>NC_081411.1:441405026-442016693 GCF_030272615.1 Cryptomeria japonica | reverse complement strand
TTAATCTTAGAATCATTTAGACTTCTAGTTCATTAGCTTAGATTCATTTCTCTTATCTAGATTCAATTTCTTGCATATAATCTAGCTTAGCTTCATTTAGAGATTTGATCATTTAGCTTGGTAATCTCATTTCACTTAATCAATTAATCTTGCATTCAGTCTTGCATTTAATTATTCATCTTGCATTCTCCTAGTTGTATGCCTTTAAAAATCCTCCGTTTGAGTGTAGTCTAGTCACTTGATAGCTTAGCAATCTGAGAGCAATCCACACTTGCACTTTCTAGGAGGCAATAAGCTGACTTGCAATGGATTTTATTTTGTTGTTTTTGATTAACTAACCCATGCAAATAATGGTTTATTGAAGTGTTTGTCCCCTTCCAGGTTCCCCAAATTTCACACACACATTTCTGGCACCCACCGTGGGGCTCAAACCCACGACTACAAGATTTCTAATGTTGCTTGAATAGATTTGATGTTTGGTTTTTATAACTAATAAACATGTGTTAAATTTGCAAATAAAGATCTTTCACTTTGCTTGTTCTTCTATGATAGTAAAAACTGGTCTTTGTTCGGAGGGCATAATGTTTTATTGAACTGTTGGATCTAAACAAATTTTGCATATCTTGTTTCAAACCAAATTTCTGGTATTTGTGCTGGAGCGATTTGCCTAATTTTGTCTATTTTGAAAGTTATGAATGACAGAGTGAAATAGTATCATTTTACTTGTTCTTCTGTGATAGTAAAAAATGGTCTTTGTTCGGAGGGCATAACTTTTTACTGAACTGTTGGATCAAAACAAATTTTGGATAGGTTGTTTCAGACCAAGTTTTCTATATTTGCATTGGAGCGATTTGCCTAATTTTGTATGGTTAGAAAGTTATGAATGAAAGAGTGTAGTACTATCATTTTACTTGTTCTTTTGCGACAATAAAAAATGGTCTCTGTTTGGAGGGTATAATTTTTTATTGAACCGTTGGATCTAATTTTTTTTGGATATGTTGTTTCAGAACAAGTTTTCTACATTTTCACTGAAGTGATTTTCCTCATTTTGTCTGGTTTTAAAGTTATGAATGACATAGTGCAGTACTATCAAAACTGTCATAACTAGGATAGTCATAAAGAATGGAAATTCTTGTTAGATTAGTTTAATTTACAGTTTGCTTGCTAGAATTTTCTTTTGATGATTTTTTATGTTATTTTGGCAACTAATTTTGGGCTTTTAATGTTTGCAGGTTCGCTTGGCAAAGAATTCAACCATTAAACATACGCTTGCCAAAGATTATAAACTCGAACTACTAATATCTTTGTTTTGCAGGTTGCCTCGTGAGATACAAAAAAACATTCTATCTTCTTAATCTTTTTAGGAACACTTCAATTTATATAAGGGAAAGAACTTTGTTTTACATGTTTTTGGGAAAAATCTAGAGTAGGAGAGTATGCTCTTGTCCATTCGGACAATCAGAAATCTAGACCTTGAGATTTTTTTCTATTAGAGTTTGAGATCTGTTGATACCTTTAGAGGGCCTGCCTCTCGAGAAGCCCCTAAGGCTCAGTGAGAGGGAACGATCCAAGTGGTAATGGGCTAAAGCCAAGCTCTTCTGAACCACTATAAATAAATATGTTTGTAACAAAAGTTGTAAGTAACGGGTGTTGATTAGTTCATACCGACGACATGTCTCCGCGTAAACCCTATAGAGTGCAACCTCTATAGGCGGGGAGCCTTCCTTAATGGAGTGTACGCCGCTGCATGTATGGACACTCGAATGAATGCCCTTACTAGAAATCTTTTGTGTTAGAAGCCAAAAACCTTCTAGTTGTTGATGCAAGAGGTCGGACCTCTAAAGCGGCTCACATTTTTACGGTTCTTAGTAGAGATACAAAGTTTGCCACATGGAGTTTTCATGGGGACTGGTGCTTGGCTGCCCCAGAGAAGTGAGTGCCGAGAGTGGAGCCAATGGGGTCAAGCACCTAAGTAGCCGCTCTAAATTGCATAGCTTGGGGTAACCCCCCAAGTGAGATTCAACAACTATTGTCCTAGCCAGCCTTAAGATTGTACTTGAATGTATTTTTATTGCAAAATCAAACAAACATTATGTCTATCATTTTTTCTGAGTGTGTGCACAAACAAACAAGAACATTTCACAATCAACACCACACTTGAAATTGAAACACTTTACAAAAAAAATGGTCTAAACGTTCAAGTATCCATCCACATTGTAAAACAAAACTATTGCAAAACAACATTGTCATCAAAACATTGAACTTGTGTTCTCAAAACAATCATTTTGAATCCCTTGAGACATCATTTTCTAGTTCTAATCTTTTAGGTTCTTGCATAGTCACATCGTCACACCTTTAGGACCTTGCATAATCCCCTTAGATCATACCCATAGTCTTTGCATAGCCTTCCATCATTCCTTTAGGATATAACCTTAGACCTTGCATAAGTGCCTTAGGTCATTTCATCATTGGTCCTAGCATTTCATTATTATTTACATACCAAAATCAAAAAATCAAAATAAAAAGTCAAAACCCAAAAACACATTACTTGCACTTAGGATTTCTCGTCTTATGTCTGACATCAACTTTCAATCATTAATCACCCTTATCACTTTAGGTGCATCTTCCTTGAGTTAGGGAGCCTATCAATATCTTTGAGTTGGTATTCCACTTGGAGTTCATCATCTCATATCATAGCATGCCCTCTCTTTGATCATTTATCCTTGTGTATATCCATCATAGCACAAGTCAAACCTCACATTGCAAATATTTTTCAGACCTAGAGTATCCTTAGTCCTTACATCAAACATCATTCATCCTCATATATTATTTAGGGTTTAGTTAAACAACACTTTCCTATCGCATTGATCGTATTTTGGATCAACCCTTTAGCACATTCCCATCTCAATCATGCCACATAGATTGCATTTTTGTATTAATCCTTATAACATCCCAATCTCACTTATATCATATAGTTCCCCCTTTGCACTTTAGGGTTTGCATCATACCTAGAGTCTCATACATTGTCATAGGTCAAAGATCGGAAGTATTGTAAATCTCCATGGCTACCTTGGCCCAACAAATTCAATAGCTCAAGAGAGAAATATATGAAATTCAAGCCCAACAAATAGATTCAATGACCCCTTTTGAGATAAAATTTCACAATATCAAGAACAACAAACTTCAAGAAATACTAAATCAACTATATAAGGTGGAACAATAAGTGATTGAAAATCAAAAGCCAAATCTCGGACAAGATCCCATGAATTCTTCACAAAGAAAACACGACATTTCTTCAAAATATCCCTCAAATAGACAATTTACACCTTTGGGACAATCTATTGAATCATCTTTGAAAGAGCTTCTTGAGCACAATCTTATCACATTTCCTAACAAGACCACATGGTGATGTGAATTTTTGAGTAATTATTGTGCATATCATAGACATAACAAAGATAAGACTTCAATGTGCATGGAATTAAAACATAAAATTTAAGACCTCCTTGATAATGGTGGTATTGAAATTGAAGATCCTAATAATTCACCTAAGGAGAAACTAGATGTCATTACCAATCATGATCAAAATTATAAAAATTATGAACCTATATCTAGCAATGACCCACATGTAGCCTCCATCTCTTCCATGATGCCTCCATCTCCTAAGTCTTCTGAACAACAATCCATATCATATCCCTCAAATAATTAATCTAATGATGAAACTTCTCATGTTGACCCTCAAGATCTATCCACAGTACAAATCCAAGATAATCCATTTTTTTATACAAATCTTGTATACGATTCAAATATCTTAGATCCTATGCCATCATGCACTCCAATTCCAATCATACCCACTCTAGAAGGCCCCATCCAAAATGCTTCCCCATCATGCAAATACATGAACACCTTCCAAGGATCCCCCATGCATATCAAAAATATTACCCCTTCCTTAGATGTGGCTCCATGTCAAGAGGATAATTTGAAAAATGAAGAAACAAGTCCTATCACAAATCAAGATCAAAACACCAAAACTCTCAAATCCAATCCAATGGTTGAAAAATATTCTACCTCCCTATAATCCTATGATGATCCCCTTATACCTTTCCATTTCTTCCAAGATGTTCCCCTTCCACCTCAAGAGCAAAACATCCTTCCAAATCCCATTCCTAATCCACTTCCTAGGCAAGATCATGATGCCTCTTCCACCTTTCAAATGGTCCTATTCAAAATGAAGTGTCAAACACCCTTCCTACTCTATCCAATGGTCCTCTTCCATGTCAAGATCAAAGTATCCATTTATTCCCTTGTCATAATTCTCCATGTTTGCCTCAAGAGTCCATCATACCCATAAAGCCCTCTCATGATCCTATCATTCCTTGAAAGCCACCTCCACCTCAAAATGGACTTGCCTCTAGCATCAAAAGTAAGAAGAAACCCTTTGTTAAAAACATCTTTCAAAGCATGCATTATCAAAGAAAAGGGTTAGACATTCATGAACACGATATATTAGAACCCCCTACTACAAAAGAAAATATTAATTATAATGACTACATTGATCACTCTCAAGGTGTTGGTATCCCTCATAATTCCTACATTTCTCCAGTTAAATCCAAATACATGCCTTCCCCTTCACCCCTTCCATCTATTTTAGGTCCCTATATCCCTCCATCCCTTATGCAAGATCAACAAAGGCACACATCTTCGAGCACCTTGCATCCATCCAAAATACCTTCATATGATTCCTATCCATCCACACATTCTTTTCTTTCTCCAAGCAACTTGGATGCCAAGCATAAAATTCCAATATTCAAAAATCCACATGAATCAAAGGATCAACATGTCTCATCTAATCGACATGCAAAAACAAATAAAAATTTGATCCAAAAAGAAAAATAAATGTCCAAAAGGCCACAAAGGCCCACAAAGAAAGAAGAAAAGTCAAAATTTGTATGGCTTCCTAAGTCTTACATTAAGGCAATGCATTCTAAAGTATCACAAAAAAAATGAAAAATCAATAACCATGTGGATTCTCAAGTCGCTTGTACATGACTTGCACACTAAATACAAATCAAAATTGGTATTCAAGTTTCCTACCCCAGCTTCTCCCACATCCACTATCCTAAAACCGATTTCACCTCCTTCATCCATTTTGGCTCCTTGTGTCCTAAAATCCACATCAACCTTTCCATCAAAGTCACCCTCTGAAATCCACTATTCCTCCACCAGTCCACCACCCCTCAAGGTGTGTACCAATTTTGATCTTGCCAGCATTTCCATCCAGCCATGCACAATTATTCTAGCATCCCATCCATTATCCAGCACTTATGTTATATCCTTCCATCCCTCTTATCCAATCCTTTGCATAAATCCTTATAACCTTTCCATCTTATCATCCATTTCATCTCCCTTTACCATCACCCTATCAACATCTTTGAGCATACCTTCAATAGCCATGGATTGTTATAGAACATCTTTAAGGGGTATTATCTAGAGAACAACTTGATTCCTAAGTCATATCTCCTATCAAGTATCCATCATCTTCCAACAGTTCAAAAAAGTCAAAAAAAAATGAAAGAAAGAATTCAAAATGAGAAAAAAAGGAAAAAAAGAGAAAAAGAAAAAAAGGAAAAGAAAAGAAAAGAAAAGAAAAGAAAAGAAAAAAAAGTAAAAAATCAAAAAAAGTAAAGAAAAACAAATTCGTCCATCGATGAAAACCTAGCAAACAGGTGCCTTGGGCAAGTACCATGATGAAAACCTAGCAAACAAGCGTCATGTGTAACTCATTGTCTTCTTGCACTATTCACTAGGGGCAAGTTCCATCCGTGTACATCCATCTATTATCCCCCATCCTTCATTATCCCTTATTCACTCTATATCCATCCATATCCTTTTTCCACCTTTGATCTTGACAAGGTTAAGGATCTTTACAAGATTTTGTATGTCCTATCTATTGCACTTGATCCACACCCTTAAGCTCATATCCATTATTTTGTCCATTGCTTGCTTCCATCCATCATTACCCCCTTTTGATCTTGCTTATCATATCTTCCTCCTATCCAAATCTATCCCTCGATCTTGATCAAAATTAAGGACATAAAATGCAAAAAAACCTCTTGACATGTCCATTCCTTTGGATCACATGACATTCGTTACACCTATCCTAGCTTTACATTTCTATATCTAGTCCCTGTGCTTGGATTAAACATGTTATCCTATTGTGGTATAGTCCTTGAAAATTGCATAAGCTTCCTCCATCATTCACTTATCCATTTCTATCCCATTCGTTCATTCAATTGCTCAAAATCTCTTTTACCCTTGCTAGACACTAGGGGCAAACATTCAAAAAAATCATAAAAATCATAAAATGTCTTGAAAAAATTATAAAAATCATAAAAATTCTGAAAAAAATCACTAAAAAAAAATTTCCTGAAAAAAAAAAGATCTCTGCCAAGAAGGTGAAAACCTGGTAAACATACGCCTCTTGTATTCACAAGTGCTCCATCTATCAACGTAACTTTGGCATTCCCTGCTTTCCCGCTTTTCTTTTGCTTGTGCATAATCTTTAGTCACTTTCGTGACCCCCCTTGGTTCTCCTTAGAACCCTCATGGCTTGCAATCGATCAACATTATAGTCCTAGAGCACTTCAATCTTAAAGCTCTTAGCATATCAACCAAGCCATCCTTGTGTCAGTCAAGTCTGGATCATTCACTCTGAGTCAGTCATTTGTATCCTACCTTATATAAAGTTTTAATCGCTGGAACCCTATCAAACATGCAAAACAAGAACACCTGAAAACAACAACTCAAACCGCTTGAGCTATGCTGACATTTTCTTTGTATGTTATCTTTTATATTGGATTTCGCTCATTATTCCCTCGGAGTAACTTAGATATATCTATCTTTACTAAGAGGTACAAGGACTAGGGGCATAATACCTTTCTTTGTTTTCTGCTTGTGGATGTGATTCTGATGATCTGAAAATGTCCTATAAATTGGGTGTCTATGATAAGAGCCTTCGCATTAAGGTGAAATGGCCTCACATAGCTCAACTCCATTTATATGCACACTTCAGTGAGGTCAGAACTATTTCCTTGTCTATTTTAAGTGTCTGTTGTGTTTGCATGCAAGAAGCATTCAGGTCATCTTGGCCTCCTTTTGCCTTGGTGCTTATGTTTGACTGCTAATTAAAAGAGGATAGGACATTCAGGTCATCTTGGCTCTTTGTGCCTTGATGCTTATGTCTATTTCCTACATTTAACGCTCAATGATGATAAGAAAGCGAATCAATATCTAGTGACTAGGTCCTAGTTGCATCTTCTGCATTCATGTTAAGTTTCATGCATTGCATGGTGAATCTAGCATACTAACGACTATTTTGGTCTTCTTCACCTAGAGCTTGAATTTAAACCAACCTTCTCTTCATGACTAAGTAGTCAAAACCCTAATTTTCAACTTGCTCTGATTGGCGTGAAAACTACACCCTTGGTTAATTTGATCGTATTGATTCCATTTTCGAGATCAAAATCAAAATTCGAGATCATCTTCCTAGTCAATTTTGCACAACTATGACCACTTAGCGCTTTCATCAAATGCTCATTCTTTTTTTCAATTTGCGCTCATTTTCTCATCAATCAATGCTAAATCTTCAAATGGCCCTCTGAATCATTCTTTGCGCTCAAATCATTAATTGCTTAATCTTTTTTTATCAAATTGCTTAAAATCACTGCGCAACCTGCCGATCTTCATTTTCGCTCCTGAGGGGGAATACTCATGACATCATCATCATCATCAGTGAACATATCCTCAAAGTCGATAATTTGTTTCAAAATATTCATTACAAGTCAAGCAATTAATCTTTACTGAACATCAAACAAGACCTTATCACTAGGGGCATCTCAGCTTCATCTCTTCATATCAAGTTGATATTTCTCAATCATTTGAATCAAATCAATCTCTAGGGGCATATCAGTTTCATCGCATCAAACCAAGTTGATATTGTCTTCATCTGAATCACTCTCTTAATGTTAATTAGTTTCATCACTTTTCATCAAGCTGATTATTCGTTTAAACAATCAAGGGTTTAAAGAGTATCTTTGATCGCACGCTCAATCTAAGTAGGTGTTCAGTTTCATCACATCGAATCAAGATGGACAGTTTATCTTCGCTCATTGTGTCTTGATCTATCATGTTCAAGATTGGTTTATCTTTTCTCACTGTGTCTTGTTCAATAAAGTTCTAGATCAGTAAGATCCGCTTCTTGATCCATCAAGCTCAAGTTCAATATCTTTTCTCTTCATCGATGCTAGTTCAATCAAGTTTGGGATCGGTGTCGCTTTCAATCAATTTGTTCAGTTTCATTGCTTCAAAACAACCTGAATACCTCGCTCTTCATCTGGTTTGTGATCAAACAAGTTCAGAACTGGTATCTCCTAGACATTAATTGTTCTTTGAATCAACGTGCTACTTGCACATCAATTCAAAGAGGGCAAATGTAATACCCTAAAAATGGTCATCCAAAACCATGGGCCCCTAATCTTGACTAATGTGCTTAAATTGAATAAAATTCATCAAGGTCCTGAATCAAATCATCAATTTAAATCAATCATGAGAGCCTGATTAATTAATTCCTAAGGTATAAAAATGCAACATGGCAATTACAATTAATTAAATTCTCATTTAATTAATTGATCAAATTCAAAATTCAAAAGAGAAACGCTTTTTAAAATCAAATATCTCATTTATTTAATTAAATATCTTTTGTATATTTAATAAATAAATAAAAATTGCCATAAATCTTCAAAAAACAGAAATAAATCAAGAAAGAGGAATTAATTTGAATAATAAATTGGAAATTATGAGCACAAAAATTCAAAAAAGGAAACAAATCGACTGAACTCAAGAAAAATGGAAAGAATCTGAGTTGCTAATTTGAACTAAATCTTACCTCTCCAAGATGAAATTAAATTGTCCAATCAAATCATTTCACCTGGATTGTACTCCCTTCGAATCGATCTCAACCGTTCATTAAAGATCAATCATGACCTTTGGTCTCCCTCTTGATTTTCCTATAAATTCAAGCTCTCATTCTTCAATCAACATCCGAGAATTTTACATTGTTATTATGCTAATATTGTGTTGCAGTTTATCAAGGAAATTTTGAAGAAGCTTTGCATTTAATTCATCAATCAACTTAGTTTTCATTTATCTTTCATTTAATCTTAGAATCATTTAGACTTCTAGTTCATTAGCTTAGATTCATTTCTCTTATCTAGATTCAATTTCTTGCATATAATCTAGCTTAGCTTGATTTAGAGCTTTGATCATTTAGCTTGATAATCTCATTTCTCTTAATTTATTAATCTTGCATTCAGTCTTGCATTTAATTATTAATCTTGCATTCACCTAGTTGAATACATTTAAAAATCCTTCGTTTGAGTGTAGTCTAGTCACTGGATAGCTTAGCAATCTGAGAGCAATCCAAACTCACACTTTCTAGGAGGCAATAAGATGATTTGCAATGGATTTGATTTTGTTGTTTTTGATTTACTAACCCATGCAAATAATGGTTTATTGAAGTGTTTGTGCCCTTGTAGGTTCCCCAAATTTCACACACACATAACCCTCATCTAATCCTTCCTCTAAACCTTACCTATTTGGATAACCATATGTTTTAGTCAACCTTATCCTCTTTTCCTCACCATATGTGTGCATTCCTAAATATCCTAATATTTGGGAATATCTTCATTTTGGAATGGAACCTTCTTATTTGGGCATCTCTCTCCCAAATAGGCATGTGTCCTCAAGGACACTTGTCATTCTTTTCCATTACACCTACCCTTCTCAAGGACAAGTGTCTCATTTTCATGCCTCTTCTTCTCCCATATTGACCTATTTAATCCCCTCATTTTTCCTTCACAATCCATCCACTTTCATGCTATCATACAATTATAATGCCAATTTAATTACTCACATCCATACACTTTTCATTCAATTTAGCTTAGTCTTTTTCGCATATCCAACCATCATGGAGCACATTCAAGCACCTTTGGAAGCATATATTGAGCACACATCCAATCAAAGGACCATCACATCGAAGGGTTATTGGTTTGCATTTTAATTGCTTGCTTTTTATTTAATCTAATTTCCCTTCTTAAGCATCCTTATCTTGAGTGTTTGATTGATTTCTGTGTTTGCTTAATTGTTAATTTCATCTTTTCAATCTCTTTAGTTTTGCACTCACAATTTTTTGCATACACCATGTTCATTCACTGAAAGATGCAAGTTTTTTAAACCTAAAATTTATGTAATTTATTTTTCTATGACTTGATTGGGCTAAAACTGACATGAACAATTTTTCAAAGAAATAATGCAAATTTCAATAGGAGAGAACACACGTTTGACGATGTCTCTGGCAATGTATTGCAAGAGCTAACAGTAGAATACAAATAAAGGTATAAAATAGCTTGTACAGTTGGCAATTGAATCCAACACTAAAATGGTAGTGAAATGCATAGGATTTTGTTTTCTATATCTACATTGCACATTATTATAGGGCTGAAAACACTAAAATCATTGAGTTGGCACGTCAAATAGATGTGCACTTGTATCCACGTTATAGCCACAATAGTAACATGTCAATAAATATGAGTTTCTAAAGCCCACACATTCTTTCACTTTTGCTATTTTCACTTTTTCCAGATTTCTCTATGGGTGTGTGGAGCTTTGCCCACAAATGCGCTCCAATTTTGGAATTTGTTTTGTCTTGGAGAGCTATCTTTTGGGGATTAACAATAGTGAACACACAATTGATTCTTTTTCTTTTCCACAACACACATTAAAGGAAATTGTAGATAGGAAGGGCCACCTGCTCCTAATCAAATTGTGGAAGAGGGAGGAGGAAGTCATTTCTCACCATATTGAATCAAAAGAGTTTGGGATTGAGATCATCAAATTAGAGATTTTCCAACATGCTTGCTTGTGTTTTACCTTTCATGATTTTTTTTTACTCTTCTTTTTACTGCTACCATGCAAAAGAATACACACACTTGTATGAGATGATGGATACCTGCTTCTATGTCATTTGTAACCTCTTTGGTTTTTATTTTGTGTTGTTTTGAATTAGATGATTGTTCAAGATAATGTTGTAAAGATCTTGCTAAGGGACAAGATTGATTTGAGGGCTCTTAGTAGATGCATTCAAGAGTTGAGGATGAAGGGTGTGAGATTTGATTTGTCTAAAGAGCCTTATCTTGCTAAGAGGTGGAATAGCTCTAGTGTGGAAGTTAAATCAGACCCTCTTAGATGGTGCTCTCAATTTTCTCTTCCTATTGCCTTGAATTTTATATTAGGCCTTCTCTTGTAGTCATGCAAGTTGATTTCTGCCTCCAAAAAGATTTCACAACCATAATTCCATTTGTAGAAATTTCATAACCAATGTAACCCTTCTAACCATGCTAAGGTAAGACTGACAAAGATCAATTGTAATATGTCAAAAAGTCCCCCAAAACAAAGAAGAGACTAATTCGTCATTTAGATTGCTTTTTGTTAGTTTTCTCCCTTTTTAAAATTATTCCTTTTCAATATTTTGTTGATGCTTTCTTGTTTATTTTGCATTTCTTTTATATGATATTCAAAACGGTTTAAATTCTAAAGGTTTTTTGATGATAAACTGATATGACATTAAATCATTTTCATTTATTAAAAGTGCAAAGGCCTTCTAAGAAAAATAATTATTATCGATACATTTCTACACATCAAATAAAATAAAACTAATCTTCTGCTCTACTTCAGGTCAGTTTTCATGTGGCTTCTGTGGATGATCCTTTTGTTATATCATTTGTTCTCCCACCACAATTATTGTTAGATGCCAAAAGTTTAAGGTGGGCATTCTCTACATCTGATAGGTGTTTCACCAATCCAGTGACATCTACTTTTTTTGTGGTGTGAAAGTTTTACCTATCACGACAATTGGTAAATATGATCAAACATTTGTAAATTCTATTTTGGGTTCTTTTATGGAATTAGGATGATAAATTCATAAATGGGTAAATTTTGAACAATTCATATATTATCATAACGTACTGACTGTTTACTTTTAGAAATAAAATTATATTCATTGATAGTTGCAGGCGAACCAGCTACTGCGCAAAAAATTGATATGAACCAACTTCTTCAAAATGTAGATCTTTCTCATAAATATGATAATGATGATGTTTACTGTGCTTGCTTTACTTATGGATGTTGTCCACATGGTAAACTTTGGCTTTGTTGTCACAAATGTTGTGGTAAATGGACATGTTAATTGTCTGATGGATTATTTACAAACAATATTGAGAGTAAGTAAGTACTAATGTATATAATGGGTTTCAAACATATTAACCCCCTTCATTTGTTGTTAAAAACATTTTACTCTATATGGTTGCTTTAGATTTCTTAATCTAATCCAATGTTGATATTAGGGTTATGATTAAGTTAATCTCTTAGAATTTGTGATAATTCAACTTTCAATTGGCATTGATAATCTCATAATTTCAAATGCCTATTCTATTATTTGTATGAGGTTGAAGACTTGTACCATTGAATGTTTTCCAAGAGGGTAGAGGATTTTGGTAACTTAGTGTTTGTTTAGATACCAGTGGTACTAGGAAATATGGTCTAACAAATTGTTGACCGATAAGATTTCTTGAGTAATCTCATTATGTCTCCCAACCAAAAATTACAATCTGCCAAGCCACATTATCTCACTCATAAGGTGAAGATAACTCTTATTAGTGCCTCTTTATTTGTGCCCTAAAGAATTTTCTTGGAAAATTTCCATCATGGTTTCCAAGTAGTCAAACCACATGTTTATGAGGCCACTTGGCAACTATAACATTTGCAAAAACCTCAATAAAATAAACAAACCATTCTTCCACTCTTTGGCAGGAACTTCATTGCTCTCCAACCCCTGTTTACATATGGAAGACAATTGATAGAAAATACTTACAAGTAAAAAAATAAAAATTAATCATCCATATCAAGCGACTGGAAGGTGAAAAAATATTTTTTATCATGTACATAGGAAGATAGAAACCGTGGAAGGTAAACTCGTCCTAAGAGAATTGACCTATTTAAAAAAGGATTTTAATTAGGATGCCCCTTCTATGAAATAATCAATAGATGAGGTATTTAAAATTTAAAATTATCTTCATATTATGTAGTTTGTATTTTTTTTAAGTACATTACCAATGGATCTTAAGGTCAATTAGGAAGATATTATCATATTTATAAGTTTATTTTGAGGACCATCTTTGCATTTTCTTGTTTTTTTTTTATAATTTAGATTTTCAGAGATATTGATATTATCATATTTGTCTTTTATATTCAAATTTTACACAATTAAATTTTTAAAACAAAGGTGTCATCTCCATGAGAGGGAACGAGCTAATTTCATCAGAACCATTAATGCTATTTTAAAACAATGAAAGAGAATTGAATGCATCCTTGTTGCACTCATGTTATATAGCATCGTGGGTTCGATTAATGATGATGAAGCAAGAATAATTGTGTCCATTATTGGAGCATTACAATACAAAATATCCTAAAACAATGCAAGTCAATTGAATTCATACTTATTGAACACATGTTATATGACATTAGAGATGAATACTTGACAAGAATTTGAATAGATGCATTCAAACAAGGTATCCTAACAAATGATGATAAAACAATATAAAATTCAGCTATTGATGGAGTATTACAATACAAAATAGGTTATAAAATGTGATAATATATAGATTTTATCCCCTCTTCTCTCTCTCTCTCACTCCTCTACCTATCTCTCTCCTTTCTCACTCCTCTACCCATCTCTCCCCATTTCCATCACTCTCCTCATCTCTCCATTCCTCATTCCCTCCCTATTACTTGTGAGTAGAAAATTGTGAGTGAATAGAAAATTAGGAAAAAAATTTGCAACCTACACTACACAATCTATCAATCCTACACTCATGATAAGGGCACTTGAAAGGAAAACTAGATAAAGAAAATAATAATCAACAAAAGATGAAAACTCTCAAGTTCTCCTTTGATTTGATAGTCCTTCGATTTGATGTGTGCTTGATTTCATGTCTCCAAGGGTGCTTGAAAACGCTCCATGATCACACAATTATGAAATCTATGCTAATGGTTGTGTAGCTAGGAAATGTGGAAATCATCAAAGCAATTCAACATTAGTCATTAGCTCAATCACAAAAGCAAAAATTGCAATGATCTATCCTAACACACTCAATAAAGACATGAAAATGAAACATTCAAAACTAAAGACTAGGCAAACCAAATGCAGATCTGAATGCTTCCTTCATGTGGCTCCATTGTCCTTCTTTCTTCTCCAAATAGCCTTTTGCTTGTGGATCTCACCTTCAAGTGCATAAACCTAATGTGAAAGCAAGATTAACATTGGCACAAGAGTACTCGAAGTGTAATTTGACAAAGTGATTAGAAATTCGATAATCTGATTAGTAGATGGGGATCCGACAAAGTGATTATTAGATAATGTGATTACCCTTGATTGAAGAAATTCATCCAATTTATAGATAAATTGGAGAAAAGACAAGATTAGCATGAAATTGATATTAGAGGCAATTGATTTCAAAATGGGAAAATTGAGTTGAAAGAAGAAGGTTATGACACCTTCTATGTCATGAATTATGACATATTGCCAATGCAAAGGTTAGAAGACTAGAAGCTTATGACATCTTGCTATGTCAAAAGTATGACGCATGAGAAATTCATGCTTCCACCAAAGCACAAAAATAGGGAGAACTAGAGAAAAATTAATTAGGTGAAAATTGATTTTGACAAATTAGAAAATAGGTGGAAATTAGGAAATTGATGCAAATTAGGTAAATTAATTAATAATTTCTCATTCATTAATTAATTTACAAAAATAGGAGGAATTAATTAGCCAATTAAATAAACATTTGATTGTGACAAGAAGACTTAGGATAAATAAATAAATTATTTAACCTAGAGGGAGAATGGAGTGAAAATGACAAACAAGGTTAAATTAGAAATGCAAGGATGATAATTAGGTCTTGACAAAGGATAATTGATATCAATTCGATCATGATTTTGGATTGATAAATGATTTGATTGATAAATGCACCAATTGATGAGGAAAAATGACTAATTGATTCAAATTGGCATGATTGAAAAGGATGACGATCGATGTCAAATCGATCATAAAACAACGAGATTGACAAGTTGATAAGAGATTGACAAGATCGACCAAAATCATGATTAAAGATTGTTATCGACAAGACTAAATTAGAAAGCGAGACAAATGAAGAATGCAGAAGAAAGACTCGATGCTCGCAAATGATAAAAACCAAGTGTGTGACATAGGAGAAATGTTAATGCGATGCAAAAACCTAAAATGAGGCAATGCGCAAATGTTAAAGTATGATCCCGCAAGCGTTGACCATTTTTAGGTGTCTACAGGTTGATGTAAAAGTTGATGATGAAAGTGACCAAATCGACATTATAATAATGCTATGTGAGTGTGAAGGATGATTAATGAAGAAAAATGACTAGAATAAATAGGCAAGGATGAGGGAATGGAGAGGCTTAGAAATGTGCCACTTGTCCCACTTGACGAGAAGTAGCAATACAAGAGATGACATATGTACTCCTCAAGGCCAAGTGTCATTTCTCAAGATGACAAGTGTAACAAAAGACACATGTCCATTTGGGAGAGAAACACCCAAATAAATTTGATTCTCTTCCAAATATTTGAAAAATAGGGAATCTACACACATGTGACAAGGGTTGTTGAAAGGATAGGGTTGGTTAGAACCCATGGGTAGTTAGTGGAATAGGCTTAGGAAATGGGTTAGAAGGAGAGTTAAAATTAGGAGCCATATGCTCTAATTAAATTATTTGAATTATTAAATTAAAAAAAAAATGACTAGGAGGAAAAAAGGAATATGAATAAAATAAAATAAATAACATATTTTATTTAATAGAAGAAGGGTAAGAGAATTAACTAATTAAAATGTTGTATATGACACATTAATTAATTAATTGGATGTGGCTTGAATAATTAAATTATTTTAACCAAAAAGGGATGCCATAATCAATTAATATATGCGACCAAAGGGATTAAATTTGATTAAAATAATTAATCAAATTGAAGTATCTACATTTTGCCCCTCTTTGTGGTGGCACTAGAATAAAATTATGACAAATAAAACAAGACACTGACAATTGGAAAAAACAAAAGTGACAAGATGCTCCAGACAAGACTGACGACGACGAAGGGGCGACAAGATGGAGGACAAGTTAGTGATGCCCCCTTGAGAGGGTGCATGAGTAATGGAGGACCAAGTAGCATCTTAAAAGAAACATTTCCTCAATGAAAAAGATGAACGATTGCACAAAAAGAAGCCTATAGGCGAAAACAACACTAAAAAAAGGAGTCTATAGGAAGAAATGAAAAGAAAAATGGTTCCAAAGGGACTGGGAAAGTGAAAAACAGGGCTTGAGAAGGCCCTATATTAGCAGATTTGAAATTTTTTTATTCACTTTTATTGTGCACGAGAGAGAAATAGAGAGATCCTTGAGCCCTTTTGTACACTCTAGAGTTCTTAGACCCGTGGGCAAGATGATAGTTAGATAGACACTGATGCACTACATTGATGTTGTCATGGTGAGTGTCAAATGACATTGACGATCGCACCACTAGGTGAGTCCAAAAAAATTGGACCTTACAATTCTTTTTTGTGCATTTATTACCATAGATAGGGTTTGAAACATCATTCTCGTGGGTTCATGTCCTATAGGAATGCTCACCTAACCAACAAGAATGCAATCTTGTCGTTCTCACATAGTGAGTAGAATAGGATAGGATTAGCATAGAATGGGAGGGGAATCTGAAACATGGTCCTGGTTTGCCTCAACAAGAGTGCACACGGGGATAGTGGGAATGCAGTCCCACGAATGAAGGCTTGCAGGATTGCATTCTCGCAGGCTAGAATGACTAGAGGGGGTTTGAGCAACGAGAATGAAATCCCACAAGAGGGAAAAGGGAGGGGATGTTAGAGACCGTACAGTTGATCATCCAACGGTGGGAAAGCCACAAGTAATGGTGGGAACACCATTATGGAGGAGAGAACAACGGGAATGCCACCAAAAGTGGTGGGAATGACCGCCTAGAGGGAAAAAGGGGACTTAGAAGAAAAATATTATCTAGGCAAGAAAGTTGACATTGTCCTGTGGGTTGGATGTAGTGGAGCGTGGACATCCTAGTGAGTTGGGAGATGATATCTTTAGTGGTATGGGTGGTAGACCAGTTCGGGGATGTAGATGAAAAGATCATGGAGTGTGAGCACTCCTGAAAATGGGTTGCCATGTAGTGAGCACTAATTTTGATTTAGCGTTGTATATGAGGCACCGAGGTATGAGGAACCAAATTGATTTCATAACCAATGCATGGAATAACATAACAAACAAACACACAAAAGGTTAGCCTAGCACCACACAGAGTCACAAAGAACCCTAAGGGAAACAATGCCAAACAAAACCACAAGCAAAATATTGGCCCTAGTATAACATGAGATAGCCAAGACCTCATGAGGGAATGATAAGGGACACATCAAGAAAACACACACAAATAAAATAAAACAAGACCATGACCCTAGTTTCGTCTCTCGTAGCACACCATGATATGAAGGATCATGGCAACCATGAGGAGACAAAATAATGGAGCTCAAAAAGATAAACAAAGATAAAAAAGAATCTAAGCCAACACAAGTGCCGCAAGTATCTTTTGCCAAAAGGATAACTGACATATGGGATTTGATGTTGTCTAATTAGAGGAAGGATACATCCTATGCAGACTAACGATTGGATGAGAGATCAACGGGACTAGATGACAAAGGGTATCTGATATGATCAAGATGGCAAGTACACTTTAGAATGATTGGTGAAACCAACTGATGGGACATGGTATTGATGATGCAATCAACACTTATATACAAGCAACACCTATAAACAACTGATCCTTATATACAACTGACATGGAAATCTGAAAATAGACCAAGGAATGTACATGATAGGACTAACTTATGTACAAGAGGATGGACATTAGGACAATGTGCTATATACAGGTGACAATCGCACAAATATCCTCATTGGACGTTCGAGCATGGTAAGTACAAGGTAGGTAATGTGAGGGATGAGATGAAATCCAAGGCAAATCAGTACATGAGGGTAGAGGGAGGAAGGGGAAGCTGATTAGTTAATGATACCAAGCAAGGGAAGAAAACAAGGACCTATGGGATAATAGAATTGCCCTCTTATATATGGCATCTATTTCTAGGATTTCACAACAAATACTTGTCCAAGATGCCACATGAGGTGGTTTGCACCAGAGGACAAACTATTTCTCTTTACAATTTTTCATATTTTTTAATTTTTTTCTTTTTTTTTTGTATTTTCTACTTTTTGATTTTTTTGGATTTGTTTGCTTTTTTGCTTTTTTTTAAAAATTTTCTATTTTTTTTTAATTTATTTTGTTTTCTAATTTTGAAAAGTGGGGAATCTTGCCACAAACTAGGCATAGAATCTTTTCAGTTGTAGGATGTTGAGGGGATCATGAAGAGGTTCCATTTCTAGAGTAGATAATTGATAGGCCCCTGAACCATATTTAGCAGTGACCACATATGGACCCAACTAGTTAGCTTCAAACTTTCCTTTCTTTTCTCCATCCTGTCGATTTCTTGGATTTTTGCAGAGGACCAGATCATCTACTTCAAATTCATGAGGGTGAACTTTTTTCTGATATTGTCTTTTGAGCCTAATTTGATAAACCTACAGATGGTCATAGGCATTTTGACAATATTCATCAAGAAGATCCAACTGAGCAAGCCTTACTACCCAGTAGTCTTCATCAGATTTGAAATCCTTCAGGGATATCCGTAGGGATGGTAGTTTGACCTTAATTGGTAAGACAACTTCAACACCATAAACAAGGGAATATATGATAGCATTTCAGATGCTAGTATGATAAGCCTAAAGGGTGGGATTGACGTGGAAGTTCTAATCATGACCAGTTTCATTGACAACCTTTTTGAGGATACACAAGAGGGTTTTATTGGTTGCCTCAGTCTATTTGTTACCTTGGGGATAGTATGGGGTGGACCAACGATGTTGTATATGGAAAGTGGAGTAGAGGTCACACATATGTTGGTTTTTAAAGGGAGTATCATTGTCAGTAATGATGGTGGATGAAACTTTATAGTGGCATATGGTAAAGGATGAACTTGGAAATATGAACCCTAGTGGTGGGGGTAAGTTGAACGACTTGAACCCATTTCATAAAGTATTCAGTGGCGACGATGATGAACTTGTGGCCATCAAATGAGGGAAGGTGAATCTCAGTAACGAGGTCAAGGCCCCATGTAGAAAATGGCCAAAGTGCAATAATAGGCTATAAATCCTATATTGGGACATGGATGAGATCTTTGTGCTTTTGATAGAGCACACACTTCCTAATAAACTCACAACAAACATGTTCCATATTGGGCTAGTAATACCCCACTCTCAAAAGCTTCTTGGCAAGAACATATATGCTTGCATGAGTGCCACAAGATCCAATGTGCACTTCTTTCATCATAAGATTGGCTTCGATTACATCTAAACTTCTAGTGAGGATGTCATGATAACCTTTGAGAATATAGATTATCTTTTATGATTGTAAATCTGATCCAAGTGGATCTTCAAAACCCTAAAAAATGAAAAGGAGGTCGGACGCAAAAGATATTCTCGGTCAAAGTTTGATAGGACTAGAGATTCTAGATGTTGACTTAAAAGCCAAAAAAATGATAGTCTTTGAATTGGATAGAAACATTGCCAAGTTAAAGAGCTCATCAAGACAATTTAGATGCCGCTTGAATCATGTCGATTAGAGTCTGTATGAACAAGATATGGCCAATCAAATTTTCCAAAAAGAAGGAAAGAAGGTTGAATAGATGTAGATGATGACATCATCATGTTGACATGAAATCACCAGAGAAGGACATGTGGCAAGTTGTACACTGATGTGGCATAGTGACAAGGCATGGTGATGTGGCAGCTAACTTGGTGTGTTGTGACATGGACCAATTATATGGTGACATGTGCCCAAACAAGGGCAAGTAAGAAAGTTCCATGTTGCAAACTTATGACATCCTTTGATTGTGGGTGTGTTTGTTAAAAAATGGTTGAGGGGGGTCGAACCCTATCTTTTTGCTCCACCACCAAGGCACGCAACTTTGTTAGGTTATTTGGAGGCCATGTCTTATTTAAAGTATACACATGATTATTTCGACCCCAAATGGGAATTCAAGTTTATTTCCATGAGATGCAGTTCGGTATAAATGTTGGCAATTATTGTATTTGTTATATATTGAAAGGTAATTTGTGGAAATAAACCTGAGCACCCCCCCCCCCCCGCCCCTTCCTTGCTCGCCCCTAATATGCACAAGTTCAAAAACAATAATATTTAAACAATAACTTGAAATTAAAGGGGAATCCATAATCATCAAAATAACCCCGATTATTAAAGATTTTGAAGATTAAGGGCTCTATTTAGTTGATATGGGGAGAGGGAAATATTTGGAAATATTACTGTTGAGATCCCTTATTAGGATATGAGCATGTATATAAGGTAGTCTTATTGCTTTGTAAAAAAACAATCTTGGAGGAATACTTAGCAAGAGAATTCAGACATGTTGGAGCAACTAAATCTCTTAGAGGGAGAAAAGTGTGTTGAATGTAAACAACATAGGCCCCTTATAAAAGGGCGAAGACTCTTATTATAAATAGAGCTTGAAGGGGAAGTGTTTTGTAACCTAGCCGATGAAGTATTTCTCACAGAGGTCATTTTTTCTGTTCTTTGAGAATGAAGAGAAATGGAGAGACAAGCTGAAGGCATCTTGGACCTGTGTGTAGATTGAAGTTTTGAGAATGGATTATGTTTATTCTCCATTTGTTATTATGTTGGTTTATGTACATGCAAATTAGAGATTCTTTGTAAAAACCTGGATTGAAATGTGCATCGATTATGCTACAATATTTCCATAAGGTGGTGAAGCATTAATTTGTAATATGAAGATCAAGTGGTGATGTAACAAAGCCTTTCGAGATTCACATCAATTAATGGAGTGGCATCACAGTTGATCGAGCCCAGAGACATAGCTTGAACATTGGGTGAACTACATGTATACACCTAAAATTGGTCTGGAGAGAATTAATTAAATATGAGTTATTTAACTAATAATCCTTAATTCTTCTTTTTATAAATAAATTGAATAATTTATTTATATAGTTCACTTTTCTAAGAATTCTTCTAATCATAAATCATTTTCCACATCATCTAACATATTTATCCTATTACGACACGTCAAATGGCCACATCAACATGTCTCACAAATTAAATATTTCTAATATTTAATTAACCAATTATCTTCAATAAATTAAGAGACACATGGCATTTGTAACCAAATTGAAATATTTGGTTTTCCCTTTAAACACTTTGTTATCATAAAAGGAACAAGATCCCCTTTTCTCTCCAACCTCTTCATCTTCAACCACCCATCTCTCCAATTTGAATACATGCCATTGATTCTTGTCACCTAGGCTCATGCCTTAGAAAAACTATAAATCCTCCCACATTTCAGTCTTAAACACACATTCATCTTATAGAAATATTTAATTAACCAATTATCTTCAATAAATTAAGAGACACATGGCATTTGTAACCAAATTGAAATATTTGGTTTTCCCTTTAAACACTTTGTTATCATAAGAGGAACAAGATCCCCTTTTCTCTCCAACCTCTTCATCTTCAACCATCCATCTCTCCAATTTGAATACATGCCATTGATTCTTGTCACCTAGGCTCATGCCTTAGAAAAACTATAAATCCTCCCACATTTCAGTCTTAAACACACATTCATCTTACATTCTTAGGCTTATGCTCTACAATTTTACATTCTTAATTTAGCATATCAGCATTTTAATCTTTTACATCTAGCATTTTAACATAGAAAGCATATTAACATAGCATCATGATCATCCATCTAGCATTTTAAGAATGTAGAATCATAGCATATCATACTCATTCTCCAGGTTGTCATCTTGGAGGTCCATCCTGCTATTGAGAGCCAAATCAATAGACCCGCAAGATCCTTGGAGATAGAGGACAAGGAGATGCCATTGGGGAAGTGATTTCTTAATTGGTTTATTGCTTGATTCCTTGATATAATGTCTCATTGGTGTGTATTTAATGTCTTTTATTAGTTGATTCTCATTTCTCACACATATTTTTGGCACCCACCATGGGGCCCATGCCCCATTTTTAACATCTTGTAGATTTGTTGACAAGTTAGCTTGGAGCTGCAGTTTAGCGCATCAACTTCAAATATTAGCACATTAGCTGCAAATATTAGCGCGTCAAAGTTCTATTTCAGTGCATCTACCCTATGTTTTAGTGCATATATCATACGTTTCTATGCATCCCCATGATATGATTGCATTCTCTATTTGTTATACTTTCAACACATATAATTAGTCGCACATCGCATAAGACTGTTTAAATAGCACATTGAATATTTTTAGTAGCGCATTTAATGCAAATATTAGTGCATCTGCTCTCTGTTTTCGCACATATGCTTCTATTTACAAAATTTTAAAATTATGAGACTGATTTGCATTTTTCTAATTTATAGGTACATTATATGTTGTCAAAGATCAAAATTTAAAACTACTAATGATTTTTGCAAGGGCCGGAGTTATTTCATTTGGTTAATTAGGCATCTAGTTTAATTAAAAGGTTAAAGAACACCATTAATGCTTTGTTTGCAAAGTGATAGGCATATGGTCTCCCCTTCATTGGGTGACCAAAATTCCAAACTCACTCTTTCAATTTAATACATTAGGACAATATATTTAGCAAGCTTTCCCTCTTGAGAAGCCCATAAGGCCGGTGAGAGGGGAACAACCTAAGTGGGAATGACTAACACCAAGTATTCCAACCCACTATAATAAAATGCGGTGGTGATGAAAATCACCTCCAATGGTAGTGTTCATTGATAGACCTACCCTAGTATCTTTATTATGTGTAAATCTTTTGTTCTAAAGGTTGGAAGGCCTACTGAGGGAGTTTATCATTGATGGCTGAATGAAAGCCCTTACTAAGGACTTTAAGTATACAGGCCAAGCCGAGTTAGTTATCCAAACATTGTAATATCACAATGCAAGGGTGGGGAAGAATCTGCCCCCAAGACACTCACCATAAGGCTCCCAAGAAAATGATCCAATTGAGAAGAAATTCTCTTTGATTCAAATTCTGGCAAAAGGAAAAAAGTGGGCGCACCCTCGGGTGTGACAAGGCTCTTTGAGCTGAAGGAGATTCCAATATGTGGGTTGTGGTATTATTAAAGACCCTTGACAATAGAAGAGTCTAACTAATGTTATTTTATATTGTTTCAAACTTGTGAAAATCAAAGGGATTTGAAAATATTCTAGAACATACACTCAATGTTTAAATCATAGAATGAAATAACTGTTTGATTACTTGCTTTTGTGTTTAGAATCACTATTAAGAAGAAATCATCCATTAAAACACTCAGATTTTTTGATTCAAAACAAAGTCAAACTATCAGAAACATTTAACAATAGAGTAGTTTAGCGCATAGAATAAAAAATGTAGCACACTGATTGAACAATTCAGCGCATTGACTAAAATTAATAGCGCATGGACTAAGGCAATAAAATAGTGCAAAAAGGTCAAAATATAGCACATAGAAAACTGTTAGAAATATTTAACACCAGAGCAGTATAATGCATTTAGTGAATTTAATAGCACATCTAGTAGATAGTCTATCACATAGAAGTCACAGAGTAGCGCATTGAGCTATTAGTCTAGCGCATTTACAACTTGAATTAGTGCATCAACCTATTAATTCTAGAATATATCAGACAGAGAGAAGAATTTAATACTCGTTAGAAAATATAAGACATATTTAGATCCCCTTACGAAGTTGAGGTTAATTCCATCATAACATCGATTTCAATTTGAAGAAATTTGGATTTGCAAGAACATTCTTTTTACAAAATCTTAGATCAAAACAACTTAAGTGCACAATTATCATTTTGATCTTTGATTTTTAGTAGAGTTTCCTTATCAGGATCTATCATCTTTAATCACGAAACAAAGGCTTTAAATCAGATTAACCAAATCTCATCAATAGGATCTTTCCTATTTGACTTGGGTATATCACATCAAATTGGCACTCAAAAAAAGAAAAGATCAAAGCTTAAGAAAATTAATCACTTGCAAGCCCATTTTGACAAGAGCTCAAAAATAGAAACTTAAAGAAAAGGAAAGAGAAATTCAACACACCATGATAGAAAGAGAAGAAAATCCTTTTCATAAATATCAAGATACATAAATAGAAGAGATAACTGATGAATTAATTCAAGAGGCTCAAGAAGATCTTAAATTTCATAAATTTATGGAAAAGGCTCTAGAAAAGGACAAAGAAGAATACTTTCTTATGTTGGCACATCAAGGTGCTAAATTACATGTTGAATTTGAGAAAAAAATTGAAAGAAGATCCAAAGGAAAGTGAGGCTAATGCAAGGATGAATGATAATAATCCATTAAATTCTTTAACCCAACAAATTCAGGTCCTTCAACAATAAATTGAAGACATGCAAAGGGCAACAACAAAGAAATACTCATTGGAAAAAAATTTGCCCCTATCCGTTTGATCGGAATTTAAACATGGTACATTTTCCACCAAATTGTGAAATTCCTAAATATGATAAATACAATGGTAAAATTGATCCACAAGATCATGTGAGAGAATTTTGCACAATGAGTATGGAATTCATGCATAATGAGACCTATCTAATGAGGTTATTTTCAAGGAGCTTGGGTGGACAAAGCATGGAATGGCTTACAAAACTTCCACAAGGTATCAGATCATTCAAAGAATTGGTAGACAAATTTGTCTCTCAATATTCATATAACATTCAACACAAAATAACTATGTTGGATCTATGTAACACCAAACATAAAAATGGTGAATCATTCCTTACATTCTTGCAAAGATGGAGGTGATTGTTTTCTAGATATTCTCGTCCTATACTTGAGAGGGAAAAGATGAATTATTTCATTGATAATCTAAATAGTGAAATGAGTTATGGACTCAAATTACAATGTCCACCAAGTTTTGAAAAGTTAATTGAAAATGGACTCAAGATTGAGGAAGCTTTGGTTAAAAGAAGAGTATTGAAACTCTACAAAGAGGGGGCAAGTCCTCCCAACAATAATAACAACCATGATAAACCAAAGTTTTGTACAAGAAATAGAAACATTGTTAATGACAGGGTGGTTGATACTAACAACCTAAAGCCAAAACAACTCGTCTTCAATCTATCAAGTGATACAACAATGGGTAATCAAGATAACAACAAACCTAAAATGCCTTCCTCCAACTTTTGGAGAAAATTTACACCCGTTGGTGAACCACTTGAATTAGCTTTGAAAACACTTCTTGCGCATAAATTGATCACATTACCGGAAATAAAAGATTTTGAGCCTAAAGTCAAACCAACATGGTGGAACGATAATCATTATTGTGATTATCATAGAAATAAAAGGACATAAAACAAATGATTGTCAAAGATTGAAACATGTTATTCAAGAATTGATTGGCAATGAAGTGATAACTATGGATGGACATAAAATAAATGAATCACATACTGCATTTAAAACTCTACTTCCAAGTTATGAAAAAGGTGAAGCATCAACAACAAAAGATAACAAAGGGAAAAAATAGTTAATTATGCTCACACTTATGAAAATGTGGTCAATGTCATTGTGGTTAAGGAGAAACAACAACTTGAACCTGTGAATGCAATTACAAGAAGTAAGGCTAAGGTGACATTGTGAGGTCCAACAACAAATGCATTATCCAGTTCTAAACAATACAACATAGTGGATCAATTAAAAAAGACACTTGCGCAAATATCCATATTGAAGCTTTTAAAACTTTCTCTGGCACATAAAGAAATTTTAGAAACAACTTTACTGGATAGCATAGTCCCTAAGGATTTGGGTGTTGATCAATTCCAAGCCATGGTGGGGCATTTAACAACACCTCATTGCTTATCCTTTATAGAGAATGATGACATGTCTCTACAACATCCATATAATGCTCCTCTTCATATTGAAGTCCTCATTCATAAAATGTGAGTCAAACATGTCCTGATAGATGGAGGAGCTGGTTTAAACATTTGTTCATTGATTCTTGTTCGGGCTTTGGGATTTTCTAAGAATGTGGTTGATCCTAGGAAAAATATCACAATAAAGGCCTATGATGAAGAAGAACGTTCTTCTAAGGGAATAGTAATGTTTCCAACTTGAATGGGGCCTGTACAAAAGGATACATTGTGTCAATCTTATAGTTGGATATATCTTACAACATACTTTTGGGTAGGCCATGGATCCATGATATGTAAGTTGTTCGATCAACTTATCATCAATGTTTGAATATTCCCTTCAACAATCAAGAATTCACAATTCCTATAGATTCAAACCCATTCCAATATTGCAATAATCTCAAACCAATTCAGGATATCATTGTCCTACATAATAGAGAGGCATCTTGTTCTAGTTCACCTACTAAGGAGAATTTACTTACATCCACTTTGGCAAATTTTGAGAAAAAAATGCAATTGAATGATAAAGGAATAGGAGAATATTCTCTATCAAATCTGCCACTTTCTCCTAGATCATATGGAAAACCATCAACATCAAAACAACATTTGGCTGCAAAACCACTCAAAATATTTGATGGATCATTTGTCAGAGTAGGGACTTTATTTGAAGAAACTGAAGACAAAGATGTTCTATAGTGTCTATACAAAGATAAAGAGAAAACCCAACAATAAGTAAACAACGTCGGGATACTAGCAGAACAATATGGAAAAGGATTTCATATTCTACAGAAAATGGGTTATGGCAGCAGTGGTCTTGTAGGCAAAAGAAAAGAAGGTATTGTATAACCTATACAACTTCCCTCTCAAAAGGCCAAAGATAAGACGAGACTAGGGTTTGGACAGGACAAACCAACTCATAAGAAAGAAAATAAAAAGACACCTAAACAATGACAAGAAGAAGAAGTAGCCCACAAACATCAAGAAGAAGAAACAACCCGCAAGAAACAAGAAGAGGAAAATGATCGAAGACAAGAAGAACTTTCCATTAAAAGAGAAGAAGCTACACATACTCTCTATGAACAAATCCTCAGGTTACAAGATTCTAGTGAAACAGACTCCAATGAGTGGGAGTGGGACTCGTATTAGTTTAAAGAATTCTCTGAAGGATCTTGTTATACAAAAGATGTCGATGTTGATGTAGTTCACTCGTATGAAAGACAAACGTTAGAGTATAGGCCACTTGAATTAGAATCACAACTTATGGATTCTGACTATATTGAGGACAATCAATGACTAATTGTAAGAGGTCATCCTGAAGATAGTAACATCATAGATCCAAACATAATCATTGAAAACTTTGATGCTTGCATTATGACCCTTACCGCTTTTAAGACTAACCAATCAAATGACCCTTTAACTTTGATACATGTAGAGCTTATTTATTGGGAGAAAAATGAATCCATTGAGATAGATGCCTTTCCTAATGACCATGCTATCGCTCTATATCTCAATTTTATAGAACCTAAAACATCTTACACAAATGAATTTAATAATGCATCTTCTAGTTGAGGGAGTGCCAAGTTTCTCAGTTGCACAAGTGAAATGAATAAATAAAATATTAGATCTAATGTTGAAAACCATTCCATATCAATATTAGATCAAGAAAAAGTAAAAAGAAAGGATGTATCCGATGATGAAAACCTCCTCGAGGCACCATAGGATGGGAGACTTGACACTCCTCTCAAATATTATCAAGAGAGGTCTTGAATATTGATCAGGCCAACAAAATAAGTCAACATTGGTATGCAAGAAAGTTCAAGGATAATACACCCAACAACATCACTGTCACAATAGGAAAGGACGGATTTCATCGAATTTTTTAGGTAAAGACAAATAAATTTTGCTTGGTCACATGAAGATATGCTAGGGTTGGATCCTGATTTAATAATGCACCATTTAAATGTCTCTCCTACAGCTAAACCAATGAAGCAAAAATTGAGAAAAATGCACCCCCACATAGCTCTACTTGTTAAAGCAGAATTAAAAAAACTATTAGATGTTGGATTCATAAGATCAATTTCCTATCAAAAATGGGTGTCAAACATCATACTTGTCTCTAAATTAGATAAAAGTATCAAGGTATGCACATATTTTAGGGATCTCAACAAGACATGTCCAAAGGATCATCATTATGGATTTAACAGCTGGACATGTCTTATTTTCTTTATTGGATGGTTTTTTGAGATATAATCAAATCAAGATAGCACCTGAATATCAGGAGAAGACAACTTTGACATGTCCTTGGGGCACATTTTGCTAGAAATCCATGCCTTTTGGACTAAAGAACGCAAGCGAAACATATCAAAGGGCCATGACAACAATTTTCCATGACATGATGTATACCTTTATGGAATACTACGTTGATGATGTATTAGCAAAATAATTCATCAGAGAAGGACATCTCAAGATCTTGGGTAAGATCTTTCAACATCTAGAAAAGTGCTTTTGGAGTCACATTTGGAAAGCTTTTAGGATATATTATTTCAGCTTGAGGCATAAAGGTGGATCCAGCAAATGTAAAAGCAATTATGGAAATGGAACCACCCAAGAATATCAGTAAGCTAAGATCTCTACATGGAAGGTTACAGTCTATTAGAATATTCATCTCTCAATTGGCAAATAGATGTCATCCATTTACTCATCTGCTACACAAGGATGTTCCATTCAGATGGAGTGACAAGTGTGAAGAAGCTTTCAACACATTGAAACAATATTTGATGAATCCACCTATTTTAATGTCACCAATAGAAAGCCAACCATTGTTTCTCTACATATTAGCCACAAAGGTATCATTGGGAACTCTTTTAGCACAACAAGACCATGAAGAAAAAGAAAGAGCTATCTATTACATCAACAAGACCTTAATTGGGTATGAACTTAGATATACATCTACCAAAAAATCAGAGCACCTTGGACTAAAACCGACATCACCATTGGACTTAGAATGTCCAAAAACCCCAAGATCGCCTGTTCATTCACTTAGATCAGACACCGTTTGCTTCGGAGAGAAAATTTCCCCTCCTTGGCTAGTCGTACAGACGCAGGTATAGTTCATGCCTTTTTTATAAATAAAATGTTTGCATGTTTTTTATTAGTTTTTTTTTAACTAAAAAAACCTTCTTTTTTGCCATGTGCTTTTTTGGTTTTTTAGTCAATTTTTTTTGCATGCATTTTAAAATAAAAAACAAATTGTTTTTTTTCTTTTTTTCAAAAATTTTTTTTAGGGGGCGTTTTTTTTAATAAAAAAACTAATTTTACCCTAATAAGAAAAATTGGGAACAAGTTTTATTTCACCTAACCTGTATGCAGTGTTCTCCAACCGGCAACCTTGGGGGGTGCAGTTTTGGCTTCCTTAATTTCACCCTTGGCTATATTCCAACCAGAGGGTATATCATCTACATAGATTTCTACAGGGAATCATTTGGTGGCAACCTCATCTACATGTTCTCCGGTTTTGCACACTTGCATTTCATGTTGGATCTTTTTTTTGAGATATGTTGTACACACACTATCATAAGGTGCCACACCTCTTTGTCCTTCGTCTTTTGATGACACGTATGATGCAATCCTTTTGTATTGTAGATTAGGAATTCGATATCATACCTTTGACTTGTCTCCTCTATTAAGCATATCGTTATGTTTGTGTAACCGATGGTTCCCATACCTGTTTTGCGTGCCTGATCTTTATCATCTGCAGTGAGTTTGGTACCTGGTTTTGTCACACTTTGACATTTTTGGTGCAACATTAGTTCTCATTCTTCCTACAGAGGAACATTTAAAGGAGATTCTACATTTTTTGAAGGGCTTCATGGTCTTCCTTCATCTCTTTTTGGAGAGGAGTTTTGTTCCCCCTAGGTTTTCTCCTTTTCTCTACTTTATAGAGATTTGCATGTTATGATTGGCTACCTCATCAGGCCTTGTTGTCGGGACCCAAATTTGCATGTAGTTACCTTTGTTGCATGTAGCTGCATTCATGCACTTATCTTTATAGCTTCTCCCTAAATTCATCTTAAGGGGGGGTGTTAGAGTAAAAGGTTTTATTTAATTAATTTAATCATATTGATTAATTAGTTAAGTCACCTTTTTCTTTTTTCACTTAAACTAAATTTAGGAAGATTTTTTAGGCATTTAATAAACATTTAATATGCATGCATCCATTAGGTATATTAAAAATTAATTCATTATTAATTATTAATTGCTTTTTTAGTGTTTCTATCTTTAGAATTAGATTTCTTTATAAGGATGACATATCCTTCATTATAAATCAAGCAATATTCAATCAAGCATTCAGTTCTTGTTATTGTCTTCAATATTCTCGTTTGTTGTGTAATTTCTCCTTTATATGTAATACGTATTCTTGAAGATGATTATCTGGGCTTGTGGGAATTAAACAATCATGAATTCTAATAGTTTAGCTGTAGTATCCACTTCTCAAAAACTACGACACTATATGCTAACACATTCAGTCAAGCTCATAACTAAAATAGATCCATTGAAGTATCTTCTCAGCAAAGTGAAACTAATAAGGAGATTAGCCAAGTGGGTCATGATCTTGAGTGAATTTGATATTGAGTATGTGGACATAAATGGTATCAAGGGAGAGGTAATAGAAGATCAATGAGCTAAAACACCATTGTGTGATAACAATCCCTTGCACATTGAATTTTTAGACACAGATGTCCTCACGGTTACAAAGAAAACATGACAATTATATTTTGATGGCTCTTACACTCAACATGGATTAGGAGCAGGCATTTGTTCATAACACCTCAAAGACATACAATCCTAAAGTCATAAATATTGAAGTTCCCTTGCACCAACAACATGGCAGAATATGAGGCATTAGTTACTGAGATCAAAATGGCTATTGACTAGAATATCATAGACCTACATGCTTATGGGGATTCTCAACTGGTAATTAATCAAGTCAACAATGATTATCAGATAAAAGATGACAAACTAATGCCTTACAAAAAGGTGATTGATGATTTCAAATAGTACTTTGTGGAAATCACATTTGAACAAATTCCAAGATCCGATAACAAAGATGAAAATGCCATGGCAACACTTACTTCTCTTCTATAGATTCAAAAACACAAAGATCGTTATGAGTTCCTAGTGGAAGAACTGTTTCATCCTACTTATGAAATCCCCGATACCCAAATTATTTTCCATCTAGTGGGCCCTAATTCCTCTCGTTATGGCAAAATTTATACCTACTTGAAAGACAATATCCTTCCCCCTTACCTATCAAGAAACTAAAAATGAAACTTCATTAGACAATTTGCTCGTCATACCATCATTGTTGATACCATTTATCAAAGAGGTCTAGATGGTACTCTCCTCAGGTGTCTCGAGCATGAAGAATCTGAGAAGACCTTAATAGAAGTTCATGCATGTATCTGTGACACTCATCCAAGTGATCTTACTCTATCAAAGAAACTCATGCGATTGGGCTATTATTGGCCGACTACTCTGGAGAAAGAATCTTTTCAGTTTGCTAGGAAATGTAAATAATGTCAAATTCATGGTAATCTCATACATGCACTAGCTCAGGAGCTGCACACCCATGCAAACTCTTGGCATTTCTTTTAGTGGGGTCTTGATCTCATAGGAAAGATTCACCTTTCTTCTTCTAACGATCACAAGTTCATCATAATAGCAACAAAATATTTCACAAAATGGATTGAAGTTGTTCCTCTAACTATGTTCACAGGAAACCAAATTGCTTCTTTTATCCTAAATTACATCATATGTCACTATGACATTCCTATTTACATCAGAACATATAATGGCAGGCCTTTCAAGAATCAGGATGTAAAAGAACTTTGTTATAGATTCCACATTCAACATAGATTCTCTACACCATACTATACCCAAGGAAATGACCAAGATAAAGCTTAAAATAAAACTATTTTGAAAATCTTGAAAAAGACAGTCAATGATGTTGGTTGCGATTGACATGTTCAGTTAAATCCTACTTTGTGGGCTCATCGTACTAGTATTTGCACACCCAATAGAGCTACACCATATTCTCTTGTCTATGAATCTAAAGTGATATTTTCCATTTAAAGTTGAGATACCCTCTCTGCGAGTATCACTAAAAGGTCTAATTCCAGATGAGGAACATAGAGTATCCAGGTTATAGAAGTTAGAATTGTTGCAAGAATGTCGTCAGAATTCTTTTGACCTTTTGAAAGAATATAAAAAAAGGATGGAAATGAGCTATAATCACAGGGTCAAACCTAGGGATTTTTTAGGTTGGAGATCTAGTGTTGAAGGTAAATCCACACAATCAACAAGATTGCAAGAAAAAAGGAAAGTTTGAACCAAATTGGTTGGGTTCGTCTGTCATTGTGGTTGTATATGGTTCTGAGGCCTACCAGCTATCAACATCAAAAGGATAAATATTTTAAGAGCCTATCAATACATTACATCTAAGAAATTTTTGTCTAAAAAATCCAATAAAAAGTGAAAAAGTAGAAAAATACAAAAAAAAATCATTAAAAAAAATCAAATATGGAAAAAGTGCAATAAAAACAAATGGTTAAAACCTAGAAATAGGTGTTATTTGTGATAGATCAACTCATCCATCTATTGGTACATATGTCTTGCATTCTGATTTTGGCCATCAGTATACATATCCATAATAAAGCCTCCTATAAAAATTCAGGCACAACAACATCTCACCATGGCTTGGTGATTATTGTATATATCCATAATAAAAGGTTTATTTCTAGACGGGGGGCAAAATCCTAAACTTAGTGGGGACAAGTCTCTTTGATCTTAGAACAACAAACAAATAGCAGTAAGACAACACATTGAAAAAAATAACCACAAAGAGATTCAACATTGAACATCAATTACAATTTTTCAAAACCAATTATCAAATTCAACATCAGGATTGGTAAAACAAAACTCAATGGATGATTTCTTCTAAATCATGGTTTGATCACTTTAAAATAAATGTTCAACTATTGTATCTTGATTTTGTCATCATGTCTCCTAAGTGACTCAAGGATGTCTTGAACTAGAGGAACAATGAAGGAGCGTGATATTTTCTTTGTCTGTTGTCTGAGTTAATCATTAATACTATGCAAATTTGTCGCAAGAGATGATCAACAATGTATCATCGAAGACATTTTGGATTTGCATAAGAAAAGGATTAACTCTTGTCTATTTTATGCAAGCAGTACTCAGGTCATCTTGGTTCAATTATACCTCGATGCTTGTATTAACTTGCAATATCAAAATCCATGTAAGTGGTGCTCAGGTCATCATGGTTCAATTATACCATCGACGTTTGTACTAACTTATAAAATTTTAAAGGCTCGATGATGATAAAAATCATGACCAAATTTGGCCGACAAGATGACAACATTGCACTAAATTCCATTTGTATATTTAAGATAGATTGCATTCATATCAGTTCTTGCATAGGCATTTTTTTTAGTCATCTCCATTGCATGGTTTTTCCAAACTTGGCAATTTTTAAAAATGATTTTATCAAGGGATTGAGTACACTTGACATTAACAAAAATATCATCATTCATATCATTTAAATTAAGTGCATATCATTTAGTTACATTTTCATATCATATCATTTAATTACATTTCAATTAAGTGCATATCATTTACATCATTCATATCTTTATTTAGGTGCATTTTTACAACATTCATATCATATAAGTACATTTCCACAACATTACATTCATTTAGTAACACATATACAAAATCTCATTGCATTATTGTATACATCACATGAGAAATAAGTTTCATACATATCACATCATCATATAGACATACTGCATCATCAACATAAGCATAAACATAAGCATCATAAACATCATCATAATTCATATTTCATCGCATAGTCATAATCATGTACAAATTTCATCATTACATCCATCTATCATATACATAAGCATATAAAAAATAAATCGCATGCATATATCCATCAGATAAGTAAAACATATAAGTATCGCATCATAAAGTATATAGATCAATAGTATCTAATGCATCTCATATAATCTCAAAATAATCAATGTCAAGTGTACAATGATATCATAGCAGTATGAGAGATACATACAAAAAATGGCAGAAATCATATGGTCACTGCATGAATGTGTGTATACATAAAAAATGATACAAAATGTCAATATAACAAAGTGTGGCATATGGAGCTAAGTTGTGCTCCCTCCAGACGCTATAGGCCTCGTTGAGCCTATTTCTACACCGCCAGATGTACCAACATCTGGATCTAGATCTCTACCTGGGGGATCCCTGTGAAGTGGTCCAGTAACACCCCTACTCTTGGTCTATGACCGACTCCATCCTGACCTAGTACCAAAAACTTGTGTATAACTCGGGGCATGTTGGTTTGCAGGAACAATAACATAATATAATTATCTATAATACTCTGTCTCCCGGGCTGAGTGCTGGATCTCCCTGATGGTATCACCTGCGATAGTCCCCTCAACGACTCTCTATAACCTCTCAGTTAGGGCCTTTGTGTGCTCATATCTCTCAATAGTTGCATCTCTCTCTGTTGTCAGAGAGGCAATCTGTCATTGTGCTTGAGTCAAATATCCTTGTGCCTAAGCTAGTTGTCCCTATAATCCTTGCACCATAGACTATAAAGAAGCTATCTATGCTTGTTGCTGATGAGAAGGCACCCAAATCTGTATATGTCTATGTCCTACCTATTGTTGTACTAGGGTTTGACTAGAAACACCTATTATATCTATATCATGCCTAGGAACTCCTTTTGTACATGTGTCCTGTGTAGGAGGGATCCCAGATCTCCTCATTTGATTTAACCCAGTCTCCCATCTAATAGGTTGATCCTCCTACCCTCTCTTCTGCCTAGAGCTACTAGCACCAACCTCTCCCCCACCCTCTCTGCCATCCCCACCACCACCACCACCAGCATCATCATCATCATCATCATCATCATCATCATCATCATCATCATCATCATCATCATCATCATCATCATCATCATCATCATCATCATCATCATCATCATCATCATCATCATCATCATCATCATCATCATCATCCTCGTCGTCGTCATCCTCGTCGCCGTCGTCATCGTCATCGTCGTCGTCGTCGTCGTCGTCGTCGTCGTCGTCGTCGTCGTCGTCGTCATCGTCGTCATCGTCGTCGTCGTCGTCATCATCATCATCGTCTTCGTCGTCATCATCATTGTCGTCATCATCATCATCATCACCATCTCCCCCATCGCCATCCCCCCTCCATCTTGGTGCCCGCAACTGTGGTCTATCATTGTTATCAAAGTATGGCATCAACTCCTCTAGGCATGATAATCTAGACTGCATGCACCACAAAATACTAAAAATACTCTGTCATCATGCCTTCATCAATCACATCTAGGGCATTATCCCATGTCTACATTTCTAGACCAAAGTACTTTATACATGCTATCTCATGTGATATGGTCAGCCCCCACTCTGAAACATCCCGCTATCTGTGAGAATATAAAGTTGTTCCATGTGGAACTCCCTATAATCAATCATACTATCTGAACACCCTTGTATGAATGAATATGGATAATAAAGGGTGTACACCTTGTTGGATCTCAAATCAATAGATTGGATAAGTTCTAAGGAAATGCCAACTCCTATGATCAAACCCTCCAATTGAATTGGCCAACTTATAGAGTGAACCTATTTGGTTACTAACTCCCTCACTTTAGGCTCTACAAGACCTAGGCGGGTATACCTATTCACTAGTCATTTTTTATGACTAATGCTTTTTATAGAAGATTGAGTATCTTGATCTAAATTTTTCCCTATCTCAGAATGGCATAGGTTCCTAGGATAGGTGGATTTTAGATGAGTTCAATATTGTTGTTGTGAAAGCTATTCGATCTTTGTGCTTGAAATTTATATGCTTCAGCAGGAATTATTGTATGCTTCTATGAGATAATTTTTAAATCACCCCCTAGGTAGATATGTCAGTCACCTTTCCTCAAAAAGATCCTTTTTAATAGTCTTATGCTATAATTTTCTCGAATGAATTTAACCCTTACTTTAAGAGACCATTCAAGGAATACTTACAAGGAACAATTACAATCCACAAGTAGGCCTTTTATTCAAATTAATAGTAGCAGGAAAATAAACTTCACTAGGAAGATACAAGGAACCTTATCTTCTATGAGACAATATCACATAACAATTGCCAATTGAAATAAACAATTCACAACACATATGTAAAGGAAAAAACAACTGATTATATTGATAGAGTTTCGAAAGTTACAAAAACTGCCAGAGTATATTGTACATCTATTCTTGAATATCTTTTTTCTTTTAAAAAATACTTCTCATATATGTGAGAACAAAACCTATCCTTCACGAAGAGTCATGTCTCTTCCCAATATTAACAATTTGTTTGTACATTCTTGATAAAGTTAAACAAAAATAGGTTAAGCATTCCTAAATGATTTATGTAATTATCTTCCCTATAGCCTTTAGTGTCAGCATTCTGCTTCTTCAATTCTTCACCCAACAATATATACTCGCAGATTATCTGGTTGATGGAAGGAGCTAGATCTTTGTCCTGGTCCAACCCCAAGATGGTTCACTCTTTGAAACCAACCAGCTCATTCTGCCATTGCTCTAGTGATATCAACTCCCCCTCCTTGTAGATTGTTGGCATTCGCGAGGTGCTCCCATCATCTAGTGCTTGGAGGTCTCTACTCAAGGCATCTACATATCCGTCATGCTTCTCCAAGCATCCCATCCCCTCTTCTCTATTTATAGGCATCATGGTATCCACATTGTTCATCACCCCCTGCAATCATTCATTTAGTCTTTCATGCTCCCTTAGAGCCTTGACAGTCCCAGTATATACTTTCCAATATTGATCTGTATGTATCAACATGGTTTTGACCCCGTGTTCTATGATATCATTAACTAGTTTATCTATTTTCTATCGGACACCCTCCACTTATTTGATTAAATTCTCACTCTTGGTCTTCCAGTAGATAGTGTTTGTTAGAGCATCCATGACCTTCCAGTCAGTCTCAAGTGCCATGTCTAGTTCACCGACGCTTAAAGCAGAGCTTCACTACAATAGTCTCTCTTGTACCCGATGTACTTCCTCATTGTCCTTTTCATACAATCCTTTATAATTATTGTTCTCTCTGACTAGAAACTCAATCTGATCTTGATTGAGTTTTCACATCCAGATTCAGTTTGGCAGTGACCCTAGGATCAGTCTTCCCACCCTGCTAGATCATTAGATGCCCAAAGGCCTGATCAGTTTCCATGAGTAAGAGCCTTTTTTCTTTAGGATACAAAGCCCATAACATAAGAGCCTTTTGATCAGGATCATATCCTAATCCCATTAAAATCTTGTCTACTTCTTCGGGCATAATGTGCTTATCCGGCCCCTATTTCTTCAAAAAAATGTCAAACAATAAGGCAGATCTCATGTCCCATCCTGAGTATATCAGCACCCTGACATCTTTGAGCAATTGCCTTCCTCTTTTAGGTGTCATTTATTTCATGGCCTAGTCCACTTCCTCCTAGAGTATTCTGAGCATCTCCTCAGTTTTCCCTTTGGTGTTCATTTTGACCAATGCTCCCTTATGCTAGCACAGGAATGTATTAAATTCCTTAGTGTGAATAAAGTCACCATGTGAAGTAAATTCTTCATGCTCCAACAGCCTGACATCGTTGATCTCCTGGATGTCATATTGGTCGGTCACCATATTCATCTATTCATCACATTCGTATCCAGGTGGATACTCCTCCCTCGGTGAATCAACCAGGATAGACATGGAAATAGACCGGGGATACATGTGTGCCAGAGGCTCTGTATCCCTGATGTTCTATTTTTAGTCCTTGAAAAAATATGCTGGAACACCCTCTAAAATCTCTAATTCATGTTCCATAAGCTTGTTAGCTCTAGCCAAGGGGTCATCCACTCCCTGCATGATATCCTCATTTGTCTTTCCTCTTCCAAGCTTCCATTTGTATGCTCTGGACACTCTGTCATACTTCTTCCTTTTCTCAGTGGCTTCCCGCCTTTCTATATTCTTGATAAAGTCATCAGGCATCAATGGGACATGCTCTCTAGCTTTTAGCTTTTGAGAAGTTATTGCTTCCCTTATGTAACCCTCGAGGTCAAAGTTTGGTCTGGGATCACCTTCTACCATCTTATAATAACTTAATTTATTCTACAAAAAGCCGTAGCTCTTTGAACTCTTGACAATAAAATCTGAGAACACTAATAACCCAGGCACTATGGACTGCTTTTCATGATTCATTAAGTGTTTGGCACTGGCTATTGATAACTGCCTAACAATCTCAAGGTAAGCTACTCTGTCAGACACTGTGATAGGCAACAAATAGGGTTTTCCCTCAAACCCATACACCCTTATCTAGGTGTAATCCAAAAAATGGTACCAATCACCTCATTTATGTGTAACTGGAGTGTCCTTGCATAACTCCTTGGGTCTGAAGAATCTCTAGACTTCTAGAGATATGGAGTGATTACATGGATACCCCAGCAATTTGTATAGTGTCTTAACAAAGATCTCCTCAAAATGCCAATACTGATTGTTGTTGTATCTTTGATCTTATGAAGACAACCACAACTGTACAGGCTTCCTCATTTCGACTTTATCATAAGCTCTGATACACAACCCGTCCAACCATTAACCGTTATCCTATCCAATACTCAATATTATATGCATGAGGAAAGAGTAATATTTGAAATGGACATTGATTATGTCCCCCTTCAACTTTTCTAAACCGTAATTCACGGCCTCAGACAGATAAACAGCAAAATCAAACGTTCTAGGATCCTTTGATTGTAAATCTACACAGATTATCATAACCATTATATCCATCAAAGGGGGGCTTCAATTCCTAAGACCTAGGCCACATAGTAATATGTATACTTAAAATAGGGAAAGAAGGGTTTGACATCAAAAGGAGCTTTATCCCCTTCACCGAATGGCACTATTGATCCTACAACTTTCGGTCTATGGATAGGGAGTCTCCACCTTTTGTAGATATCTTCCATATTGAAATACTCCCGAGTAAGCTTGTTGGTGTCTATCTTCTCTTCAAACCCCTAATCCAAATCAAATACACTCTCTATAACCTCCTTGGTGATGGACACTATTGGCTTCCCCATATAATCATATATGGTTTTTGTCCCAGGGTCATAATTGTTGGCCAAATATTTCATAAGCTCAACGTTCACGAAGACATTTGGCACTACCAACTTCCCAATATTTAGTCTCCACAAGTTATTTATAGGTTCTGGAGTGTTCCTTCGCACATATCCAAAGATGAACAGCTCATGCCCTCTAATCTCTATCTTGATGTCTCCTAAATTATCAAATTTGTCTTCTAAGAATTCATCCTCTAACTTAATCTTTTTTGATCGATGGCTCGAGGTGAGGAATTGATCTAACAAATCTTGGTCTAATGGTCAACCCTCCTTCTATTTCCTCTTTGGCTTTTCTTCTGCAGACTGGGCTTCCTTAGGAATTATCTCAATATTGTCTCTGTGTATGCATTTCAATATTATGAATTCAATCCTCAAGGAGGATGAAATTTGTCAATTTCAAGGAGGTTGTGTGATTGTTTGTGGGTATCCTTCAATGAAGGTTTTAAATTCTGTAATCAATCATGAATAATGGAATGTGTCCCAGATTTGATAATGTTGTGAATGGATCTTAGTAATGCATTAATATAAGGTGTTAATGCAGGGATATCTTGTAAGGAAAACAAATTTGCAGCTGTTATTAGCATTTTGTAGTTCTGTGTGTGACTCTATTGCCCAATGAACAAGGCACTGGTCTTTGATAGATTTGGGGATGGTTTTCAGATATGTATTTTAAAAGACAAATATAATTTCCCTTTATGTTTAGGGGTTTGTGTTCCATTCTTTCCAAGCTCTATTTCATCTTATTGTTTGTACAGATCTAGCCAATCCGTAGTGTTTCCTATCCTATTGAACTTGTGAAATGATCTATCTGCTTCATTGATGCTGTCATGGTGAGTAAATGAGTTCTGATTTAGAGCATCAAAGGGTGTCCCCCCTAGGTCTAGTAGAACCTAAAGTGTAGGAGGATCATTAGGATCCTATGTTATGTTGTCCAAGCCCTGAGGTGTTTTCATTGATTAAGATTGGCTGTCTTATAGATAGATTTGCAGGTGTTCTTGGGTTAACCAGATTTGGTGAACAACAAAAATGGCGACTTTGCTGGGGAATTACTGAATAAGAATTGCCTAATTTCATATCTAGCCAATCTGTCCATTGTGTATGCACAGAGTTAGACAATGTTCCTTGTTCTGGATCTATAGAATGATGTGTTATGTCATGTCATTTATTACGAAGGAGTAACAGTAGATTCATTGTTGAAAGTTGTAAGAAGTTCTTGCAGTTGTGTGCAAATTTTTCCCCAATTCCTTATTGGGTGGCGACTCTGTGGTTCATACCAGTGTTAAATAGCCTGGAAGAGTGTTTATTGCAGTGAGATTGAAAGAGAAACAAAGAATTTAAATTTTTGATTGAATGGTATTCTGCTGTTCAAAATGTCCTCTATGCAAGAGGTGGCGACTCTGAGGTAAAAGACAGTGCTGAAATGTGAAGTAAATCTTCAGATCTACAAGTCTTATAGCTGCAAATCTCCAAGTATTTTCAGAGGTTTTAAATGCAAGATATCTCTTCTGAAATTTTGAATGTGTAATGTAGTTTTCCCATTAAGTGAACAACACTAGTAAAGAGGGAAAGAGAGGTTTTCAAATTAGTTTGCATATCTATTTTGCTGAAGTATCCAATGTTTATGTTCTTCTGTTATAGTATGCAAATTTGGGAAAGATTTGTGTCAAGCAATGTTATGAATAGATCAGTATGATGATATGTGCTTGAAGTTTTTTATCCAAGATTGTATAATCATTTGTGGGAGTAAGAAGAAATAAGTAGTGAAGTTTTTTAGTGTATTTTCACATATGACCATGCCTTGTGAAGTGTCACAACCGTATAATAGGAGAAGTTTCATCATGAACCATTATGCTGCTCTAAATTTTGAAGGTATTCCGGGTTACCCAAATCCCATACCCATAGAAATTAGAAAGTATTTGCCAATTTTCAGTGGGAAGAAATTAGAATCAACATGTCAACATGTGAAATTTTTTTCAGATTTGATGAGAGAGTTTGAAATTTGTCAGGAAGATGTATGCATGAAGTTGTTTGTTCAGTCATTGAAAGAGGTTGCAAGCGATTGGTTCTCTTTTTTGCCGGCAGATTGTATTTCCTCATGGGAAGAATTGATTTCAGATTTCATAGACTAATTCGATGAAAAGATAAGTGATTGTGATTTGTTGAAAGAATTCACTTATATACAAATCAGGGAAGATGAATTGGTACCAACATTTAATATCAGATTTTCACAAGCTTTGTCTAAAATTTCCAGAAAGTATAAGTTTGATGATAAAGTATGTTTGGATATCTATATGAGTGCATTTGACGAGAAGATGGGTTTCTTATTGAGAAACAAAGAACCCAAGACTTTGTATGAAGCATTTAACACAACTAGGGATATGGAAAATAACTTGAAGTATGGGATCTCGAAGAGATTCGTGTCTATTGTTGTTTCATACCAAAGTACCTTCAATGGTGAAATACCATGTGAAGCTGAGAAAATCATTCCTTGTCTAGGTGCATCAAGCTCTGCAGTTTCGAAAGGTTTTGTCGATGCATGTGTTTCAGATTTAAATGATAGTCAAGAACCTCTGCTGTCAATGCCAGTTGTCTCTCACAGTAATGATGGAATGATCAGTGGGAAGTGCTGTGAAAATGTTGATACAAAGGTAGATATATACAAGGGATATGTACCATTTGATTTGTATGCCGGTTATGCTGATTATGTGACTGCTAATTACCAAGTGAATCATGCATCTCTCAAGGATAATGACAATGAAAATAATGATGGTGATGACCATCGATTTTTACATGCTGCTGATGTATTTGATGTTGAAATACCAAATACAGAGGGATTACCAAGTGTTGTTGTTTGTGCAAGTGAAAATGTGCAATATGATGAAAATAAGAGTTGTTTGGTGCAAACAATAGTTGATCCTCACTTAAATATTGATAATGTCACTTGTGTTGAGGATGAAGGAAAAGTATTTTCAGATTTCACTTCTTATAATCATGTTGATGATCTTTCTAATTTGAAAGTTATGCATAAAGTTAATTAAGAAAATCTTAATGGTACACATGATTGCAATGAAAATATAGCACACATGGATGGAGAAATTTTTACAGAATCTCACATGGAACAACAAAGTGTAATACAATTTCAAAAGATTGCAGAACTTAGGAAAGCTCTTGAAGTTGTGGACAAGAAGGTTCAAATGTTGGAGAGCCTTCGAGTTGTTAATAAAGACCTTATGCAATATGGTGAAGAAGATTTTTCAGAAAAGGATTGTGAACTGAATGCTTGTACACTTGATGAACAACATGCTGATCTAGCAGATGGTTTTATGACAGAAAATTTAAGTGAACATGCTGAAAATTCATCAGATGAAGTAAATGGCAGCGATATTCATCTTTGTTCTTTGGTTGATGACGAGTATTTTATTGGTAAAGAAGATCAATTGTGGCAAGATAAGTATGATTATCTCGATTTTCAGAATGATGGTCATAGGATGAAATCTTATGGATGTGAAACATGGAACACTGAGGATTGTTCCAGCCAAGTTTCAATTTCTTCTTTGTCTGATGAAGATGATTATGATGATCAAATGGATGGTATCTTTAGCAATTTTACTAATGTTTTATTCAATGTTGATATAGATATAGACCAACCATTTCAGTGCCATAATGTTCATAAAGGGATTGTCCATTTGGTTTTTAACCCTTTGTATGAAGAAATAATTGATTAGCCAAATGTTGTAAATGATGAACCAGTCCATAATACTGATACCATTCCATGTAGTAGTGACATGTTTCATGATGAAGAAAAGAGGCATGGGTTGTGTGATGACTACTCCAGACCACAGATGGAAGTTTTTCAAGTGGATATAAGTTTGAATGAAGAAAACTTAGTTGAGGATTTACTTTAGCCAGAGGTATGCATTATTTCTCATGAATGGGATTTTGAGAATGCAGAGGTTTTGAGCTTGATGAACAAGGATGGTAAGGAGTGTGATCAGCATTGTGAAGTGTCACATCCAGATTGTAACATTTATGTTCCTTGTTTGCATCAGTTGGTTAGTAGTGTCCCTCATTCTATTGATTTAAATGATAATAAGGTATGTGCTAATGAGAATTACAGTGTTGAGAATGAATGTTTTACTTTTAAAGTTCAGCATGATGATGCCCTTGAAAATGATAGAGTTGAGTGGGACAATAAAAGGTATGGCAGCTTATGGGAAGGCCCCTATAGTGGTTTGCCTCATGATTTTGTTTTTGTTGAAGTAATGTGTGACTATAAAGTTCAAAATTAGACAAAAGGCATGTACACCAGCTGTTTCAGCAGTATGATGGTAAGATTTGATTATAATGATTATGCTCAGTTGTTACTGGAAGGTGCCTTTGTTCGGATCATGATATCAAGAGATGAAAATAAGATTTTTGACAGAGGTAAATGTTGATGAAAGTAGAGCAGTTATAATCAGTTGTAAGTAGTTGTATATTTTGTACAGTTGCTTTACTTCAGTTGTGTGGTTTTCAATAAAGTGACCTATTTTTTGGGTAGAATAAGGAAGCCCTGTTTTTGAGAAGAGAGGAGATAAGATCCGTTTTGGGTGGTCTGCTTAACCATAGATATCTGGATTCTTGTGTTGATCTTGCAATCAACCATCCCCAGTTAGAGCCACTATTAGGACTCATTAAAATTGAGTCAAGTTTTGAGGCCCAATTCAAATTTTTGCTTTGCATTTCCAAATAAGTCAGTTTGAATGGCCTAGTTCGAGAGAGGGCAAAATGGAGCCAGTTGATTTTTCAGGGGGGTAAGGCTCGGGAAATGTGTCCTACACCTTCCATTTAGCCTATGCAATGATGTGCAACTTTTAGTTCAATTTGGATAAGTTTATCGGGTATCCATTTTGAGGGGTGAGCTGAAAGTGCATTTTAGGCACAAATGCAGATTTTATTGAATAGCCTACTTTGGGTGTTTATTTCTTTTTCCCTATTGATCGTGATGAATAATTTAAAAATGGATTCAATTCTATGCATAAATGTGAGTTATCTTGCAAAATTTCAAGTCCTCATGAATCCATTTGCTTAGTTTTCAAAGCTCAATCTGTTCGCAGTTTGTGTGTTTTGGCAAGTCCCTATTTTCGCATGTGTAAAAGTTGCCTCACTGAGTGTTATGCCAAAATGTTTGTTTCAGGCTATTGTTGGTATAAATGATGAGCTATGTTTCCAGTTTCAAGCTCCTGTCAATCCGTTTAGTAGATTTTCAAAAGGGTTCCTTGAGCCATCTGTTTCAGTTATCTGTACTTTCAGTGCTATATTAGTTAAAGTAGCCATTTGCATGAGCACACCATTTGCACCCAGTCAAACTTTTGGTCAAACTGAGAATCCAAAGATTTAATATGTACTTCAAGGTACCTATGTTTCAAATTTGAGGGTCTACAGAGGTCGTTTGATATTTTTAAGAAAGGCGTCATGTGTTGCCAGAACATTGACTTCGTCAGGTCCGCAGTGTCGACAAAGCTAGTTGGTCATTTTCGCCATTTAATATCTCTTTTCTCAGGATTCGTTTTGAAAAACCGCTTGGCAGAGTTCATCCTTGTATATCAGAGTACACGCCTATCAGATGGCGAGGTCCAAAAAGGTGTTTTGACCAGCTTGAAAAATACGTCTTCGTGATTAAATGTGAAAATGTGGCATAAGTGCTTGAAAGTTGTAAAATTCAATTTTATGATCCGAAAATGGTGCCGATCGATTCCAGAGGTATGTTTGAGGTTCCTAAGGTATTTTAGAGGTTAGTTGCATGAAAACAAATATTTTTTGAGCCGGACCAACTTTGGGGCTCGACTTGGATAAATGCCTGTGCGGTAAATTTTATGGTGAAATGGTCTGAAATTCATGCTAATGTGTAAGTTATTTGTAGTTGGAGGCAAGAATGTTCAATTTTATTAAGCCAAGTATCTTATAATTCAATTGGCATGTGAGTGCAAAGTAAATGGAATATGTTTTGAGAAGGCCTTTTGAAACATTCAGCCAAATATGTTTTGGCGACTAGTGTAGCATTTAAAAGAGGAAATGAACTCCCAGCAAGTGCACATTAGCAGCAATCTCCCTTTGCGTGGAGTGGTGATTGAAGAAAATTAATTAAATCTTTCAAGCAAATAGCAATAGCAGCATTCTCTCCTTGTGTGGTGCAATAGCAGTGTGGAAGGCGTTGAAGGGGCTGCAAACTTCTATGCAAATGCAAGTAATAGTTATTAAACCTTGTCAACATTCCCCCTCCCATGTGGAATAGACTGAAATTGATACTTCAGCAAATGCAAACCACAGTATTCACTCTCTGTGTGCATGGTGGATGAAAAAGGGCGTTGGAATTTTTAGAAACCCCATAGCAACAATGCCTCCTCCAATGTGATGTTTTGAGAAAGATAGAAATTGCCAATCCTCATGTGCTGGTTGCTGGTTGAAAATGTGCAGCAAAGAAAATTCCCAAACAAATGCACGGGGCAACCTCCTCCCTAACGTGATGGATGGGGAAAGAAGTTTGAAAACAAATTAATGCATATGGCAAATACAAATTCAACCTTGGCAGCAGTCTCTCTGTGTTTGGAAGGAAGCAAGATGCATTAAAATCCCAAACAAAATGAATTGGCAGCCTTGAAAATGCCTTTAAAACTCAAGAAAACCTTCAGGAAGTTCATTTCTGGGTAAAGTGTATTATCCCACATTCGCTGGGTGAAGGGATTTTTTAATATTTAAAACAAACACTCTACACATCTAATATGTTAAAGACATCAAGGCTTTTGATGGATGGTGCCCGATGGGCGCCCACGCGGACCCCATGTGTGTGGGCGCACTTCCTGAGGCAGTTGAGGAGGTCGAAAAGTGGTGACAGGTGGACCCCACACAGGCATGGATCTCGAGGCAGGCAGGGATATTTTGCAGGAAATAGATGGCTTAACCAGTGAGCATGTGCATGGAAATTGAGGTAAAGATCGCGCATTTGGAGATGATCTAATGGCTCGCATGATTTTGGAGCTTGAAGTTGCTCGCTCGTTAGCCATTGTGAAATGGCAAAAGCCAGGTGGAAAGACAGCTCATGGGTCCTATCCAGTGGCGATGACATGGTGCCTAGGTGGCAATGAGGTGGCGTACAAGCAAGCAGCCCAGTGGCGGTGACGTTGTCGACAAGTGGCAAAAGATGAGGTGTCATTCTAGATGGCACCCAGTGGATCCTATCAGCCAATTAGAGACCGCCACGTGGCAGGGCATCAGACCAAAATCAGAGCAAAAAAAATCAAAGTTAAAATCAAGTTTAATATATAGTTTCAACTATGTTAATAAATTGAAAAATTTAAATGATTGTGCACACTAAATGATTAATTTACTCAGGGGCTTGTTTTTGGCCAAAATACCAAGTATTATATGTTGTCGGAAAGCTCTCAAGATGAGGAATCCGATCAAGTAGTTAATTTTGAAAAATGTGGGATATTTCAAGAGAAGTTTCCACAGGAATGAGAGAGATATTTTTGCAGTTAGGGACAAAGGAGACACTTGGCAATTTTGGTTGCAGACCTAATCTTTTTCCCTCTCCTTCTTATTCCAATTTCTTCTCAATTGTAAGGGTTCCAGAATTTTGTGAGAATGGCTCCAGTTTTCATGGCTTCCAGTTCTGAACTTCTTGACCCAAATTTGTAAAATTCTTTGGTTTGTTTCAGGGTACAGAGGATTTCAGTGCAATATTCAAGATATGTTTTCTTGTTGCAGACTTTACTTGTGTTAGGCATGAGTAATTTCCCACATTATTGTCTCTATGTATGTATTTCCATTATTATGAATTGAATCCTTAAGGAGGATGAAATTTGTCAATTTCAAGGAGATTGTGTGATTGTCTATAGGTATCCTTCAATGAAGGTTTTAAACTCTATAATCAGTCATGAATAATGGAATGTGTCTCAGATTTGATAATTTTGTGAATGGATCTAAGTAATGCATTAATATAAGGTGTTAATGTAGGGATATTGTTCAAGGAAAACCACTTTGTAACTAGGATACATATTTGCAATTATGTGTGTGACTCTATTGTCCAATGAACAAGGCACTGGTCTTGCAGATTTGGGGATAGTTTCAGATCAACAATTTTAAAAGACAAATCTAATTTCTCTTTATGTTTAGAGGTTAATGTTCTATCTTTCCAAAGCTCCGTTTCACTTATTATTTGTATAAGATCCAGCCCATCTGTACATGTTACCTAATTTGGTGAGCTTGTGGAATGGTCTATCTGCTTATTGTTGATGCAGTCATATGTTTGTGATTGTTGTATTTAAATGCATCAAAAGGGTGTCCCCCCTAGGTCTAGCAAAACTTGAAGTGCAGGAGGATCAAATAGGGTCCTATGTTATGTTGTCCAAGCCCTGATGTGTTTCATAGATTGAAATTGGCCATTTCATAAAAGGATTGCAGGTGTACTTGGGTTTATCACTTTTGGTGAACAACACCTCCTTCTTTTTCCTCTTTGGCTTTTCTTCTGTAGACTGGGCTTCCTTAGGCTTCCTAGCCCTAGTTTTCTTAGACACAGTAAGCTTCCATTATAATTTTGGAGCTTGGGACTAAGGAATTTACTTGGAGGTCTGGGCCTTCTGCTTTTTCCTTGAAAACTCTTTGTGAATTCCTTAGCCAACATTGCCTGAATTGCCCTCTATTCTAGCTGTTTTATTATGATTTTGCAGTAGTTTCATCGGTTACATCCATCTGTTATGCAATGGTCATGAGCTTACTCGTTTTGAATTTATGACGACAAGACTTCATTTATTTCTGGAATGATTTCGCAGCAGGGAGTAATTGCCTCTTCTAACAATTTCTTTTCCCTTTCTTCGATGTTTAGTAGCAAGCAAGATGCTATTGCTTACTTCATTGAAACCTTGTTCTTCAGTATCGTTCATTTCTTTCTCACTGAAAGGTCCTTTTTCATCGAATTCACTTTTTTTTCGATGAGAATATTATTTTCGCCAATATGCTTTAGGCTTCCATCAAAACATTGTCTTTCATCGAAATGGGTCCCACTCCTTTTCCTAAGTGGTTAACTCTAACGAGAGATTTTTTTGTTTTACTTTTCGGTGAAACCCATCCCATCATTACACCCTAAAATAGTTTGTTTGATGTCCGAGTCTCATCGTTGATTAGTCATTGATGAGTGATCTCCTCATCTTACTCGATATCATTGTGTTGATGAAACTGTTCATTTCGCCAAGAGAAAAAACCCTTCCATCGATGATCAATCCTTCCTCGATGACTTTTACTTTGTTGAGAAGACTTAAAACATCGGCCTATTGCTTTATTGGTTCTTCAAAGCACACATCTCTTTGAAATAGTATCACTGTTGGATTTTCAATGTATTTTTCGATAGAACCGATGACTTCAGTGAGTCCCTTTCGAGTCTACTCACGGCCATGGTCCCTTCGATGGTTTATTCTATCGAGGAAGCATTTAACCATCTCTTTGACACACTGGAAACATCTTTTTCAGTGAGAGTTAATTATGTTCATCCGATGGTTGAACTTGGCTGATAAGGGTTGTGAACCTAATATCAATGAAATTTTCAATGGTCTTTATTGGAACTCTTAAAGGTACACTTAATCATTTAGAAAACTTCTATAGTTTCAGCATAAACTCATGGTTTATTGTCATTATAAATAAACTGTTCAACACACCCAATTAAGTACCTGGAGGTAAATACATAAGGCATCTCAATATTATCCTCCGAGCACAGATCTCAATCTAAGTATTATCTCCATATAATTATGTCTAAATTATCGAGAACACGTTGCCAATATTCCAATTTGCCCAGTTTGAGCTAGAGAACAACACCTATGTAACCATTGACGTATGACCTCCGGAATGACTACTTCCTATATGCCAATGGATGAGTAATAGCTATTTGCTCCCATGCCCAAATTTGCAGCAATGTAACCCTAGTTGATATACTCGTAGCTCCAAGATATACCATCTGATGAAGATCATGATACAAATGAGGTAACATGCAAGAGCCTCATGCATACAAAACACCCTGTGTAATCATGCTCTCTAAAAATCTACCCCAGTTAACTGATAGTCCCTTTGACCTATGGTTCGGACATAAGAAACCTCCAACAAAACCAGCTAGTATAAATGGCAGTTGCTCATACTGATCTAACATATCTTGCCATGAGATCTCATAGATGCCAATCTCATCATCTAGGAAGATCCTCTTGAGAGCCTCACTACCTCACTACCTCCCTTCTCAGTGTGATCATACATAACCAAGTCTCCAACCACAAGAATCCTCAAAATCCAATAGACATCATCTGAAGTGATTGCCATCTCACCAGTCGCCAGATGGAAAGTGTGCTACTAAAAATATGGTCAATTATATTAAACATGCACAATTAATGAGATAACAAAACATAAATGGAAAGCAAATTGGAAACTACATAATGAAACCAAACCATATGCCTTCCTTGAGATGTCCCATCTTCCTCTATTCTTGAGGACCTTGAAGGCGTTGGATTGTTGGCTCTCAGCAGAGTAATGACCTCTAAAGTGGCAACTCAAGAGTTGAGTAGCTACTTCATGATTATGCAAATGTATGAGGCCAAGATGATTGTATGCATGATCTAGCTAGAATGATCTATTCAAGCTACACGATTTGATAAAAAGGAAACCGGATTAAGATGTTATGATTAATCCAAACTAACAATTATGTTAGATGATATGAATTCAAATACCTATAATAACAATGCAAAAATCAATGGTCTAGATTTGATCTGAAGATATCAAGGGCTAAGATTGAGGAAGTTGGAGAAGAGGTTGGAGGAAGGGACACTTGTCATCTCTGTGGTGACAAGTGTCAAGGAACCTTGCTCATGAGAGGGCAAGTGTCCAAGGGAGAAGACATGTGACAAAAGTGCCATGTGTCTCAAGGAGGGGATATCCAACCCATATGAGGTTAGAATAAAAGAGGTTAGGATGTGCAAGAGAGGATAGGGTTAGTTAAACCCAGGATTAGATAGAATGGGTTAAGTTAGGGGGTGGTTAGGCTAGGTGGTTAGAAGTTAGGAGCCATGTGCTCATATTTGAATTTAGAAATTCAAATATTAGGAAAATGGTAATTAATCTCAACAATCTTGTGTTTGTTAATCTTAATTAGGAATTAGGAGAATTGACTAAAATGAGGGGAATTAATTAATCAAAGAGATATTATTGAATGAACTATATAAATAAATCACTTAGACTTATTTACTAGTAGACGAGTAGGGAAATTAATCAATTTTTTTATGAATTCAATTAATTGAGAAGGGGGGTTAATTAAATAATTGCATATTTAATCAATTATCTTCAGACCATTTTTAGGTGTATACCTTTTGCCCCTCTTTGAAGCGATGTGTGACAATGCATTGGTTCAAAGAAAAGTTGATTAATGATGTTGTTGATATTGATCTTGATAGGACACAGATTCGATCTTGATTTCGATGCGAGTTTGGTTTCGATATGATACTGATTCGATTTGAGACGATAAATCTCGATATGATGCCCCAGACGCTGATTGATAGGTTATGATGTGAGGATGCCCCCTCGGGAGATGAATCAGATGATTTTTTGATGTATTTGAATATTTTGTGATTTTTTATTTTTTATTTTTTTGAAATTTTCACAATTTTATGATTTTTAATGATTTTACGATTTTTAAATATTTTCAGAGCTTGATTTGATTCATTTCCAGATAAGAAATTTGAAAATGTTGCCTTGCCAGGCTGATTAGTTGATGAAAAATAAGTGGAATAAAATCCCATTTAAATGCCCCATTTTGGGTTTAAAAAGTGAAAATCACCTTTACCACTACTCATTTGTGCAATTTCAATTGTTGAAAACTTGCTCTGGAGAAGGAAATGATGATCTCGTACCATTAGCACAGGTTCGAGCGAGTTCGGCATCACGAGTTTCTTCCGGCCTGTGATCCACTGGTACATACCCTGAGAAACCCAGCTTTGTTAAATTTGAGTTTGATTTTTGAAAAATTTAGCTAGTTTGAGTAAAAATTGGTTTTATTCATTTTGATCATGTGGGTTTTTAAAAAAATTACATTTTTATACTGGGTTTTTGATGTTTTAAACTGGGTTTTGACCATTTAAAAAAAAAAAACTGGAATTTGCATCATTAAATTTTTTTTTTTATTGTGTTTTAAAAATGCTTAGCGACACCACGACCGCCCCGAGGGTGCCGAGTGCGCCGCAGTCCGCCCTGCAGGCGCTAACAACACTACTGCGGGTGTTGCAGTGCGCCCTGCGGATGCCGATGATGCTATCGTAGGCACCGCAGTGCACCCCGCAGGCGTCGTGCTGCCGCTCACCTCGAATTTCATTTTTTTTTTTTCAATTTTTGATTTAGGACTTTTTCATTGTTCGATTTTTTGTTTAAGATTTGTTTTTTTTACTTTGGATTTTTTTATTTTTGATTTTAGATTTTTTGATTTTTCAATATTTGAGTTTAGATTTGTTTTTTACTTCAGATTTTTTATTTTTTTATTTATTTGATTATTTTATTTTAGGAATTTTTGATTGTGATTGGAGTCATGATGATTCTAATAGGATGAGATAGATTAACAAGAAAATCGATAGCATGCAAAATGAGATAAAAAATTTGTTGCACCTCTGCCCCTAAACGTTGCGATTTTTTATGAAGGCGATGAAATGCAGCCAATTTCGTTGGACTTTTTTATTTCAATTATTTTGATTATTTTGATAGGGTAAGATAGATTCAATTAGGTATCAAAATGATAAAATTAGATACTCCTGATTGATAAAATAGATGATCAGTTTCGATTATCTCGATGCGTACTAGATAAGATAAGATTGATAACGACCTCATGATAGATGAGAGTCATTGATAGGGGCTCAATGAGATTTGATAGAAATCTCAAGTGAGAAAAATGTATTGATAGATAGATTGATTTTATATATAGACAGATAGATAAATTGAGATACTGATATGATGATATGATTTGATTGCATGAGCACTTTAGTGTTCTCCAGTCTCAGGAGCGCTTCCCAAAGACATGGATGTTGATACCTCGCCTTAGCCTAGCAGAGTGAGACCACATCCATAGGTGTGGTTTATCTTCCCTTCTTGATATGCCCCGACCTTTGATTAATTGGGGATTATTGACAACATTGGTTGAGCGTTGGCATAGTGAGCATAATACCTTCCATTTACCGACCGATGAGATGAACGTGACACCCGAGGATGTGTATCAGATACTGCACATCCCAGTGATGGGGGAGTTGGTCTATTATGATCTCAGTGAGAAGGGTGGGACAAATGCACTTTGTAGAGTTTTCGATGATGATGAGATTAGTGGATACAACATTACGTGACAAGAGATTCTAGATCTAGGTTACACCACACTACCTACTGTGCTTGTCAGATTCATTGGGGGTTTCCTTTGTCCTGATCATAGGTCAAAGGGATTATCCATTGAATGGGGTCATCTCCTTGAGCAGTTGGTGTCATGGGGGACTCAATTTGTGTGGGGATCATGCATGTTGGCCCACCTATATTATGATTTATATCGAGTAGTGTATAAGAGATCAGCTAGATTATCAGCAAGGGTTACAATTCTCCAGATATGGGCCTAGGAGCATCTGCCCATCACACAACCACTAGCAGATAGAGAGAGACCTATAGGTAGGCCTTATGCTTATGGATATCTAGGTATTATTGTCAAGGGAAAGCTGGACAAATTGGAGTATTGTCAACGAGTATTAGATGATCTGGATATAGTGATATGGAGACCCTATAGAGATTGTGAGTTCTAGCCCAAGGATTTTATGGAGATGCCTTATGTATTCTTAAATCAGTACTTGATTGGATCTACACCCTATGTTATCAAGTGATTCCTTTGCATGAGGGTGCTGAGACAGTATGGTAGGATATAGGGGATTCCACTAGGTATAACCCACTATGCATGCAAGAGACTTGATGTGGCTACTTGGGGGCCCACTATTTCACATGAGCAATCGTGTGTGGAGTACCTATCATTGGGGCTGTTGGATTGGGACTATTTACTAAGTACCATAGATAGCGGGGTGACTAGTGAGTATGTTGCATATTTTACTGCACACAGGTTTCCCTGATTGACATGTCCTTATGAGGTAGAGACAGTTTTAGATGAGGATGATGAGAGGCCACAACGCAGAGCTCCTAGATAGCTGAGGGATGGTGGAGGGAGAGGAGATGGAGGTGGAGATGATGGCAGAGATGGAGGGGATGATATAGATGGATATGGATAAGATGCAAGAGACTATGGCAATGGAGATGGAGATGGAGGGGATGATGATGGGGGAGATGGCAGAGCTGTGGTAGTGGTCTCGACAGGCACACCAGGAACCAGCAAGTATAGATCTTCTAGAGAGTTACCTATGGATTGGATGACCTAGGTGGTCAGATGAAAGAGATTAGGTCCAACAAACTAGGGGCAGTAGCTCCTAGAGCAGGAGGTTCCCAAGGTTGAATAGGTACCTACAGGAGTATAAAAGGTTGAGAACCCACGAGAAGAGGCACCATGATGGATCCTCATCAGGATGTCATCACATCAGTAAAAAAAAACTCAGATTATTGACTTGCAGGGACAGGTGCAACAGGTAGAGGGTCATCTAGGAGAGAGAGACTCTTAGATAGCCCAACTAGAGATCCACATGGCATAATTATAGGTACGGGCACATGCACAAATGTCCTAGGTACAGGCACATGCCCAGATTGCCCAGGTAGAGGCTCAGATGGCCCAGGAAGAGGCTCATATCACCTCTCTCACTATAGAGATAGATGCAGCCTTGGACAAGTGTTGACTAATAGAGACACATGTTATTGTAGGCATAGGGACTAGTTCAGGGGAGGCCATCAAGACAATCCAACGTTTAGCCCATGAGAATGAGTACTACATGACCTTATACTATATTGTTGTTCTTATTGTTCAGAGGGCTCCTGGATTTTTCAGAGATGAGTAGGACATCAAGGTAGAGCTAGTCTGAGAGCTGAGGAGTGATAGGGCCACTTTAGAGAGATCCCCCAGGTGGGGACCCAGGTATAGGGGCATCAACTGGTGTAACCAGACCTGTCGCATCAGGATAGAGTTCTTCTCTACGTCCTAGTGGTCACACTGATATGGGACATTGATTCATTGATGTACACCTTTTTGTGATGAGATACTGACGATTCCCATGATATATATTTATGATATATCTCATATATTTTTTTGTGATATCATTGTACCTTGGACATTGATCATTTTGATGATATGATATGCAGTCGATCATATTCGTTCTATATGACCTATGAGATTATGGATGCATTCTATTTGCTATATGAGTATGTTGTGTAGTTACTTTCATGATGTATGCTTTACTTTCTATATGGTTATGGATTCCAGATGATGGATGTATGATGATACAACATTTACATGGTGTATGCTTTACTTTCTATATGGTTATGGATTCTAGATGATGGATGTATGATGTTGTAGTATTTACATGATGTATGTAAGTGTGAATATGTATGGTGATGCTTATATGTACTTATGCAATGCATGCGCAATGCAATGCTTTCTATTTTTATGATGTTTTTATGGTTTTTCCCATGCATGTTAATGATGATGATGGATGCAATGCAATGATCTAGCTAAATGAATGAATAATTGGACGCTTTATATGAATGATATTTTATTATGCAATGGTTACATGTGATGAAATGAACTAACTTATCATGCGGGATGGATAAATTGGTTATTGTTGTTAATGTACAATGTACTCAATCACTTAATAAGAGAGATAACACCATGTTGAAGCTTTTGGCCTTGGAAAAGATGAGCCCTTGTGATCCCATGCAAAATGAAATGCAAACTACTTTCAAAATGGACATGCGAATGAAATGTAATACTGTGATCGGACCGTTCATTTGGTCATTGCTTTTTGTCATCATTGAGCCTTTAAAATGTGGGAAGTGAGTGCAAACATTGATGGTATAATTGAACCATGATGACCTGAACACTACTTTCCTGGGTTTTGATATTTCAAGTTAACACAAGCATCGAGGTATAATTGAACCAAGATGACCTGAGTGTTTCTTGTGTAAAACGAGTAGTATTAACCATTGCTATATGCAAATCCAAAATATCCTCAATGATATTATGATGATCATGTCCTAAGACAAATTTACATATTTTAACGATAAATTTATAGACAGTAGACAAGAAAATATCATGTTCCTTCCTTGTTCCTCTAGTCAAGGACATCCTTGAGTCACTCAAGAATCATGATAGAGAAAATCAAGATATTAAAGTTAAACCATTGTTGACAAAGAGTTAAAACCATTATTCAAAAGATATCATCCATTGATATGTTTTTTATACGCAGACTGATAGTTGCTAGTTGATGGTAGATAGTTTGATCTCACATTCAATGTTGGATGTGTCTCAGTTTTTACTTGACAAGTGTTGTCTAATTGTTGTTCTACTTGTTTGATTCAGCTCAATGAAATTTTGCCCCTAGCTAGTTTCAAGATTTTCCCCCAAGTCTAGAAACAAACTTTTATTATGGTATATACAATGATCCAAACCATGGTGAGAAATCACCTGCAAGGGTTGCGTATGTACAAAGACTTTATTATGGATATGAACAGTACTGATAAAAATGAATGCAAGTGGAAGGATGCATGAACTAATAGATGGAAGAGATAGCTGATAGATAGCGCCTATTGCCAGGTTTTCATCATCTATTTTTATTGCACTTTTTCCCATATTTGATTTGTTTTTGTATTTTTCACTATTTTCGTTGTTTTTGTATTTTCCGCCTTTTCACTGCTTTTGGGTTTTTTGCCTTTAGACATTTTTAAAAAAAATGCATGCTATTGATGGGTTCCTCAAGTTGATCCCCATCTAGCATTGAAAGTTGATATGCTCTTGACCCAAATATTGTTGTGACCACAAATGGACCCAGCCAGTTTGGTTCAAATTTCCCTTTCTTTTCTCAATCTGACTAGTTGCGTGGATTTTCCTTTAGCACTATTTCTCCAACTTGAAATGCTCTTGGTTTGACCTTGTGGTTATAACTTTGACATATTCTTTGTTGATACACCTTTAAATGATCAAAGGCATTTTATCGTCGTTCATGGATCAATTCTAGCTCTTGTAGTCTAGATACTTGTTGTTCTTCATCTCAGATAAGGCCTTTTAATGATACTCATAGAGAAGGTATCTCTACTTCTATTAACAATATTGCTTCTGATCCATAGACAAGAGAGAAAGGTGTGGCTCCTGTAGGGGTGCAGATACTAGTACGGTAGGCCAATAGAGCAAGGTTCAATTGAATATGCCAATCTCTGCCAACATCATTCACTGTCTTTTTGAGGATCTTCAAAATTGTTATGTTTGATGCTTCTGATTGTCCATTCCCTTGTGGATAGTAGGGTGTGGAGAATCTATATTGGATCTAAAATTTCTCACAAAGCTCTTGTACGTCCTGGTTCTTGAACAGTCACCCATTATCAATGATAATGGTCATGGGTATGCCATAGCAACATATGATGTAATTCAAGATAAATGCAACAATTTTTTTTCCCATGATATTTGTGAGAGGTACTGTCTCAATCCATTTTGTAAAATATTATGTAGCTACGAGGATGAATTTGTGACCATTGGATGAAGGAGGATTTATCCTTCCTACTAGACCAAGACCCCATTGGTAGAAAGGCCAAGATGTTGCCAAAGCATGAAGCTCTTGTGCTGGTGCATGAATTAAATTGCCATGGATCTGACATTGTTTGCATGTTTTAGCTATCTTAAAAGAATCTTGTTCCATAGTTGGCCAATAATAGCCAAGCGTATGAGTTTTTTCGAAAGGTAAGACCACTTGAATGAGTGCCACAAATGTCATTATTGACTTTGTTAAAGGCCTTTTCAGAATCTTCTTGCTCGAGACATCTTAAGAGAGTACCATCCAAACCTCATTTAAAAAGGGTATCTGCGATAAGAGTATAATGAGAGGATTGGTAGATGAAATTTTGCTTTTGGTTCTTTGGCAAGTTAGGAGGGAGGGTGTTATCTTTTAGGTGTGCATAAATTTGGCCATAGCGGGAGGAATCATGCCCAACAAGCTGACAAATAATTTGGGAATAAAGATAGTTATGGGTAGGGTAAAACAACTCTTCCACTAGGAATTCATAATGCTCTTGATTTTCCTGTGTCTGAAGTAGAGAAGCAAGTGTTGCCATGGCGTCTGTTGCTTTGTTGTCATTTCTTGGAATTTGCTCAAAAGTGATTTCTACAAAAATTTTTGGAATCATCTACCATCTTTTTATAAAGCATTAATTTGTCATCCTTTGTTTGGTAATCATCATTAATTTGATTGATGACGAGCCGAGTCTCCAAAAACCTGTAGTTGTGTGATGCTCCATTCTATGACCATTTTGATTCCTGTGACCAGAGCTTCATATTCTATTGTATTGTTGGTGCATAGAAAACTCAATTTATATGCCTTTGGAATTGAGTGACCTTGCGGTGTGATGAATAAAATGCCTACTCCTGATCCATGTTATGTATATGAACTATCAAATTACAACTTCCATGTCTGTTTGGTGACTGCGAGGATATTGACATCTAGAAATTCAATGTTGAAGGGATGATCATCTTGAAGTGGTGCTTTTGCCAGTTGGTCTGCAATGACTTGTCCCTTGATAGATTTTTTGTCCACATATGCAATATATAATTCGCTTAGGATCATGACCCATTTTGCTAATCTTCTTGTTAATGTCGCCTTGCTAAGCAAATACTTTAATGGATCTATTTTAGCAATCAGTTTGATTGAGTGAGAGAGTAGATAGTATCACAATTTTTGAGAAGTGAACACTACTACTAAGCATTATTTTTCTATTAGTGAATAATTTAGCTCGTATCCCACTAATGTTCTGTTGATGTAGTAGATAGCTCATTCCTTTCTTTCATTATCCTATTGTACGAGAAGAACTCCTAATGACACTTTTGTGGCTGATACATATAGTAACAATGACTTACCTTGAATTGGTGACATTAGGACTGGTGGTTGCGTGATATATCAAGATTTTGTTGAATGCTTCTTCACATTGATTGTCCCATTTAAAATGAACATTCTTGTGTAACAAAAGAGTAAATGGTTGACACTTATCTGTCAACTGAGAAACAAATATTCTAATTGACTGCAATCTTCCTTGAAGTGATATGAGTTGACTGATATTTTTGGGAGATGTCATTTCCATGATTGCTTTAACTTTAGCTAGATCTACTTCTATACCTCTAGCTGAAACAATGCATCCCAATAGCTTACTTGAAGTGACACCAAAGGCACATTTTGTGGGATTTATCCTTAGCTTGTATTGTTCTAACTGGTCAAAGATATTTTCTAGTATTTCTAGATGTTCATCTCTATTGTATGATTTTGCCAATATGGCATCTACATAGTCTTCCATGAATGTATGCATTATGTCATGGAATATTGTTGTCATAGCTCTCTGATAGGTAGCACCTACATTCTTTATTCCAAATGGCATGGCATTCCAAAAGAAAGTACCCCATGGACACATGAAAGCTGTCTTTTCTTGATCTCCTGGAGCTATTTTAATTTGATTATATCCTAAGAAGTTGTCCATTAGAGAAAACATGGAATGTCCAGCAGTTAAATCTACAATGATGTCAATATTAGGCAAAGGAAATTCATCCTTTGAACATGCATTATTTATATCTCTCAAGTTTATGCATACTCTGATACTTTTGTCTGGTTCAAAAACAAGAACTATGTTTGATACCCATTGAGGATATGCCACAGGTCTAATGAATCCCACGTCTAGTAATTTCTTTAGTTCTACTTTGACAAGGAGAGCTATATGAGGATGCATCTTTCTTAATTTCTATTTTACTGGTTTGGATCTTGGAGTGACAATTAGGTGATGCATTATAATATTTGGATCCAATCCAGGCATGTCTGCATATGACCAGGTGAAATTGATTTGTCATCTTTTGAAAAATTTCAGATATTTATGCTTTTCTTGTTCTGATAGAGAGGTTGCCAGATGTAGAATCTTTGGTTGATCTGTTGTTCCAATGTTGACTCCCTCTATTGGTTCAATTAATATAGATGATCTCTCCTGATAATATTCAGGTAAGGTGTCAAATATCCCATCTTTCAATGCCTCAAGGAGGTTTTCACTGTTAGATGCATCCTTTCTTTTTACTTATCCTTAGTCTAATGTTGCCAATAAATGGTTTTCAGCATTAGACCTGCTATGTTTTTCTTTATTTTACTTTTTTAACTGGGAGATTTGGCACCCACTTGGCTGGAAGATGTGTTAGCAAAATCCCTAGTGGAAGTTGTTGTGGGCTCAATTGCATTGAGGTATAAGGAAATAGCGTGGTCATCAGGAAAGGTATCAATGCCAATATGTCCTTTGTTATCCTAGTCAATAAGTTTAGGATGCATTAAAGGTAAGGGATCCTTAGTTTGAGATGTTTCAAAGGAATTAAGGGTCATGATAGAAATGTCAAAGTCTTCAATACATATTTCAATGTCTAGGATGAAACTCTCATCAGAATGACCTCTCGCAAGTAGTTCCTGATCATCCTTGATTAAATCTAAGTCGATCGAATGTGATTATAATTCAAGTGACCTAGTTCCTGACATTGGTCCTGCACACGCATGAACTACATCGACACCCACATCTTCTTCATAGAAAGTTTCTTTAGTTGATTGTTCATAATGATAGGAATCACATTCCCATTCATTGGAATTTGTCTCATTGGTAGCTTGCAATCTGCAGATTTGTTTATATTGATTTTGGTTTGTTTCTTTTTTTTTCCTTGCTATCTCTTTTCTTCTCTCATATTCATCTTCCTTCGATCTGATATTTAGTTATGTTAGTCATTAGTTCTCCTTTCTTTATACCAACTTCTTGTATATTTTTATTAGAAGTTGACTCTTCTTGGGAAGTGCCATTATTTTGTCTTACTTGCTGATTAGAAGCTCTCTTTTTGTAATCTTATGTTTGCTTGTTCTTGTTGTTTGGTAGATGCTTCCTCTCTTTTGATTGCAAGTTGATCTTGTCTTCTATCATGTTCATCTTCTTGTGGAGTAACTTGTCCATACCCTAAGCTTGGGCTATCTTTAGCTTGTTGAGTATGAGGTTGTATGGGTTCTAAGATACCATCTTTTATTTTTCCTATAGGATCCATTCCAGTGTATCCCATTTTCTGAAGGATGTTAAATACTTTTCCATATTTTTTTGTAGGTATTCTAACATTATTAATTTTTTGTTGAACTTCTTCATCCTTGTATAGCCATTGTAGCGCATCTTTGTCCTCTCTTTCTTTAGATAATGTCCCAGTGCTAACAAATGCTCCATCAAACATTAGAAGAGGTTTTACAATTGGTTGTTGTTTTGAGTTTGATGGTTTACCATCATATTTAGGAGAAAGTGGTAACTGTGACACTGAATATTCTTCTTTCTCTTGACCCCTTAGTTGTATCTATTTTTCAAAACTTGACAAGATTGAGGAAAATAATTTTTCCTTGGGCTATGTGCTTGAAGATGATGTCTTTCTATTATGTGGAACTATGACCTCTTGTGCCAGTTTCAAATTGCTACAATATTGGAATGGATTTGAGTCTACTGAAATTGTGATTTCTTGTCCATTGTATGTAAACTTCAGGCATTGGTGATGAGTTGAGGGAATAGCTTGTATGTCATGAATCCATGGTCTTCCCAAAATCATGTTGTATGATAAATCCAAGTCTAGAGCTTGGCATGTTGTATCTTTCTGCAAGGGTCCTACTCCGATTGGTAATACCATAATTCCTTTGGATGAACGCTCTTCTTCTTCATATGCTTTAACTGTGATCTTGTTATAGGGATCAACTGCATCTTCAGAATAACCTAAAGCGCGAACAAGACTTAATGAGAAAATATTCAAGCCAACTCCTCCATCTATTAGGACATGTTTAACACACATTTTATGAATAAGGACTTCAATATGCAAGGGAGCGTTATGGGGATGTTGCAAACACATGTCATCTTCTTCTATGAATGATATGCAATGAGGTGTTGTGAGGTGTCTCACCATACTTTGGAACTGATCTACACCAAGATCTTTGAGTACCATCGTATCTACTAGTGCTCTTTCTAAAATTTCTTTGTGTGGGTGAAAGTTTTAAAAGTTCTAAAATTGATATTTGCACAGGAGTTTTCTTTAATTGATCCACTCTACTATATTGTTTTGAAGTGGATGATGTGTCAATTATAGGACCCTGACAAAGTAACCTTGGCTTTGCTTCTTGTGATAACATGAGAGGGTTCTTGTTGTTGTTTCTCTTTAACTGCAATCACATTGACCACGTTATCATAGGTATGAACATAGCTCATTTTTTCTTTACATGTGCCATTTTGTGTTGTTGATGATTCACCCTTATCATAATTAGCAAGTGGAGTTTTGCAAGTTGTGTGCGACTCATTTATCTTATGCCCATCCATGGTTATGATGCCATTGTCAATCAAATCTTGGATGACATGTTTTAATCATTGACAATCATTTGTTTGGTGTCCTTTGTTTTGATTAAAATCAAAATAATGATTGTCATTCCACCAAGAAGGTTTAACCGTGGGTTCAAAGTCTCTTGCTTCTGGCAAGGTAATCATCTTGTTGGTAAGAAGTGTCTTTAATGCTGACCCAAGTGGTTCACCAATGTTGGTAAATTTCCTACAAAAGAAACTATTAAAAGTTGGTTTAGGCTTATTGTTATCTTGTTGAATCACTGATGTGTGATTTGATAAATTGAAAACTGGTTGCTTTGGTTTCACATTATTATTATCCACTATCCCATCATTGATGATGTTTTGATTTCTGTTCCAAAACTTGGGCTTATCATTGTTGTTATTATTAGTATTGTTGTTGGGGGGAGAATTAACTCCTTTGTATATCTTCAATTCCCCTTTCTTTACCATATCTTTCTCAATCCTGATTCTATTATCGATCATCTTTTCAAAACTTGGATGACATTTCATTTTTAGTTTATAACTCATTTCTTCATTTATATTATTAATGAATATGTCCATTTTTTCATTATCTGGCACCATACAAGGATACCGTGTAGCTAATCATCACCACCTTTGTAGAAACATCATGAAAGGTTCTCCACTCTTTTTCTTGGTGTGACATAAGTCTATCATTGTGATATCATGTTGTATGTTATAAGAGTATTGTGAAACAAACTTGTCCACCAATTCTACAAATGTTCTAATTCCAGGTGGAAGTTTCAAGAACCATTCCATAGCTTGTCCAAATAAGCTCTTTGGAAATAATCTCATTAAGTATGTGTGCTCATCTACAAACTCCATGCTCATCATACAAAATTCTCTTATATGATCTTGGGGATCAGTTCTTTCATTATATTGTCATATCTAGGAGTTTCACAATTTGGAGGAAAAGGTATCATGTTGAGACTTATGTCAAATGGATAAGGATAGATTTATTGAAGCAAATACCTCTTAGTAGTTCCCTTTTGTATATCTTGAATTTGTGTTTGAAGTGTTTGTATTTGTTGCGTGAGAGCCAAAAGGGGATCATCGACATGATTTCTTCTCATTTCATCATGAGTTCTTGTGTGATCATTATCTGTTCTTGTATCATCACGAGTTCTTCGTGTGTCATCATTAGTTCTTCATGTGTCCTCATGAGTTCTTGTATTAGGACTTCTTGTGTCATCCTTCATGCAATTGAGAATCTTTATTTTTCTCATTGTCATTGTAAGTGTCATTTGATCCTCCCCTTTGTCTTAAATTGTTTATGTCAAAATCTTGGGGAAGTTTAGCACCAAATTTTGCTAACACTAGGAAGTATTTTTCTTTTTCACCCTCCAATATTTTCTCCATGAATTTATCAAATTTAGTATCTTGTTGGATTTCTCTGATGTGTTGACCAGTTATCTCTTCTTCTTGTATTTCATTTCCTTATGTCATTTCCTCATGATCTTCTACCATGTCATGTCCCCTCTTGGATCATTATACATATACAGAGAGAAAGAGAGAGAGACCCTAAATAAATTTATATAATAATTACCAACGAAGCAATATTTGAAATTTATTTATTTATTAATATTTATTATTTATTATTAAATATTAATTATTGTTTCATTAGTTAGAGATCATTAACCTGCAAAACAGATTGTTAGAACACAAAAAACATATATATATATTAGTAATCTAAATTTCATTCTAACTTTAATACTTAATTAACATATTCATAATTTTCATCTAATAAAAAGGATACAAATGCCATACGAAAGTATGCCCTTAGGGGGCCGTGAAGCTCGCCTTCTTGGAACCCCTCGGTCCCAAGCCCTCCAGGAAATCGAAGATGAGTTCGAATCCTCTCTTGGGTGTAACCTCTTACACCCAAGCCATACAAGGAAGACCCTTGTCTATTCCTTGCCTTGGGTGATGCCTCCATCATCCAAGTCCTTAGAGGGGACCGACCAGATCCGTCTCTTCTCGGATGAATTTATTCAACCAAGCCATATATATATGCATATAGATATTCAATATATATACTACCCTAGGGATTATCATAATCCCTCCCTTAGACTAAGTGAGTTTCCTCCCTATAGCCCCAACATGTAATCACATTTATAATACATTCTTGCATTTGATTGCTATTTTCCATTCCATAATCCACATTTACATATTCCTGATTTAACATGTATTCCCTAACATTGTAATCACATTTATTTATTACATATATTCCTAACTGTTCATTAATATGTATTCATTAACATATATTTTCACATATCCATTAACATATGTTTACATATATTCCTAAAAACCATTCATTAATATATATATATATATATATATATATATATATATATAAATATTCATTAACATATATTAAGCATACATTAATTATATTTATTAACATATATATTCAATTATTCATTCATTAATATATATTAAAATATTAATTACTTATATTTATTAACATATACATTAAATAAGCATTAATTATTTATTAACATATATATTAAATTGTTCATACAACTTACCTGTAGTTTGCTGTCATAGCTTCTGACCTTCTTCCTTGCCATGCAACAGCCTTTCTATCCTTTCTGCTGCCCTTCCCCCCTTCTCTATCAATAGCACACTCCCCCCCTTATAATGATCTCAGGTTTGTCTTTTTATAACCCAAAAGACACACCTTAAACTTCTTTCAAGCGTCACACCCATTCCCTATTTTTATTTATAGATGTTCACAATAATTATTACCTTTTATTTATTTGATGTATTAATTATTACTATCCTTCTTCATGCTAACCAATTTCTTTTAGTAAACACCATCGATGTATTCTTTCAAAAGATATGGCTCTTTCCAAAAATCATTTCTTATAAAAAATAACTACTAATTACCACTTCTTCATATATGTATTTGTCTCTTCATTGATGCATCGTTTCATATGACTTTTCCTCAATCGGTGCTTTAACTAAATCGATTCATTTCTTCACAAAATCATTTTCTTTTAATAAGACCGATTTATTTATAAATGACTTTGTTAACTCATAAATATATCACTATTAATAATATCGGTATTAATAATAGTGGTTCGCTACAATAGGTAACTCGACTGTCAATAGTAATATGATTATTATTATTATTAATAATAGTGGATCGTTGTTTATATACCAATCATAGTTGTTGTAGTAATCACAAACACTCATGAAATTGTTACCACATTTTATTTGTCTTTGTAATTAGTGCTTTAATCAAATGGATTGTTACCTTTAACCATGAGTCAACTCATCTGTGATGACTTTTACTTGTTTCTAATTACATTGTATTTGTTTATAATATATTAATTATGTTTATAATAATATTAATAATAAATATTAATAAATAAATAAATTTCAGATAATCATTCGTTGTTAACTATTATATTAATTAATAATAAATGTTTCATTTATAATAAATAAATGAAACAATAATTAATATTTAATAATAAATAATAAATATTAATAAATAAATAAATTTCAAATATTCCTTTGTTGGTAATTATTATATAAATTCATTTAGGGTCTCTCTCTTTCTCTCCGTATATGTATAACAATCCAAGAGGGGACTTGACATACCATTTCAAGTGTTTCTATTTTTGTTTCTTTGATCTTTCATCTCTGAACCCTGGTTAAAATGGGCATGCATGTGTTCTGAATCTTTTGCGGGGTTTCAAATTTCTATAATGTGTCTCAATAAGTGATTAATTGTTGAGGTAAATATGATAGAGTGATATGACACGAAATGATCATTCAAGTATTTGCAAGTTTGCAAGTTTTTCGATCATAGTTTGGAGTGCAAATTTTATGATTTTGATATGACCAAGTTCAATAGGAATGATATGTCCTATGATAGAGAACGAGGTTAGTCTAATCAAGCATTACAATTTCGTGATAAAGGATGATAGATCCTGATGAGAAACTATGTTTGAATGACAAGAAAATGTGATGATGCACTTTGACATATTAGACCTTGAACTTGTTGGGGATGAATACTTGAAAACCTTAGTGTGTCTAGCTTTGAACCTATTTTTGACAAAAGATAACCTGATTGAGTGCCCCGAGAAGATGACCTAATCACTATGTTTGACTGTCTGAGAAATGGGTTATTTTTGTTTTCTTATTTTGGTACAGATTACCAAAAATACTGACAAAATGACTAGAAACATAGACAAAATAACCATAAAAGATGATAAACTAACCAGAAACACTGACCAAATAACCATAAACACTGACAAACTGACCAGAAATGCTAACAAACTGACTAGAAACGCTGAGGAATAGACCAGAAACATTGACAAATAGACCAAAAATGTTGAGGAACATACCAGAAACGTTGACAAACTGACTAGAAACACTTAGGAATAGACCAAAAATGCTGACAAACTGACTGAAAATGCTGCTATACTAACTATAAAGGCTATTATGCAATTCAGTGACTCAAAAGTTCAAAACAATGATGTTTAGACTCAGAAAATTGGTTGTTTGAACTTAGAAGATTGTTGTTTTGACCCAACTTTTTTATTTTCAGACTTAGATAATTGATGTTTAAAACTAGAAAGTGTAAATTGGGAGATCTAGTGTTGAAACATGAGAAAGCTGACATTCAAACGAAGAGAGTTGTAGTTTAGACCAAGAGAGCTGATATTTGGACCATAAGAGTTGATGTTTGAACTAGGAGAGATGACATTTGGACCAAGAGAGATGTTGTTTGAACCAAGAACTCAAAAGTTCAAAATAATTATGCTAGAACTTAGACAATGGTTGTTTTGACTCCAAGAGTTGATCTGTATACTTAGATAACTGATGTTTATACCTAGCAAGCTCAAACTTGGAGAGTTAATGTTGAAATATGAGAAAGATAACATTCATACCAAGAGAGTTGACATTTAGACCAAAAGAGTTGATGTTTGAACCAGAAGAGTTGACGTTTGGACTGAGAGAGCTGCTATTTAGACTGAAAGAGCTAATGTTTGGACCGAGAGGGCTGCTTTTTGGACCTTGAGAGCTATTATTTGGATTATGAGAGCTATTGTTTGGACTGAGAGAGCTATTGTTTGGACTGAGAGAGCTATTGTTTGGACTGAGAGAGCTACTATTTGGACCATGACAGCTACTATTTGGACCATGAGAGATAATGTTTGGACCGAGAGAGATACTATCTAGACCAAGAGAGCTACTATTTGGACCATGAGAGCTATAGTTTGGACCGTGAGAGCTAATCTGCTATGAAACTTGTAAATTTGATAGTTTGAAGTTTGAGTTTGCAATTTTTGTTTTATCTCAATGGATGATATCTTGATGTGATTTACAAACACAGAATCCAGATTGGATTTTGTCCCAAAGGATACATAAAGTGTATGTTCAAGAAGCTTTAAAGAAAGCCCAAGTTTTCATGGGGTTTGAACAATTGAAAACACACCATTCAGTCTATCCTAAGGAGATTGGTTTCATTATTAGTTATTAGCCCACACTTGGTACCATGTCATCTCACATAACTTTGTCGCCCCCTAAAGGGCACCTGTGTTTTTCTCTTTGCGAGAGCTAGTGGATTCCCGTTATGAGCCTAGAAAAAAGGTCTCAAAAGGGGAGTTCGCACATACACTCAAGAGGGACATATGGTGAGTGTCTTTGGGAGAGATTCTCCCCCCTCCCTGTACTAAGAATTTAATAATGTTCAGAGGTGAACCAGGTAGCTTCTAATTTAATTGGAACTAGTAAGGGATCCGTTCGGCGCGTTGGGGTATAAACTCAATTAAGAGGTCTCTTGTCCTTGAAAACCAAGGTTTAATATTCCCAAAGGTACAAAGGAGAGCTATTCCCAAGCACTGTCATTGACTTGATTTTCATCAAATCACGTTTATTTTAAAGTGGGATGGAATACTTGGCATTAGTCATTCCCACTTGGGTTGTTCCCCTGTCATCGACCTTATGGGCTTCTCGGGAGGGTAGGCCTACTAAAGATATGCACTATTGAAAAGAAAAGACGAGTCTATATTTCTGATCACCTAAGAAAGGTGAGAGCATACTCGCCTATCATAAAAAACACATAAGACATGTTTGTTCATTTCCATTGTAATTAGTCTATGTACCTAATTTATCAAAAACAAGTGCAAAATCCCACGACTGCAAACAAAGTTAGTAGTTTATATTGAATTCTTTGGCGGTAAAATAGTTTATAACTCTGGTCTTTCACAACAAAATAAGTATCTGCAAAATCAACAAACTACAAATTAGGTTCGGGAAAATGACAATCCCGATGCAGAAATAAGAAATGCAGAATACAAAATTGAAATTATCAATGAAAAATTGAAAGCACGATCAACTTAACCAGGAACACTATCAAATTGACCAAGAACATTGTGCTGAACCCCGAGAATGATGGCAAACAGATTGAAAACGTTGCCAAACTTATTGAGAACACTGCCAAAATTACCAGGAATGCTGCCAAATTTGCCAAAAACGCTGCAATAATGACCAGGAATGCTGCAAAACAGACCAAGAACACTAAGACAAAGACTGAAAATGCTAAAGTATAGAAAAACACAAAAATAGAGTTGAAAATTCCCCCATGAGAACCATTTGAGGTGTCGAAATGCTAAAATGGAGACCAAGAACATGAATCTGGAACTCAAAAGAGCTAATTTGTGTGCCAAAAGAGATAATCAGCCCGTCAATGAGATTTATTGCAAGCAATCTTATTAAAGATCAAAGGGATTAGCCCCCACGATGGGCACCAATAAATGTGTTGCTAAAAATATGGTCAATTATATTAAACATGCACAATTAATGAGACAACAAAACATAAGTGGAAAGAAAATTGGAAACCACATAATGAAACTAAACCATAAGCCTTCCTTGAGATGTCCCATCTTCCTCTATTCTTGAGGACCTTGAAGATGTTGGATTGTTGGCTCTCAGCAAAGCATAGACCTCCAAAGTGGTAACTCAAGAGTTGAGTAGCTACTTCATGATTATGCAAATGTATGAGGCTAAGATGATTATAAGCATGATCTAGCTAGAATGATCTATTCAAGCTACATGATTTGATAAAAAGGAAACTAGATTAAGATGTTATGATTAATCCAAATTATTAATTATGCTAGATGATATGAATTCAAATGCCTATAATAACAATGCAAAAACTATGAAATGCAAGGGATCTTTATTGCTCCAAAATGAGAGGTATTTATAGGAATTCCAAGGCCAAAGATGAGGTGGCAGGAATCAATGATCTAGATTCGAGTTGAAGATATCAAGGGCTAAGATTGAGGAAGTTGGAGGAAGGAACACTTGTCATCTCTGTGGTGACAAGTGTCAAGGAATCTTTCTCATGAGAGGGCAAGTGTCCAAGGGAGAAGACATGTGGAAAAAGTGCCATGTATCTCAAGGAGGGGATATCTGACCCACAAGAGGTTAGAGTAAAAGAGGTTAGGATGTGCAAGAGAGGATAGGGCTAGTCAAAACTAGAATTAGATAGAATGAGCTAGGTTAGGGGGTGGTTAGGCTAGGTGGTTAGTAGTTAGGAGCCATGTGCTCATATTTGAATTTAGAAATTCAAATATTAGGAAAATGGTAATTAATCTCAACAAACTTGTGTTTGTTAATCTTAATTAGGAATTAGAAGAATTGACTAAAATGAGGGGAATTAATTAATCAAAGGGGGATTATTGAATGAACTATATAAATAAATCACTTAGACTTATTTACTAGTATACAAATAGGGAAAGTAATCAAATTGCTTGTGAATTCAATTAATTTAGAAGGGAGATTAATTAAATAAATGCGTATTTAATCAATTATCTTCTGACCATTTTTAGGGTATACAAAAAGTGTTGTGGTCGCTATGCCACTTCTCAACCAATGTAGTCAGTAATCCCCTATTTATACTATATTGGGGCATCTCAAGTAAAGAAGATAGACTGCATCTCGCAATGATATCCAAATCTGCCTGCACCAGATAGGGAATCAATCGCCATGTCTTCGAGTATCATTCTCGAGAGTGTAGCACTCTCAAATTCTCTTGTAATTGTGACATATCATAAATCAACATTTGATCAATCAGTTTGTCTATCAATCTAATCAGCTCAGAGGAGATTTCAATCAATCTTGTTGAGCGCCTAAAATTGACTCTCATTTATCATGAGGTCAATCATCATCTATCCTACCCAAAATCAACACACCAAAAGTTGATGCGATCAAAAAATATCGAAAAGCAAGGAGAAAAATCAAATTTCCATCATTCGAGTGTGTATGCACTAAAATAGTGTTTCTATGCGCCAAAATAATCAATGTGCTAGAAAAATCTATCTATGCGGTAAACAAGTGCTTCTATGCACTAATTAAATCAATGCACTAGGGAATTCAACCTATGTGCTACATGAGGCATTGTTCTAGAACATCGTGCCTATGCACTAAAATGATGCTTTAGGGTTTTAAAAGTTAAAACAACTACCCTATGTGCTAAAATAGACTTCACATGTGCTAAACAGCAAAGAGACGAGCTAAAAACATTAAAAAAAACGTGCAGAAAATTAAAAAAAATTAACAAAAAAAAGGATTTTTGAGGTACATACTGGAGGTCCATACGCTATTGGACGTTGATATCACCAAACTCACTCAAATCTATGAGTGTGGGTAGGGAATCACCATTTTTCCTCCAAGCTCACTTCTTCATCATAATGCACACATGAAAGCAAATGGTAAATCTTTTTTGACTTTTTACCTTATTAAGGGGTGAAAAGAGGGGTAATTAAATGGGATGTATTTTTCACTTGCTCAAGCTAATCAATCAACTACATCACTTATTCATTTTATTGGGAGATGAATCAATCTAAAAATCCTAAAAATATTTAAAAAAATTTAAAAATTCCACAAAAACAAAAAAAATTTAAAAAATCGTAAAAATTTAAAAAATTGTCGAAATAACCTAAATTTTTTAAAATTTCTCTGATTCATCTCTCGAGGGGGCACGTACACATCATCAGCTAGCAATCAGTGTTTGGGGCAAAATCAATTTTTGTTATTACTATTACCAGTGTCTGGGGCATCAAGAGAATTTTCTTTGAACTAGTGTGTCGCAAACACATCGCTTCAAAGAGGAGCAAAATGTATACACCTAAAATTGGTCTAGAGAGAATTAATTAAATACGAGTTATTTAATTAATAATCCTTAATTTTTTTACTTATAAATAAATTGAATAATTTATTTATATAGTTCACTTTTCTAAAAATTCTTCTAATCACAAATCTTTTTCCACATCATCTAACCCATTTATCCTATTACGACACATCAAATGGCCACATCAACATACGTCTCAAAAATTAAGTATTTTTAAGTATTTAATTAACCAACTATCTTCAACAAATTAAGAGACACATGTCATTTGTAACCAAATTGAAACATTTGGTTTTCCCTTTAAACACTTTGTTATCATAAAGGGAACAAGATCCCCTTTTCTCTCCAACCTCTTCATCTTCAACCATCCATCTCTCCAATTTGAATCCAGACTATTGATTCCTACCACCTAGGCTCATGCCTTAGAAAAACTACAAGTCCTCCCCACATTTAATTCATAAACACACATTCATCTTGCATTCTTAGGCTTATGCTCTGCAATTTTACATTCTTAATTTAGCATACCAGTATTTTAATCTTTTACATCTAGCATTTTAAGAATGTAGAATCATAGCATATCATACTCACTCTTCAGGTTGTCATCCTGGAGGTCCATGTTGCTATTGAGAGCCAAATCAACAGACCCACAAGATCTTTGGAGATAGAGGACAATGAGATTCTATTGGGGAAGTGATTTCTTAATTAGTTTATTGTTTGATTCCTTGATATAATGTCTCATCGGTGTGTATTTTATGTCTTTTACTAGTTGATTCACATTTCTCACACACACTATATTATCAAATTGGTTTTCATCTCTTTCTACTTATTCTTGTTGATTTCAGTATATTGATTTCACTTCATGAGTTGTTAATTAGTATGTCATTAAGTTTTTAACTAATTAAACAAACCCAATTCTATAATTTCAATGGTTAATGAACATAACCACACAATTCTATTTACAATCGAGAAAATATGTAATATGAGTTAAGTGCAAATTAAATTTGTACTTTTAATTACAGATCAAGTGGTGTTAGAGCAGATTAATAGGAAAATTTGCAAGTGGTGGACGTTAACCAGGATTGGCTTTTGCAAGATGGGTTAAAGGTTGAAGCGTGAAAGGCTCTAGGAATTGGAGGAGATCAACCAAAGCATCCAAGCTAAGAGTGTCAAACTTTGAAGACTGCTTGAAATTGTAGAAGAGGAGAAGTGAAAGTTACGTCTCTTATTGGAAAATGCTTTAGAGGAGAATTTTGGAGAATGCTTTGCTATAGGAGAAGCAATAAGGCCTAAGACTAGACGAGCTTGTGCTCATGGGAAATGCACCAATTATGGTTCCTATAATGAGGATACTGATGTATGCACCTTTTGTCAATAGTTGGAGGATTCTTCCTATGTGCCAGGTAACCAAGGTGGTTTCCTAGAGGCTTCATCTACAGTGTCAGTCAAAGAAAGACAAGAGAAACAGTTGGCAAAACGTCAAGAGGTGGACCAAGTGCCCCCTATAGGAAAGGAGGTAAAAGATAATCCATATTTAATTCATTCTTTTTGTTAATAATGATGCTCCTTTTAGTGTTTCAAAAAGTATACATTAGGAATTGGCAAAAATCTCCTATCCAAGATGGGGTATAAAGGAGGTGGTCTTGGCACGAATAGCTGAGGAATTGTTTAGCTGATAGAGGTTACATGAAAACCTTGGTATGTAGGTCTGGGTTGCAACAATGGTCAGAGCTTAAAGGTAGTTGTAGCAAGAAGCTTTCCAAAGGCTGACTCAAAAACATTCACAAAGTCTTGCCAACAAGGCAAGGAAAAGTCACTTGTTGTAAGTATTAGATTTGAAGAGAAGCCCCAAAGAAAGCCCAAATCTCCTCAAAGATATGGTGGTGGAAAAAGTCCACAAAGGTATAAACCTAATTTCTCTAATGTTTATCTGAACTATGCTACCATTGGTGATGCAATAAGTGTTAGATTCAATGATAGTCCCAAAGACACTGAGAGGGGGGGGAATCAATGTCTAATCAGTTAATGGAATATTTAAACTTATTTATAACTTTGCAACCCAAATCAATGTACTAGTAAACAAGAAATAATGCAGTAAAGAGAAATAATAGAGACAACATAAATGCACACCATAACATAGAATATTTTAGTGAGGAACCGGTGTGGGAAAAACCTCGGTAGGATTTGTGACCCACAACATTTAATCACTGGCCAATATGAATAAATATAACTTACAATAGGGGCATGCACATGCAAGAAGGCCAACAACCTAGAGCGCACTGCTCAATGAAAGAGTCTTACTGACTACAATATGGATAATTAAATCCAATACAATGTACTACTCAAAATAGCATCTCTGATGTCTGGTTCAGTACCAATTTAAGCTCAATCAGATACCTTAACCAAAACCTTTCGCTGTCCTACATATACCAATAATAATTATCCTATCCTTCTACTTCATTATAAAAATGATCTATAAGATCTCATACATATATGAGTCTTTACAATACGCCAAGTTGGCTTACAAATAATTAATTACATTTACAATACAATTCATATAAGAAACACTTTGTCTCATGTCAGCCTAAGTGCTAGTATACTTCATTTTTGGTGTAATCTGGATGCCAGTGAATGTGTCTGCTGGTGTCGGTGTCTGTCGGTATATGATGTTTTCAATGTCAGTGCATGTGTAGAAATTTGTTACCGATTGGTTTCCATCAATGATAATATCAACCATTCTCATTAGAGCGTAGAATGCCAACAATCTCTCCCTTTGGCATTGATGGCAACTCATGAGAAAAATCCAAAACTGTTATCCAAAAATGAAATCCAAAAGAAGTGTGCTCCCCATGAGCAATTGATCTCCTTTGTGCATTTATTTTTCTCTATACTGCTCCCTCTTTGACATCAATGGCAAAGGATGTCAAAAAGAATCAAAGAATACAAAAATGCTACCTCATAGCCTGTAACCAGTTGGTTACAATATGAAAAATGTCTGCCAAAATTAGATTCAGGCTCTGCATAAATTTGTTACTATCAGAAAGAATGGTCTTTGTTTGTTGGATCATGTCAGTCAGATAGTGCATCTATTTCTCTGGTGACAGTTCTCCTTGAACTGTTGCCTTTGATAGCTCAACCCACTGAGTAATGAGACTGTCTAATCTTGGACCAAGTTTTCTTTTTAGTTCTTGGGCCTTTAACCTTATCCTTTCTTTCTCTTTTTCAAGTTTCTCTAACTTTTCCTCATAAACTACCATTTCCTATTCAAAAACTGAGGTTAAGTTCCAAAGAAACTATCATATTATCAGCAATTTCATCTATCTCCTTCTGTGTCTTCTTGATTTCCTCATCAATATCTTCAGTCAGGTGGTGATGTTTACAAGATTCTCTATACAACTCCTTATATTCCAAAATTGTTGAGTTAAGTACCAGTAATAATGAATCCATGTGCTCAATACAACCTTTGATGGTTTTCTCAAAGAATTCACCTTTCTCTTTATCTACTCTTTCCTTTACAGTATCCTCATTCACTTTATCTATAGTTAGAACATTTTCAACAATGAATTTGGACAATGTGTCCAATTTACCTAAAGAATCATTAATGTGATCTATCTTAGAGGTAGGTGCAACCATCTTCAAGATAGGTAATGTGCCATCAATAGCCTTAAATGCTAAGGCATTGCAATCTGTTGTCCTCTTGATTGAATCCAATAGAACATCTGTTATATTAGTGGGTCTCAATTCTCCAGTTCATGTGCTTGGTTCTGTAATGGATTTCCTTTCAACAAATACTTGCCCAATTACCTTCACTATTTCCTCCTTATTTCCATTAGTTGCTTCCTCTTTACTTATATTTTATGTCGGTTTCTCTGTCTGTGTATGTACCTTTTCTTCTGATGATTTCTCAGTGTTAGTTTCCTATGCCTATGTCAGTTTCTCAGTCTTTGTTTGCTTAGTTTATGCTAGTATTTCAATATTCTAAGAGTCAGCAGTGTGTGTAGGTGACTCATAGATCTCACTATTCTTAACATCGGCTGCCTTAACCTCTGCAGTCTCTTTATCCACAACAATTTTAATATCTTCTGTATCTACATTCATGGTGAAAATAATTTCAGACTTCGGGTTAGTATCATCATGTGTTACTTCTTCAGTTGCCTTATCTGGTTGATTGTATGTATGTACCGGTGAGGTTATTGGAGGGGTGTCTTGTGCTGGTGGAGGGATGTTATCTGTTACCCTTGTAGTAGGTACACCACCAATCTTGCCTATACCTTTGTCCTTTTGGTATACCTTCACAATAGATTTATCTATTTTCTGTCTTTCCCTTTCCTCTTTCTTTTCTTTTTCAACAAAAAACATATCCCAATTGTCCGCAGTTTCATCAACAATCTCTTTCACTCTACCAGCCATTAGGCTAACTTGTCGGTGTCCACTGACAAAAACTGACCGATTTGCTTCAGAAATCAATTCATCAATTTCCTCTTTATAATTTACAGGGTGCACTGCCAATAATGCTTCAACTTTTAACTTTTTATCTAATTCCATTACCGACATTATTTTAGCTTCTAGTCTTAGATACAAGTCATTCAACAGATCATCTACAGCTTCAATCAAAACCTTCTTATAGATGTCTAAATGCAAAATAATACTAGCCTCTATTATTTCCTTGTCAGAGTCTTTGTAAGAATGATAATATTTATTTACATTACAAAGATTTCCATCTTGTGCTATCTCATTTACCAGTTCCTCCGGTGTAAGGGTATCCGATGTCTTGGTTTGTTTCTTCTTTGGTGTTAGCTTCTTCTTAGGCTCCCTTATAGCCTGCTGCTTCTTCCTCAAAGTTCTAGTCCTTTTGGGAGAAGGAGAGGGTACCGATGAAGGTTTCCTCTTCTTTCTTTCAACTCTTTTGAACTCTCTTGCTTTTCCACTGTCAGCATCCGAAGAAGTGACAACTGGTAAAACATGAGCTTCTGGTTTCAATCCTTCTAGTTCACTAGCAGATATACCACTCAAGTTCATTACATTTTCCTTAATTTCCTTAGTCATCTTGGATGCATCTTTGATAAAATTTCTCTTCTTTTTCTTTTCTTCTTCATTGAGACAACACTCTCAATGGTCTCAGCACTACCAAATTTTTTTTCAGATGGTTCCTTAGGTGCATCAAGAAGTGTTTTACCATATGCTTCAAGAACATTCAGGTCAACTTCATAACCCATTTCTGTTATCCAAATGGTTCTAGGAGTAACAACATCCATCCATATATCATCTTATTTGATTACAAAGCAAATTTGTTTGTCATACTTATCTACTATGCTTTGTGGTAACCTTTCTCTAGCCTTCATCTTAGTTTGAAAGTTTTTGAAGTAGCCTGCTATAATGTTGTCACTGTTAGAGCCCATACCGGTGATAGCTTTCATGATTTGTTTGCCTACCAAAATATCATATCCAAAGTCCTTATGACCAATGTTGGGTATCTCTTTGGTGAATTAAAGCATAATAACACACAAGTAGGTTGCCAAAATGGAATGTCCCCTTCTTGTCACCCTTAATCTTTTTCAGGTTGTCTATCAGTTCATCTTTAAGCCATTCACATATATCAATCCTAACGTTGTTCTTGACCATGTCATATGCACTATGAATACATAAGCTGGAAACTGAAATCAATCTGTTTGCATGAGTTACTCTATAGCCAAGTACCATACTCACATATCTCACATTAGCATCAGTAATATCATTAACCCTAAGAGATCTGCTATCAGATGTGGCTCCAGTTAAATCCATAACTCCCTTGTTAGGTATCTTCTTGGTTTTGTTGGGCCTACTACTAGTTGAGGGTAAACCAATAACTGCATTGATTGCTTCCTTAGAGATTTAAAAAAAAAATTCAAGCCATATGAACTCTCCATGAACTCTACTTAGAACAAGACAAACTACCTCCTTTGGAAATTAAGGTATGTTCAGTATTTCAACAAATCTTAAGTCTTCAACTATCTTATGCTCTGGTTTAACTAAACCTTGTTCATCAGTAATAACACCATTGTACATATTTTTCAAATCATCAGTCCCTAAATTTTCTATGTTGCAGTGAATGTAGATTCTAGGGTCTTTGGCAAAAGTGACTCCCTTCGGAATTTTTGAAAAGCTCCGATAGAATCATCTTGTTTGGCAATTTTAGGGATGATCTTAAACACGGGCCTAGGGCGCTTAATGTTTTCTACCATAGTAGGGTTTGCAATAAACTCAGGTACAAAAGATGAAGATGCAATTTTGAAAGATAAATACCTCTTGCTTGAAATCCTTGAATGCCTAAAAAAAAAAAATGTTGCTCGCCTTTAGGATGTCTTTGCTCAATTTCACACTCTCTAAATGCTTGAATGCTTGGTGGATGAAAATGAGGCTTTTCCGGTACTTTATAGCCAAAATGTTCTCCAACTACCATATTAAATGCTTGTCAGTTAAGTGAAATTTTAACACATTTGTTGGTAAAGAAGAAATGTATCTTCTTCCCATCAATTGAGGGTAGAATGCACAATTTTCAACTTGCTGCCATACCCCCTAAGGGTTATTCCTTAGTTAGATGAAGAATCTCCTATAGGTGGAGGGTTACTTTGTTCAACTGGTGCAGAGACAGATTCATCAACTTTCTGATCTCCCTTCTTAATCCATTATTTTGAAAATTCTTGCTTTATTTCATTTACCTTTTCTTTTCCGTTCTCATTAGATCCTTTATTGTTCGCCGATATAGTCTTGCTTCTACGAAATTTTGCAATATGCCCAATCTTGTTACATGCATAATAGGTTACATTATTCCTCTGAATATCTTTTACATATCCTTGACCGCTTTGTGATCTGCATTGATTAGATAAATGTCCAAATCTACCACAAACATAGCATTTCACATTCATTCTACAATTTTCTGAATTGTGACCAACTTTATTGCATTTGGAACATTGACCGGTGGGTAAATTTGTATTTTGATTAGTTCTAAATCTACACTAATTTTCTCTAAGACCAATTTTTTTGCCACTAGTACATTCAAGGCTAATTTGCGAAGACTGATTGTCGGAATTGTGACTAATTTTTGTCGGACTACCAGATAATGAAGTCATTGAAAACTCATCATCAGACTTTTTGATGATGCCTTTGAACGTCAGAATTATGACGACACAGTGGACTCTGTTGACGGCGAGCACGATCGCTCTTTCGGTCAAAAAATTTGTTGGACATACAACATCCTCATCGGATGTTTGTTTAGTTTGCGTCAAAATTTCAACAGAAGCTTGAAACTTTGCATCAATGAGAATGTTGTTGGTCCAATGGTTTGGTCGTTGGTCCAGTAATATGCATCGACACCCGTCCGACAAGGAAGTGTCATCGGACATACGACATCCTTTTCAAATGTTTGTTTAGTTGGCATCGAAATACAACGAGAACAATGATCACATAATCCTTGTGTGAGTGGACATGCCTCTTCGCACAAGTCCCAATGCTCCATGTGTGAGCATGCCTTCCCAAAACACCCTTGGTGTTGTGATAGTTCTCAAGGCGTGCTCAAGGAACCAATTATCTTGTTATTTTTTTTAACCCAAGTCTATTGTTATGTTATCACTTGATTACAAAACTCCCCAAACACGAATGCCAAGCGTACCACTTTTAGACGAGGGACACGAGTGGGAGCCACTCCCTAGACTCACTCTAGGACTAAGCTCATGCCATATCTAAATGCAAGACATCTAAAATACATCAAATTGTCTCAAGTGCAAAATACCATTTTCATACATAAGAAAGACATACTCAATTGGGCACAACACCAAGAGAATGGATCCCAATTGATCCCTTATCAAAATTCACATATATGTTATCATGATTACATAATAGAATATCATCTTAAAATCATCAAATACCACTTTTCAATAATTCCCAAGATTGGACCAAAACCAGTCATGAGGCCAATTACCATTGATGAATGAATGAAGGATTTTAATGATGTCCACAAGACTAAATAGTCTATAAGACCAAGACAAACACCCTTAACTGATGGACCTCAAAAAGCTTAAAATTTCAAAGTGCATAAAATGAAAATGCAGGAATAGCCTTTTGATTCGAATCAACTCAAAAATACAATACTCCCTCAATTTGTCATTTCAACATCCCAAATAGAACTGAACATCATAACCTCATATATACTCGTAATTTCCAAATTTGGTTCATACAAATCATATAATCATCCAAATGGACAGATTTAAATTGGAAGAATGCTTTAATTCACTCAATAATCCATTTGCAACAAATTAAAATCAATTCAATTGAAAAACAAAGGAGGAATTTGAGTTCCTACCTCAAACTTGACCAAATCTTCAAATTGACAATGTAATTGAACATAATTGAGATGAGACATGAGTTTCTTAAGTGAAGTTACCCATAAACTATGTACAATTGTTTGAATTCTTTTAGCATAAACCATAATGAATCTACACATATAGTCCAAAGTAATCTAGCAAGGCATGCTATCTAAAATCCAAAATCATGAGTATTGGATCCAAGAGTATAGCACAAAAATTTGGTTATAGCAATCTGCTATACACAATATATCAAAGCAAATTACAACCATATCTATTTAAGAGCGGTTCAACATATAAACTCAAGTATCTTTCTTTTTTTGGTAAGAATTATCAGCTATAATGAATATATAATACTGTAAAGAAGTCTTTATTGTTCATTATATAATACTGTAAAAAAGTCGTTATTGTTCAATATATTCACATGGTTTGATGGTGCAGGAGCACCCTAGGGACCTAGGTTTGGCCAAAATGGTCAAAATTTGAGATTTTAGTTTTAATTGTGCTATTTCATGTAAATAAGGCCATTTGAGGCCATAATGATGTATTTGGACCTAATTGAGAAAGTTTGAGGTCCATTGGACAAAAAATGTAAAAATTGTAAAAAGTTGTCATTAATGTCATGCCAACTTTTTAAAATTTGGTTGGGAGGTTGGTTTTTGGCAGTTTGAGATTGTAACCCACTTGGATGGGCATAAATAGGCCTTTTTCACACCACCCAAGTATGTCTTGTTGAATTTTGAAAGTTTTACTAAATGAAGTTAGAGATTTTTATTCATACAAAAACGTTTCAATCCGATTCTCATTATTTTTAATTGTGAAATTTATCATATTTTCATTAGAAGTTGATTGGATATGGTAGAGAAGTGAATTACCTTCATTTCATCTTTTGTAGCATTGAGATCCATTGAAATTTGAAGAATATATCACTATTTTTCCAAAAACTATCAAAACACTCACTAGGGTTTCCAATGAGTGGGAAAAAAATGTATGATGGCCTTTTCACTGTTAAAAACTCACACCACTGGTTGGAAAGGCTCTTGTAAATATGTATTTTCATTTCTCTTTCTTGTAGGTCTCCAAAACCTCTTAGATACATGCTAGATTTGAATGATTGGTCTGATATTCTTCATGTATCAGACCTCTAGGATAGCAGCATAGAGAAAATGGAATATAAGATAGGTGAGAATGAAGTGCCTTGGATGGAATGTTGGAAGAGATGTGTGGGACCCCTGCACACCCCATAGAAGCATTTAGAAGCCATAAAAAAGTGCCATAGAACAAATTTTAATGACTGTCCTAAGGATACCAATTGTGACAATAACAATTTTACCAGTGATACTGCCTACTCAAACAAGTTGTGTTTGGAAACCCCACTAGGTGTGGATATGTAATGGTAATGAAATGTCCTAAGAGTAGCCCTTACACAAGTATGCACAAACCTTGGTGTCACAACAGTGTTGGTGTGCCCTTGGGCCAATGGTGGTTGACTATTACAATTAGGACAATGATCTCAAAAATACTTTACGGTGTTTATAACTCTAATGTCCTAGTCTACTTGTATATATTTTCACAAAACAATGAACAACCCATTCATAGCTATTAATAAGATTTTCTCATAAAATGCATATAAAATGTATCATCATTGATAGGATAACTGATTTGCATTTAGTAAGAGACCTCAATGAGTGGAGTTTGATGTTGAAAAGAGTACTTACAATAAAGATATTGAAATCAACGAGACATTATGCATTCAAAAATCCACAAGGAAGATCTAATATTTATGAATGAAATTGCAAATCAATCTAAGTTACATATTTGATATCTTACTTATATCATGGCAACATAAAATGTATATATGCACTCAACATACCTCTTTTCTTTTTTATTTGAGAATGTTGCTAGGAATTAATAGGTGAATGATACATTGATCTACACATGAATCACTTGTACTTTCTCGATACTTGCATCCCTTAGTCAAGGCTGCATACCCCCTAACACTTGAAGATTGTTTCCACCCTCTTGATTAATTTAAGTCCATGCTCAAATCACACTAAATTACAATAGTTAGTACAAAATAATGACCATAGCCAAGGAAGCCCAAATTTACTTATACTCAACATAATAAGAAATAACTAAATCATCTGGACCATTATTCATAACATAACCTCTTTTTCACATCATGGAAGGCCAAAATTACAAGGATCACGCTTCTTCGAAGGAGCCATGATTCAAAGCCACCAAACTATCAATAAGAGTAGAAGCTAGTAGGCTCATTCAATTTTAGGACATATAAAGAGTTGAATCAGAAGCGAGAAAAAAAAAATGAAAAATTGTTGAAATATACTCTTCACAATTCTGTCATCACGAGTGCAAACAATCCAGTGAGGAGGACAAAGCTGAATAGTGTGATGAGGATAAAATCCATCCAATCTAGGAGGCATAATATGAGACTCTTTCTGAACCAATGCTAAGGGCTATTATGATTTGAAGATTCTCTTAAATCCTCACATTTTGTTGTCACATAATGAGGTAGAAGAGGCAGATTCAAAGTCTTAGAATGAGGTCGATATATATATATGGATGGTAATATATGAAAGGATATATGAAAGATATATGAAGGTGATGCTCTGTAAAAAGGATTAGAAAATCTGTTTGATGGCAACACACACAAGAGCACAAGAAACAAACGTTAGTGTTAGCAACAAAAGATTATCCTAAACAGGCATATCAAGAGAGATATTAAGCATGAAATAGAAAGCATACAAACATAGAATAGATAAACTATACTCCTCCAAATGCTAATCAAGATGCTCATAGTTGCTCCTCCCTTGCTCCTCTCCTCTCCAAGTCCCAAATGAGTGTAGCTCTCAGCTTTTAGCACTAGCCATGGATGCCATATGGAGATTCAAGATGGTTGAATATGATAAGCAAATCCTATGCAAGTGTAGATAGTGATGCTATGAGAAAGCTCTATGCTAATGCCAATATAACAACAATACTCTAATGCTTCCTCCTTTGCTTGAGGAGAAGGGTTCTATTTATAGAAGAAATGGGGAAATGAAGGGTTAAGATTGAGCAATCTTAACAAGGGTTAGGATTGAAAGATATTCAATCCATGTGAGACTTTCAACCCAATCCCATGTTGACAAGTGTCGCCATGAGGAGGCTTGAGAGGAGAGATAAGGAGCATTAAATGCTTGAGGGGACATGATGGTTACCCTAGTCAAAGAAATAAATGCTTTGAAGAGACACATGGGTTACATGAGGGTTAAGTTAGGGGTCAAAGTCCTTAACCATGGGTGCAAGTGGAATTAACCATTAATGGTCATGTAAGAGCCATAAGTGGTTTGGAAGACTTTAGAGGTTAATTTGTTGAACACACAAAGCATTAATTGCTTTTCAAAGACTTTGGAGTCTTTGAGAAGTGACTCCAATTTGCTTAGGAATGTGACAATATTTAGGGGATGGATTAGGTTAATTAGGAAGGGTTTAGAAGAATCTAGAAGGGGTTTAGGCATGCAAGTGGATTTTGTAGGAAAATGCAAGTGGGAGGAATTTTGGTATTTTCAATTAAAATAAAATCATTTATTTCAATTAAATGGTGTAATTTGCATTTGGATAAATATTCAAATAAATATTAATTTATTTAAATGAGAAAAATGAAGATAAAGCATTAAAATGCTTGAAGACTTTGAGGGAAACCATTAAAGGCTTGAAGACTTTAAGGAAAACCATTAAAGTCTTAAGAAGACTATAGAAGGAAGCCATCAAGTTTGAAGACTTTAAAGCCATCAAGTTTGAATACTTTAAGGGAAACCATTAAAGGTTTCAAGTGGGTGAGGATAAATAGGATTTTAAATAAATAATTTATTTAAAATAGTTGTGCAACTTGCTTTTGTAGGAAAATACAAGTGGGTGGAGGATAAAGGTGATTTAAATAAATTATTTATTTAAAATAATTGTGCAACTTGCATTTGTAGGAAAATGCAAGTGGGTAGAGGATAAAGGTGATTTAAATAAATGTTAATTTATTTAAATGTGAGAGGTGGGATTTTGGGGGATTTAAATAAATATTAATTTATTTAAATGTGAGAGAACATTTAATTAAATAAATATGATTTATTTATTTAATTAATGGTCTGAATTTGGTTAAGTGAATTAAATCAAATAAATTGAATAATTTATTTAATTAATAGGAGAAGAGGGTTAAGATGAATTAATTAAATATTAATTTAATTAATTCATTAATTGATGGTTAAATAATCAAATAAATACTAAGTATTCATTTAATTAAGTGGACAGATTTATGTGACTACAGAAGGCCACGGTATAGGAGAATAATTACTTCACACTAAGTTAAGTTATGGAGGTAGTTTCCATGGATGTAAAGTGGGGAGTGTAAAGGAGTCTTTGGATTCATGAAGAACGTTAAGGAGAAAAGGTTAGTTATGTCAAGGAAAAATAAAGAAAAATGGAAGTGATAAAGAAGGGAGGAAGAAAATAGGGAAGGAAGTGAGGAAATAAAGAGTGAGATCTAATTTATTTTGGTATGTAGGCTCTACTACTCTTTTTCTTGTTGAATGGTTTTGCAATATTTTGAGAAGACTGCAAGGTATGAAGGAGCTATGTAAAACACAAACCATACATAGTAATACATTCAAGGCATGAATCATACATGTAAACCATGAAGTAAAACATAAATACACATCAAGTACAAGCATATATGAGAAAGGTTCTCATGAAGTAGACATGTTGAAGACACATCGATCATGAAGCATACAATAGAGAGGTATTCATGGAATAGACATTTGAAAACATCTCATTCATGAAGTAACAAAATGCTAAAGAAAATGATAAGTAATAGAAAAACTTACAAGGATGAGGCATATTCATAACTTTTGTAGTCCCACCATGGATATCAACACTAGAAGTAACTCATACTGTTAGTGTACATACAAGACAATATGGGAGTTCATTATACCCAACAACTTGTGGTGTTGTTGTTCATGTTGGATCTGTTGGACCCTGCAATTAAGATTCAATATACATTATTCAATAAGATTAACTGTGCAACATAATGAAATATTGAAAAGTGTGTTATCTTATTGAGTTGCGCTTGGTTTTGAGAATAGTTTGATATTCTCTACTTAACAAGGCCAACCTGTTGATGTGTGTTTTGACACACCCACCAATAGTCAGGTAGTTTATGCAAACACTCACCACCTCTCCTAAAAAGTAACGAGTTTGGAAGAACTCACTACCCCAAGGTCTTTGTAGTTGAGTCTCGACGGTGATGGATAGCTCAATGGTTGATGTGGTTATACCTAGAAAGGGGCCTGCTGGTTAGAGCTAAATCTTGTTGGTTTACAGACAATTGCACTTCCTATTTTTTTTTGTATTTTATGATTTAAGATTCTCTGGGGAAATAAAATGCAAAGTGTAAGGGAAACAAGAAAATAGCAATAAAGATCAATACAATGACAACTTAATAAACTATTCAATTAGTTCCCTATAATTCGAGCAATTATCAAATATTATCCAAGTTAGCATTCAACAACGAACTTCCATAAAACCTGCAAAAATCATCAACAATATGGCCTATCATAGTAATTCTCATACACCATTGATGTGCACAATATGGTTCATAACATGATAGACAAAAAGATTACCACGTTGCTAACTCAAAATAATAGACGTTACCTGATTACACATAGCAATTTGGTAGAATATAAATGTAGATCAGGCAATCTACAAGCTGATTTTCATATTAATCTTCATGAATGTATAACAAAAATAACTCAAACTTCTTAACAATCTGCAAAATGCTCTAAAAAAATCTCTAAGTAGGCCACAAATCATCAATTTGGGACCTTTACAAATGAATCTAACTTCTCAATTTATAGAAGTTTCCCACCCTACTATCTAGGAAATAACTCTACTCTAAATTAAGAACCGATCCTAGGAGTCGCAGTTAACTTGTAAGTTTTTGCCTCGATGCTCCACTTAACAACTACAAAATGGGGATTGCATGAGCACTACGAAAACCCTTCTTGGTGAGCCACGTTTTTGTAATCATGCATAATTTCTCTCAAAATTGGAACTTGGGTAGGAGCAGCAGTTTAAAAAAAAATACAAGAAAAAGCTTTGCTATCTTTAGCAATTGTGTGCTTAACTTTTTATTTCTTAGTAAAAGCCTTATAATTTTCAATTATGCATGCAACTGCTTGGACTAGCAGATTGGCTACATGCTTAATTCTAAATTTATATTTCTTCAAAGCCTCATCTGCATGTGCTCCTTGTTCCTCTAACTCATTTACCATATATCCCACCTCTTGACACTGAGTAATTAGCTGTGTGTATCTATCCATAAGGGCGACGTCGAACTAGGTTGCAGGTCCTACGTTTTGTGCCTCATATGCATCCCATTGATTCAAGACTTGCTGCTGGTCCATTATTCCAGTATCAACTATTCTGAGGCCAAAAGGCCCTAGTACATTCATCACAAAATTCTCATATGACAAAATCTCCATAAGGAGAGGGTCCCAAATGTTAGTCATCTCCTTGATATACTGCTGATACATCTCTATTTTCAGCTCCAAAATGTATATGTAGGACTGTAAATTCTCACAACTATCCCCTCCTAAGAGGTCTTCTTTTGCTATCAGCTCTTCTCCTAACTGTAGTATCTTTTTCAAAATTAGGAGTTGTTTATTAAAGGTGTTCTCCTTTCGCTCCCATTGTGTGGAGCATGTTTCCAAAGCTCCACCTTCTTGTACCGCCTTACAATATATTTCCATTGTATTCTACAGAAATAATCTAATCTTGTTCGCATTTACTTGAGTCCAAGATTTGGCAGTCGTAGCTACTCATCTTACCTCTAGCAGTGCCTTTACCTCACCCTCTGGTAGTGATGAGGTTGAAGGTAGGTCATCCATTCTACAAGAATCTAGAGGTTTACACATTTCTATCAGGAGCTATTTATATTGCCCAAGTTGCGCCTTAAGCTCCATATTTGAGGTATGTTCTTTTTCCATGTGCTCTCTGACAACACTTGTGGCCAACTCCAAGGTATCTAGCTCTCCCCACTTAGTTTGCTTACCCAAATTCACTTGAGATATTTGATACTTGGGGGAGACCTGTCCTTCGACTTCATGCGGTACTGCCACATCTACAATCACTTCACCAAAATATGTTTTTGATAGATGATGGATAGTTTTCAGCCTCTTAACCTTTGGAGGTTCCTCAGTGATTACTTGTTGTAGAGTGACTTCTGGGAGTTTCGCTTTCCTCTTTTTCTTTCTGAAGGTAAACTCCAACCATTGTAGTATATCCTCATCCTTGTCACCTTGATGTGATACAATATCTGCAGTTATGATATGGACCTCCTTCATCTCTCACTTCAGCTTGTTCTTGCCCAGGAATTTGGGGTGAGGAAATCTGGTGGGCTAGATTAGCTTAGGGAGCTTTTTGCCTGTGTAATTCCCCTAGCTTGCCACTAACTTCTTCATTGAATGTCATTTCTTCATCACCTGGCTCCATTTCAGCTTGCCCAACTGCTATATCCTTTAGAAGGTCTTCATGATCTTGGGGGGTTAAGATCAACCTTTCATTCAAAATGTCTCATGCTTCACCCCCCTCGTCTTCTAGAGGCCATTGTTTCTCAAAATCCTCCTCTTCTTGATCGGAGTCAAACTCAATGTTTCTAACTTTTACCTCCTCAGTAGTAGATGTGAAACCTTGCACTCCGGGCTACCTTGTAAATACATTAACTTATGGTGGTGCGGGAGCAGTGGTGCCTGAAGCACTTGTTGTACCTATGGAAGGTGGCTGAGCGGGTACCTCCTCAATGGCTTCTACATTCTCTTCTTGTCCCTGGGTACCCTCCCCTTTGGTGTGGCTTATAGTAGTCCTTGGTGGGAGAACTTTAGCAAGTGGCATTGCGCCTAGCCCATCGGTCACCTCTAGGTCTGCAGCCTTCTTCAGTAGTTCAGACTCCCTCATCTTTTCCTGGAGTTTCTTCAATAAGTCCTCAGTACTCTCTTGTGGCCTATCTTCCTCACCTAGGTCGGTGGAGGTATTTTGCCTTGAGGCTGACCTTGTCTTTTGGGTGTATTCCTTATGGCCTCTTGATTGAGGTACCCCTGAGGTGGACTCCTTTCTGTTTTGTCTTTGATAGGCTAGGCCTTACCCTCTAGCTTAACCATTGTTTAGTTCTATTGATGATGGCCTGCGAGACCTTCTCCATATTTGTATCTTCGGTTGCAAATCATTTTACTGGGGAGAGGGGCCTCTTATCTATCCCTAATTCTCTATAGACTGGATCAAGTAACTCTCCATCATCTCTCAGGTCCTTTAGGAGGTTAGTCTCAATACCAAAATCTCTCACCTATGGGACAGATAGCCTATTATAGTTCTTTTCCTTGACTTCAAAGTTGTCTTGTAGGTTAGCCCAGAAGTCTTCCAAGTTGGTCCTATGCCCCTCATACACCTTAGGCATAACTTGTTTAAGTTTCCCATAGGGATCATTAAACTCCCTAGCATGATCGTATTTCTTCAAGTTTAGATCTTGAAGCTCTTGTTCTACCAACTTTGTCACTTGTATCTTGGAATAGGCAAAGTACCCAATAGACACCTATAAATCAATGATGACAATAGTGATTTGAGGCCTACAAGCTGCCTTACATATTCTAGCAGGATCACCCTATTGTTGCAATAACGAGGTAGCAGCATTGGGTTCCCTATGAATCCACTAACCCTGATGTAAGTGGATCATGGGTTTTAGATGAACCAACATGCCCACTCCCGGATGATACCCATAGCCTCTAGGCTAATCCGATATCCTGCATCCCCTGTCAATTTGATGATTATCGGGAAGACAAGGCATCATTAACCCTATTGAAATGTAGCTTGGCATTGGCTAGAGTGAGTTGGGAATAATACTCCCATATCTTCTTCTGTCCTTCCACCTGTAGGCCTGGGAATTTTCCAGCTTTGGCAGCTACCTAGATGACATATGATGTGAAGAAGAATTTTTGTGTGTGTTGCACCTCTTTCATTTGCTTACAAATATTATCAGAAAGGATTTGTGGCTAGTCAAAGTATTGCTTCCCTATTAAGATGGTGCTCATGAACTGGAACATCTAGGGATGGAAGTGCTTGCAGTCCAGCTTCCTAAAGGCCCTCCTGAGCATAATGATCAGGTCCTTTTGGGGTTCTTTGAAATCTTCCCTCAGGATCTCTATTGCCTTAAGCCCTATCTTTCTTTCCTCTTCAAGCCAGTTGGCATTCATGTGCCTCTTATTGGCTGATGTTTTGTCATTCCATGCCTTTAAGGCCTCTTCTTCAATTAATAAAAATGCCTCCTCCCTGGTTGGGATTCCAAAGATGAACCCCAACATATCTGGAGACAAGTCAATAACTATTTTTCCCTGTGCATCAGTGCACTTTCTACTCTCCAGATTGTAGAATGGAGCAATGGTCATTATAAATTCTGGTGCCTATAGCGACTGCGGGAATACAGTAGCTTCCACTAGACCAGACCTCTTAATTCTTCGGTGGAGAGCATCTAGACTAGGTTTATTCAACTGGGCCTCAATATCTTCAATTTCTACATGACCGATTTCGGTGTCTGTGACCCATCGAATTTGATCTTCTAACTTTGAAATATAGACTTGTCCCTGATACTGGTATTTCATGGTGGCTGGAAGTCTGTCAATTTCTTTGCCTCTTTTGATAGAAGATGAGTCCATTTAACCTCTCGAACCTGCAAGTGAAACACAAATCTTCTGTATCCAAGATTAAGCACAAACTTTGATTCACTTCAAGGCCTCAGGGTCCCAGGATAGGCACAAGGGGAGAAGGCTCAGAACTCTGGAGATCTGGGTTTCCGAGGTGAAGTCTATAAAAATCTCCTGGAACTCCAGGGATCCAGGGTGGAATGGAATGGGCACTTGAAACTCCGGGGATCTGAGGTTTTGGGGGTGAAATGGAAGTCAACACTCAGAACTCCGGGGATCTGGGGTGGAATGGAAGTCACCCGAAACTCCGGGGATCCGGGGTGGAATGGAACGAGCACCCGAAACTCTAGGGATCTGGGGTTTCGGGGTGAAATGGAAGTCGACACCTAGAACTCCAGGGATCCGGGGTTCCGAGGTGGAATGGAAGTCACCCAGAACTTCGGGGATCTGGGGTTCCGAGTGGGAAAACTAGGGCATGCCCAAAAAAACAAAACGTGAAAAACAAACAACAAAAGAAAGAAATCAAACTGAAACAAACCTCACGAAACCTAGAAAAACATCACGAAGGAAGAAAATTCACCAACTTGGTGAATCGAAGACCCAAAAAATGCCAAGAGAGAACTCGGAGGTCCAGAGGTTCATGACTTGAGGTTAGGGAGGAGAAGCTCTAGATACACAAATGAACTCAAAAATCCCATCATCTCTTATATATAGCCTCCCGAACCCTTTTGTACGAAAGTCATAAACACGATCTCGGGACTCTGGGGTCCCAAGGTTTCGAGGTCGATGAAAAGAACAAGGACAAAACCACCTTGGGACTTCGGAGTTCTGAGGTAAAAAGACCCAAGACCTCTGGACTCCGAGACTACGGAGTTCCGAGGTCGAAACAACAACAAGACCTTGAGACTCCGGGACTCCAGAGTTTTGAGTTCGAAACAATAGCAAGACCTCGGGACTCCGGGACTCTAGAGTTCTGAGGTCAGAACAACAAGGACCTCGGGACTCCAGGACTCCGGAGTTCTGAGGTAAAACCAAAAGAGACCCGGGGACTCCAGGACTCCAGGGTTCCGAGGTAAAAACCAAAAAAAAGGGGAGCTCGGAAATCTAGGACTCTGGAGTTCCAAGCTCGAAACCAAAAAGAAAAAAAAAGGGGGGAGGGGTCCACAGTTCAACTTAAGGAGACTAATGGGGAAAATAAATGGGTCCTATATCGGTCCCTCACATACTTTAGATATGTGCCAGCTTTTTCAAGGAGCTTGGTTTTGTCAAAGGTGTCATTTCAAAACCACTCAACCATATGGTTTGTCAATTCATCTTTTAACCTTTTTTCTTGGTCATTTAACCTTTTAAAGCAAAAAAAAACTTGTTAGATTCAGAAATGAACTGAAGCTATATTTATTATAGTTCAAGAAATGGATCAAAGGAAACTATTCTAGCAATGATATGAAATTAAAATAGCGGATTAGGGTTAGTTCACATATGATGTACCACCTTTTACGTATGGTGGGCCCAAATATCTACAATGCAATGTCACTAAGATGTTTATTAAAAATATCATTTCCTGTACAAGATTCATGGGATCATTAGTCCAAAATGAGTGATCGGGAAGTAAATTACAATTAGACTATGTATAATAATAATTTCAAAGTACCTGGAACCTTCTGTATCTTTAAGGGAATCATTTCTTCATCGCTCACCACTAATATGTCCTGCAACGTTCTCATACTAGTAATACAAGAATATCTAGGAAATGATGGTATGTTATCAGTAGTAGTCGCCTCTGGCGCATCCTCATGTGCATCTCCTACAACAGAAAAATAAATCCACTATGAAATGCCCCCAAGAAAGAACGCTTGAAGGGAAATAAACACATAACAGAAGATAGAGCAAAAGAGGGATCTACCAATAGTGGGTGGGCCAATATGACGTGCAATAGATGATGTCTACATGCTACGTGTTGCTGACATTGCAGTCGGCAATACAGGTGGGGCTAACCTCTGATGAGGTGCTGGTGGCATTTGCATAGGAACACTGGCAGCACCTGAAGAATAATACATTAAATATATCACATTTAATATATGAAAACTGCAAGAATTGTAAACAAGGATGAACCTTTATTATGAACATTGACAATATCAAGTATGATGTATTTTGGGTACTCAAAGTGATAAGCCAAGAAAATCATCATCACCTGAAGTACCTACAACACCCTGATCATGGCCACCAGATTCATGAGGGAGCATAAATTGCTGTAAAAACAACACGTACATATTTTAGTTAATGACATAAAAAAGAATAAAATATAAACCATTATTGAACTTTTATTATAATTAAAGCTTTCATTACTACTTACTTGCAAGTTTTCTACTGTTTGAATCAATACTTGTACCCTCTCTTGTATCTCATCGGTCTGAGGATACAAAATGCCAAAGCAACAATATCTCTACTAATTTTTCTAAGAGGCTTTTTTATCAATTCCATAGGGTGTGTGGAATTTCCAGGGTCATCATCGCTTAATCCTATTGAGTCCACATCCCTGGAGAGGTGCTCAAGTACTGCAGCTCCCTTTCCCTTTCCCCAAACATCCATCTGTGTCAAGAATGTCATTAACAATTACAAAATTAGTCTAAAGTAGTTAAAAAAAGAACATAATAATGTAACAATTTGCTTCTATCTAATTTGTACAATTACAATGAGGTTTACCTGCTCGGTAGAAGTGTTGTGACTTACATCCCTATCTGCGCTATGTGATGGATCCATGTCGCCCTATGACAAAGAAAAAATATAAAAACATTAGCGAAATTAAACCAATAGACTTAGCAAAAAAACTTCATAATAAAATGGTATATTGGAGTCATTAATTGGAGGTTGGTTAATTTAAATGGTATATAGTACATACCACCCCCATGATATTAACTTTGTTTGTATCTATACGATTCAAACTGTAATCGATTAGAAGCTCTTCGCTTGCACTTATTGATTTTATCGCACATACGAATACATGATTTCCCTCGCGCACCTCAAATATGCAATTGGGTTGTTTATTAGTTGACCCAGGTTGCGTACTATTTATAAAACCTGCAATATTCCCTGTTGCTTTTGGCCTTCCATCAATGTATACATCCACTCGTTTACTTTGATCATTATCTTTCTGTTGTATATAATTTGCTGACAGTGCATACCTATGCATACTTTTTTTTATATTGAACAATCTACATCCAATTATTGTAATTGTAACAAGGTCCGACAAAGTCCATCAATTCAACAACTTTGTTGTAACAGACCTTTATGCAGTCCATGGAAAATAGGCCAAAACCATGTAACGACAAAGGTGCTATGCAATATATCCTATTGTTAACACAAAAATTAGTGTTTATTGGAGGAAGTTCCTTGGGTATCCATTGTTTCTTTAGATGTTTGTACCTCAATGACACCTCAATGTTGCCTTTGGTCTCATCATCATAAGAACATGACCCCCCATGAGCAAGGAAAAATTTCATGTGTTTATTGAATTTTCTTCTAATCTTTTGACCTCTACTTGATCTCCCTATTGTAGACCTACTACATGTATCACTTTCATTTTTTATTCCTGCATTTCCCTCACTTGAGGAAGACACATCTGAGAAATACCTATTTGGTGGTACCTACACTCCATCAAATGGGAGAGTTAGTTGGTAATGAGAGAGAAATTTTACAAATGAGGGTAATGTTGATGAAGAAGTTGGCCCTAAAGTTGATGTTGGGATTAAAATTTGAATAAGTCCAACTGGGGCCTCAAGTGTTGATAATTGTATTAGATTTGTTGCTAATGTCGAGGTTTGAAAAACTGAGAAAGTTTGTTTTCCAAGTAATTTAAAAAAAATAAACTATTTCTATAGGGTGTATTGACTAGTTATACATGTCGATCCATGAGACTATGCAGGATCCTCGTCAAAGGGGTTCAGGTTCTTGCACATGTAATTCATTTATCTTATGTTAGCTAAAAATTACATAGTACACAACATGAACAACATGAAATTTGTAGACAAAAAAGAGTATTAAATAATAAAAATATGTTGTCATCAAAATCATTGTAAATTTTTTAATTCCTTACCTTTACTTTATGTAGATTATGCAGGATCCTCAACTAAATGGTTGACGATGTCTGTAGTCATGACCTATTCTCACCAAAGGTGACAACATCACACAGGGACTATACATGAAATCAACACCATCAATTGAGCATCATAAGCATTACATTTGTAAGTTGATAAACAATAAATACATACGTATCATAAACATCATAAGCATCACATGATGTATCATCATATATGTAATTGAGCATCATAATTAACATCACATATGGGTCATCATAAACATGTATCCATCACATATGTATCATAAATCACCATCCATCACATAGGTAATAAACAATCCACGTTCTATAAATAAACACAAAGTTCAAAAAATGTCACATGTATCATCATAAACATGTAATCCATCACATAGCTAATAAACAATCCAAATTCCATTAATAAACAAAATTTTTAAAAAATGTCACATAAATAGTCACTCTCCCTATCTCCATCTCCCTATTAAAAGGTGCATCATGAATTAATTATGTAACCATTAAGGTCAAAAAAATTTCTATCAATAAATCAATATTAAATAGATAATATACTAATCACATACCTCATACATTTCATTAATCATCATGAACATCATGATCATCATCACCATCATCATCATCATCATCATCATCATCATCATCATCATCATCATCATCATCATCATCATCATCACCATCACCACCACTACCACCACCACCACCACCATCATCGTTTTCATCAGCATCAGCATCAGCATCAGCATCAGCATCATCATCATCATCATCATCATCATCATCATCATCATCATCATCATCATCATCATCATCATCATCATCATCCTCATCAGCTTCTTCTTCTTCATCATCATCAAGAAACTGTTGATCGAGATCATAATCTAATTCATCTTCTACTTCTTCGGTATCTTCTTCTTCCATCACATTATACTTTATCGGCCTTCCTCTTGGATCATGTCTAACAACAAATGACCAAATTGGTTTATGTGGAATCTTTGAGTAAAATACCTGCTCACATTGGCTTGGAAGAACATAGGGCTCATCCCCAACTGGTTCAAATGACCTTGTATTAACCATTGTAAAACCATTATCATGTTCAATAATAGTTCTATCAGGATCATTTTTATTCAATCGTAGCTTGTACCATTTGACAATGAACAAAACTAATTTGAAGGAATTAAAGTCACACTCAAGTATATCATCCAAAATACCATAGTATCGATTTTGAGACTCTTGAGGATGTATTTCATTTCTTGATAAAATATTTGTCACGTCAAAGACTGCAGTGATGCCAGAATCACAAGTTTTCTTCGTGTTATCCAACTTTTTGATATGAAATTTATGACCATTGCAGCACACAACATTGTGGTGTTTGACCTGTGATATGTCAAACATTTAAAAATTATTGCATTGTGAGTTGATAAATATATGGGTGATTAATAAATTTATACGTACCTGTTTATCTCTTAAACCATATGCTAAATCAATTTTGCTTTGCGTAACATTGGAATCTCCATTACAATGAGCTTCTTTAACCAATGAAGCCACACCTTCCCATGTTAATGTGCGACCAGAATGTTGACAATGTTCAATCCATACCGTCATCCAATTAAGATTGTTTGCAATATACAAATCTAGTGCATCCCACTCTCGACCAACTATATAAAAAATAAATAGATGTCTTACAACCAATTTATTTTGAAGATTAAAAATTAATTAACTAAAATAACATCTTATAATTACCTCTCACTTTCCTCAATCTACCTTTCCCCATCAAGTACTCTTGTTTGAATTTGTTAATGGGGTTGGGATCCCAAATGCGATCGACGTGGATCTTTTCTACAAACTTAGGAAGATATTAAAAAATGTACACCATAGTTTGGTATACCATATATCCCTCCACCATAGAACTCTCAGGATGTGCTCTTTGTCAAACCCAAGCCTTCAAAAATTTCAAGTGCCTCTCAACCATCCACATTGACCTAGTGTTTACAGGTCCACACAATTCAATCTCCTCAACTTGGTGTATGAGGTAGTGCTCTTGTGCACTAAAAAAAGCTGAAGGTAGACACTTTTGCATTTCACACATTAGATGAGGAATTTTTCTCTTCCAATATTTTAAATCTTCTTTATGGATTTCTTTACATGACAACCACCTACAAGATAGTCAAGACACAAAAAAATATATTACATAACAAGTAAAACAAATCACAAATATAATATCTATACAACGAACTAAACAAATATCACTACTTACCTCATGTATTTACCAAGATCATATATGACTTGCTTGACATTATTGTTGAAGTTGTCTAGGAGAGATTGAGGTAGAACGTATTGCAACAATTATAAAATTATATTTTCATTTTTTTCTAACATAATACAATGAAAAGTACTTGCGCAGTACTTAAATATATAGTAAAAACACAAGAACATGAAAAGTACTTGCGCATTTTCATCCCTGGCCCAAATTCACTTTTCTTTGATATGAGATTGTTTATGTTCACAGAAAATCCTGTGGGAAATCAAATTTTTCGTGTGACTTCTTTTATAGCATTGTTTTGCTAGTCCATTAATAACCAAGGAAGCTCACTTATATTAATTTGGTCTCCATGGCTATTTAATTGAATGACATTTTTCATTGCATGATTGGAATCCTGAATGTCACTACAAATTTTGATAATTTTTTCTTTGTCATGCCTTCCATCCAATATTTTCCATAATGTCTCTGTTATATTCTTTCCAATATGCATAGTATCAAACAAATGTACAATTTGTAACTGTTGGTAGTAGGGAAACCTACTAAATTGTTGGGGATGACTTTTTAGTCCCTTAGGAAGGTGGTCATTTATGCCTTCACGATCATCAATCACATCATCAGTAAACAAAACACAATAGAAAAGATGTTTTATGACATAAACCATTAGATGGAATGGCATTACCTTGATGATTAATTCTATTATATTCCAACTTCCACAGGTGAGGTGTCATTCTTCATGAATTTGATGTATTCTCTTCTTTCCAATTGAAAAGATGTTTTCCAATATTTTGATATGATTTTTGTGGAGAAAGTGCCTATACTCATCAAACACCCGATTTCCTAAAAATTTTGAATGACAAGATTTCATCTTTGGGCCACAAACTGGACATGCAAATTTTCCCTTTGTTTGAAGACCTACAAGATAGTGTATAATTGGATTAAATATGTTAATTTTTTGAATTATAATTATCATGCACAACTTGAACACTATAACATACCACAAAAATGTGTTAGACCTAGGGCATCGTGTATTGTCCATAGAAGCATCGCATGGAATTGAAATTGTCTTTGTCCTATTGGTCTAGAGACGTCATACATAGTGACACCATTCTATAGCTCCAGCAACTCGTTGATAAGAGGCTCAATATATACATTCCTTTCTTTAACTTGGTACTTACCTAATCGAATGAACAAAAACATTACATAATTATTATGACCATTTTACTGCAATATTTATAATCAAATGTAGATGACTATATTTAAATGATAAAATATCTGGAACAATCATTTCCAACATTATGTGCTCCCTCTTTATTGACATCCATGGAGGAATGTTATTATTGATAACAAAAATAGGCCACACTAAGTAAACAAATCTCATCTCTCCAAATGGATTGACACCGTCTGCTGCCAATGAAAGCCTGAGATTATGAGGTTCTTCTTTAAAGTGTGGCCACTTTTCCTCTATGTCCATAAATGTTGAACCATCCGTAGGCATTTGAATAATGTCATTTTGACTTCTATTGCATGCATGGTAATCCATAAATTATGTCAAGCTAGTGCACTTGAATAATCGTTGCATACGTGGAATAATGGGAATATAGTGAAGAACCTTGTGAGGAACCCTTTTTGTTATTTGATCTATTTGATATCTACTAATATGACATTCAGGGCATTCAATTCGAAATTCATGTTGTTTGTGATACATAATATGATCATTGGGACACGCATGTATTTATTGATACTCCATTCTAATATATTTCATAATGGCAGATAATTTTCGGTATGAGAAAGGTAGAATAATTGATGGTGGTAACAAAAACTCACCCATCAATCTACAACAAAAAAATATAATTTGTTAATATAAATAATATTAATGGTACAACATGATTCACCATTTATTATGACATATATGATATACCTTAACATACATGAGATTGTTATGTTGGATAAACCATTCATAACCTTCAAGTTCACCAACAACAATACAACGGAGAGAAGAGTTGTATGGGAGCCTTCATAAAGGGCCTCAGATGCCTTCTCAAGTAAAGGGACATCATGAACAACATCAAGGCCATCTTCATCATCATGATTAGCTGTGCCAATACTAAATGTGTCATGGATCAATGTATTTGTACCATCATCTTCAATTGTATTTTGTGGCTCATGATCATCATCTTCCATGGGATCATTATCTTCAGCTTCGATATTCACACCTCCATGTTTGCCCACTTCAAAAATCATATTCTCCGAATTGTGTTGATCCATATCATGTGCTCCGAGGTGCTCAACCTATATAAAATTCATAAACATAAATAAACCATGATCATGATCTCATCATCAAGTGATTTCTTATGTATATAAATTGTTAAAATGATATAATGAAAAAATTACCAATGGATGATAATCATGCCCACCTTCAATGTGACCATGCAACCTACAATGTTTCTTAGTTGTTTTGATTAGAAGTCTTCTAGTCTTTAACCCCTTACAAATTGTTTCAGGGACAATAATATTTTCCATCACCTTTTCTTTTCAAGTTAGACCACAATCTAGCAAGTGTCTCCTTATTTTGTTGTTCGCTGATATTGTCTGACATGGTCTTTCTTCATAGGCAATAAAATTGGGCTATCGAACTAGTTATATAGAAGTTGAAATGTTAGTTATGAAATCACATTTCAGTATAATATACCAAATTAAATTACTTGAACATAAAAGTTATTCAAATTGAACCAAAACCATTTAGCCCTTCTTTTTCATCTCAAAACATATCTAATGGCTTTGTGGTATGCAATCCTTGTATCGTATCTTAAGTTGACTAATGTCTAATTGGGGTAATCCATGAGTGTCTAATTTAAATTCATTATCAACGTTGTGAAGTCATCAAGAGTATGGTGATATTCATCCTTATTGGATCCTCTCAATACTGTCCAAAATAGTCTAAAAGGAAAGAAACTATCCATTCCCATGCTCATTCATATTTACATGACTAATGCTGCCCTTGTGTATCCTAAACATTGGAGAGACCTTATCTGACTTTCCTAATCATTGTGGTTGCTTTCCTAATATGAAATACTGAGTTCTACCCCTGCCTCTGCATCAAACTTCTCACATCATGTTTCTTCAACAAAACACACTAATATGGCAACTAATCATAATACATGAAGACGAGGTTCACACATAAGTGTTGGCTCTCAACAATGTCACACTTCCAAAATTATCAGTCTCAAGACCTCTCCTATTGGGTCAATCACTCATTGATGGCCACAAGGGCAAATCAATGTATCTAGGCTTCAAAATCCTTACTCTAGGCTTGGAGGACCCTACACAAGGTCTATGAACACTCACTTGGTATTACAATAGAAAGAGCCTTCCTCTAGAACTTTGTTTGCAACACACACATCATTGGTAACCATTATTATGATGGTAAATAAAATGCTTATTCTTTTTCCACCCTTTGAAAATACAACAAGATATTTGACTTGGGAGGGTCCCCACACATCACTTCAACATCAAACATTAGGCAATTCAAGCTTTTCCTTCTCAATGTATTTTTTTTTGTCTTTCACTGGTTTTCTTAGTCTGATACATAGGGATATCAGACCTTTCATGGCATCATCACATGCGCATTCCAATATGTAGTCCTTTCATATTTTAGGTGCCTACACACTATGTTGTTGTTAAGTATTGATGTAGTCTTAAGACATCTTAGGACTCCATTACATGCCCACACTTGGGTTTACAAACACAACTCTATCAAAAGAAAAATAATATCACTAGTAAAACTATGACTGCGACAATTAATACCCTTAGGACAGTCATAGAAATTTAGTCTATTTCATTTGGTTTTGATCCACAAACCCTTTTGAAGGTTGCATAGGGTCCCCTCACCCCTCTCTCTGTCATTAACCGCTTCAAAATACCAATCGCTTGGTCTTCCCACCAAATTCTTCACTCTTACTATCTTTTACTATCTGATACATAGAGATATCAGACTGTCCTCATGCCTAAACATGTACCAAATATAATTTGGAGCCCTGCACACAACATAATATGATACATAGCATGAAAAAAGGTATTCCCACACATTTGGGTGAATTTATATGCATGGGAGACCAAACTATACATTATTTACTCCTCTCGGTAAACACTAGGCAGGGTTTTGACATTTTTTGGAAAAACTATGATATCTTCTTTAAAAAACAATGAAATTCAATGCCACAAAAAGAAAAAATAAAGTTAACTCACCGCTCTACCACATCCAATCGACTTCCCATCAAATTATGATGATTTTCACAATAAAAAATAAAGAGAATCATACCGAAATGTCAAAAAATGCACATAAACCCCCAATTTCACTAAGCAAAACTCTTGGAAGGCATGCCAAAGGCCTATTTATTCCCATCCAAGTGGGTTACAACCTAAAACCACCATAAACTAAATTTCCAACCATATTTTTAAGAAGTTTCTACAAGAAATGCAAAAGTTGTCATGGCAATATGACAACGTTTTTCCCAATGGACCTCAAACTTTCACAATTAGGTCCCAATACATCAATATTTTAATGGTATGGCAGCTTCCAAAGAGGGTAAAGCTTGCACACAAATTGAGTTGATATAAAGGTTACAATAAAATATTTATTCAAATATGCAATTAACAATCTCCATGCACATCAATCCTCTTACACATTTAATGTCTCTCCCCAGCGTTTCAATTTTTTAGATAGTTATTGATTTGATCAAACACATGGAAATTATATTTATGGTATATTTTCAGTTATATTTATGGCAACTATATTTATGGCAATTATATTTATGGTCTTTTCTATTCTTGTTTCTTGCATAGCCTGACTCTATATTGTGCCACACACCATCTTTGCAGCCTTCCAAAGTAGTGTTATGTTTGTTCATTGCCCCTTTTACTAAACTCTATAAACTACAATCTTGTATTTATTTTTATTCGATGCTTTCCTACATTGTTTGATCTACCATCTTGTTAGAAATCTAATCTTTATTATGCTTTGATGGATGTCGCATCCTATTACAAACCTCACATTTTGGCACTGGCAGAAAGGATATTAGCAAAGGTTGTGGAATATGGCTTTTACATCTACCAATTGTCATTCCATCTTATGCATATGGCTTTTACATGAAGAAGAAATAAATTTGATAAATAGGCCATATGGTGGATGATAAGTGAAGGATGTAAGTACTAAAGGTGTGGCACTAGTGGCTTTGGTACATGGAGGTGACTAGAGGTTGTGGAAGGAGAAATGGGAAGTTGGATCTATGGTAGAGGTGGGAGTACATGCTATTTACGCATGAGAATGTTAAGCTAATACTCATAAAATAGCTAGGAATCCAACTTAAGGCATTCTATTTGTTAATAAATTTCTCTACCATTGAGCTACTACCCCCTTTCTTACCATTCCATTGTCGGCTTGAATGTAGATTATTTTCAACACCTATTATAAGACACATTATAGGTTCTTGGGGCTCCTAACCTAACCAAGCTTTGATAACATTTTGAGCTACTGCTCATGGACTAGTTAGGTTACCAAGATATGACCTTCTATTTGTTGTTACAATGTGATCTATGACTAAGTATTAGAGGATCTTACTAACTTGGGTACCATGTTTTTATGTGTCTCTAACATGACTCCTAGTAACTATATAAGGATCTTACTAGTCCTAGATCTATGCCTTGTCTTTTTGATATGGTTCCTAGTGAGAATATATGAATCTTACTAGTTCTAAATGTCATAACTTTGTGTTTTGCATGCTCCATGTGTGTTACCAATGTTACTCATATTACTCACTTTGTACTTCCCTTTTATCTCAATATTGTAGATTGACAATATCATAAGTCTTAGGAGCTACCACCTTTCCAAACTTTTAGTCATCTTGACTTTTCAATATATTGGTGAAAGAATATTTGGTTTCTCCATATTTTCCCAAGAGTACATGAGCATAATTTCATACTCTTTCTAAGTGGGGGCTAAATATTCAATCATAAGTTGTATCTCTTTATAAATATACACTAGGTTTGGAATCACTTTAGTGGTTGTGCCTTATTTATGCCTAATTGTACTTAGGTTTGAGAATTTTTCCATAAAGTTGGTTCATTCCCTTATTCATGATGTTCCTCATGGCTCAATTTTCTAGGACTAGTGTCTTGGGAACCCTTATTCATGGAAATTGGACCTAAAGTTTGAAAGATGAATGTTGGATTTGCAAATAGTGGGAATTTCCTCTCCAAATTTGGACTTTTCCAAAAGTTCAATTTGAAAAGGTGCAAGCTGCATATAGATACAAGTCTATTTCTCATTTCAAACCCCTATCAACTCCAACCCACATCTACCAATTTTTCAATCAATCAATTCAAATCAATTGAGCATAGATCTATAATCAAGGAACAAGGCATTCAAAGATACAACTTTGTTACATCAGTTATGATCAACTACATTATGTTTTTCCATGATGAAAGCATACACTAACATGTTCTAGAAACATTAAAGCATTTCAAAATTGAGGTATATTTGTTAATTTTTTATTTACATTTATGTTTGGAACATATTAACACAAACTGTAATGTTATGAAGCTTCCTCTGCTAGATACCTCCCTAGAAATGGTTCAAGATGACTCTCACACACATTTGTAAATGTGCAAGGAAACACAATAGAAAAAAAAAATAGGAGAAAAGGAAGATGGTTTTCTAGCTAAAGACCTAAACATAAAACATGAAAAAATTAAGTAACTATCTGGAACTACTTCACTGTTAGAGGGGGTGTGGTTGATAACTACAAAAATAGTTTGAAAATGGCCTCTCCTACTCTATCTTCTAATGAGAACTGGAAACTCATCAATGCTACCCACGAAAGGTTGATCCTTTAACCGATTAGCTTATTCTTTGCTATGTATACATCCTAGTGTCATGGAAGGGACAAGGTGGGAGAGAGAGAAAAGAGAAAGAGAGGTTGATTGCCCTCCGGGCTGTATATAATTCATGGTGGAGAAAGGGGAAGACTGAACATTGACAACCAAGGCATGGGGGAAACATTAAAAGACTTCTAATGATGTTGACCTAGGAATGGCAAAGCACAGGTAGCAATGAAATGCAGAGATAGCTCAAGCAATGGGTGGGACGCAAGCAATTCCTCATTTATGAAAATCAATGAATGAAGATGAAGATTTAGCTACCTTGAATGGTGAAGATTCTACCCAAGAAATTCCTCATATTATGCAAATCCAAAATTCCTCATGCAAATCCGAAGATTCAATAATGAAGGTGAAGATTCACAAATTCCTCATATTATGTAAATCCAAAATGAAGGTGAAGATTCTACCTCGAATGGTGAGTGTGTGAAAGTACCTTGAATGCTGAGTGTGTCGTTTGATCTTACCAGGGGTTGAGCTCGATGTGAAAGCCTGCACAGGATTGCAAATGCACAAATGACTTTCCCTCTTTTTTTTTTTTTTAAAGTATAATACTCGTTGTCGTCAAAATTTTGACGAACGTGGGCACTTTTTTTGAAAAAAAATAAAAAATTCATTGCTAATGCCTTCTCCGTCAAAACCAAATGTGAAATTACCGTTGGAATTCTAATGAATTTGGGCATTTCTTAAAAAAAAAATCAAATTTGGTCACAATATACCTTCTCCGTCAGAACCTCCATCAGAATTATAGACCAAATGTATTAGTGTGGAATTGAAACATTTCCCATTAAATTTATAAGCATTAGTTTGTCTTACCAGTTTACTATGATCTTGATTGTTTGCAGTCCCGAAAATTTTTCCATGTTCAAATCCAAGTCCAACTGTATCTCCATTAGGTTTTTGTCTTTTTAGCATGTCATCAAGTCTTTCTGAACTTTTCCTGAATTTGTCTTTGTGTTCAAATGCAGTGATCAACTCATTTTCCAGAATCCCAACTTGTCTCATAAGCTCTTCTTTATCATGTTGCATGTGAATCAAATTTATCTTTAGCATATCAATTTCATGATAAAGTCTCAGATTTTCATTACCTCCATCATTAAGTCTTCTAGTCAAGTCTTCTTCACTCTTCTTCCTACCTTCAATATCCTTACATAGCCTCATGGTCAGATCTTCCATTTCATTCCTCATATTATTGTTCTCTTGTCTCAACTTATCTGCAATATCACTAAGAGTTTTCTTTTCATCATCATGTTTCTGCATTTGCTCATGAAGTTCCTTCCTCTTGTTTTCTATTATAACCAGGTTCTCCTGAAGTCCTTTATTGAATTCCTTAGCAGTCCTTAGATCATCTTCAAGTTTGATATTCTTCAATTTTTCTGCATCAAAATCTTAAAGAGCTCCTTCCAAATGTTTTCTCAAATTCTCCATTGGTACTAGTTTCAGAATCTTCCTCAAGCTGTTAGGCTTTTGAAAATAGAGGACCATGCTCTGATACAAATTGTTAGATTCAATGACAGTCCCAAAGACACTGAGAGGGGGGGTGAATTAGTGTCTAACCAGTTAATGGAATATTTAAACTTATTTATAACTTTGCAACCCAAATCAATGTACCGGTAAACAAGAAATAATGCAGTAAAGAGAAATAATAGAGACAACATAAATGCACACCATAACATAGAATATTTTGGTGAGGAAACCCAGTGTGGGAAAAAACTTGGTGGGATTTGTGACCTACAATATTTACTCACTGGCCAATATGAATAAATATCTTACAATAGGGGCCTGCACATGCAGGAAGGCCAATAGCCTAGAGCACACTGCTCAATGAAAGAGTCTCACTTACTACAATATGGATAATTAAATCTAATACAATGTACTGCTCAAAATAGCATCTCTGATGCCTGGTTCAGTATCGGTTTAAGCTCAATCAGATACCTTAACCAAAACCTTTCATTGTCTTACATATACCTATGATGCTAAAAATGTTGTTAGTATAATAGGCATACACATATAATGAGACAATATAATGTAATTGAAAAGCTTAATTGAAAACTAGATTAGAAATGCAAACCATAAGCCTTCCTTGAAATGTCCCATTTTCCTCTATTCTTGAGGACCTTGAAGGTGTTGGATTGATGGGCTCTCAGCGGAGAAATGACCTCCAAAATGACAACTCAAGAGTTGAGTAGCTATTTGATCATGATTGACTATGGATATGATATGCAATGCATGATTTAAGAAACTAGATTAACATGCTATGATTAATCCAAAATCTAATTACAAGATATTTGAAATGCAAATTGCCTATAGTAATGATGCCTAAATTGATATGAGATGGGATCCATATTGATCCAAAATGGGGGATATTTATAGAAATTCCAAGGCCAAAGCTGAGGTGGTAGGAATCGACGGTCCAGATTTGATCTGAAGATATCAAGGGCCAAGGTTGAGGAAGTTGGAGAAGAGGATGGAGGAAGAGACACTTGTCATCTCTATGGTGACAAGTGTCAAGGAGCCTTGCTCATGAGAGGGCAAGTGTCCAAGGGAGGAGACATGTGGCAAAAGTGCCATGTGTCTCAAGAAGAGAATATCCACACCATGAGAGGTTAGGATAAGGAGGTTAGGATGTGCAAGATTGGATAGGGTTAGTTAGACCCAAGATTAGATTGAATGGGTTAAGTTAGGGGATGGTTAGGTTGGGTGGTTAAAGTTAGGAGCCATGTGCTCATTTGAATTTAGAAATTCAAATAATTGGAAAATGGTAATTATACTCAACAAACTTGAGTTTGTTAATCTTAATTAGGGATTAGAAGAATTGATTAATATGGGAGACATTAATTAATTTAGAATTAATTAATTAAATGGGGATGTGAGATGAACTATATAAATAAATCATTTAGATTTATTTACTAGTAGATGAATAGAGAAATTAATTAAATTGCTTGTGAATTCAATTAATTGGGAAGGGGAATTAATCAAATATCTGCGTATTTAATTAACTATCTTCAAACCATTTTTAGGTGTATATATTTTGCCCCTCTTTGAAGCGATGTGTGATGATGTGTTGGTTCAAAGAAAACTTGATTGATGATGTTGTTGATATTTATTTCGATAGGATGTAGATTCGATCTTGATTTGATGCGGATTTGGTTTCGATATGATACTAATTTGATTTGGAGATGATAAATCTCGATATGATGCGAATTCAATGTTTGAGATGATATGATGTCGATATGATGTGGATTTGATGTTTGAGATGATAAACCTCGATATGATGTCCCAGATGCTGATTGATAGATATTGATGTGAGGATGCCCCCTTGGGAGATCAATTGAGATAATTGAACTATGGAGTTTTTTGGATCTTTGCGAAATTGATTTCCCGATAGACTATTGGATGATTCCTGCAACTGTGGTTGATGAAAGTGCGAGTTCTTTGATCACTTTGATGTGGTTCTTGATGTGATGATTGATATAGTTTGATTGAATTGATAGGATTTATGAGATCGAGATCAAGTTTCATTTCAGGAATGACACCTTCTGTATAAGATAAAGATGATCAAAGCGTCTGGTTTTAGGAACGATATATCCTGTATAAGACTTGATCAAAATGTCTGGTTCTAGGAAGGATTCATCTTGTATAAGACATGATAGAAAGGATCAGATGAGATGGATTGATAGAATTGATAAGATTGATTGGATAAAGAACTGACAGTTTGTTGATATCATGTTGCAGGAAGGTTCAAATGAGCTAATGTTGGCATATTTGGGGGAGTAGCATAAGAGGCATACACATATAATGAGACAATATAATATAATTGAAAAGATTAATTTCAAAACTAAATCAAAGATGGAAACCATAAGCCATCAAAATCGAAAAATAAAAAATAAAAAATCATCAAAATCGAAAAAAAAAAACATCAAAATCGAAAAAATCGAAAAAAAAAAAAATTGCAAAAATTTTAAAAACAAAAATGACATTAAAAAAAATATTTTTTTTTGGAAAAACCCAACACGAATCTTATGCTACTCCCCCAAATATGCCAACATTAGCTCATTTGAACCTTCCTGCAACATGATATCAACAAACTGTCAGTTCTTTATCCAATCAATCTTATCAATTCTATCAATCCATCTCATCTGATCCTTTCTATCATGTCTTATATAGGATGAATCCTTCCTGGAACCAGATGTTTTTATCAAGTCCTATACAGGATATATTGATCCTGAAACCAGATGCTTTGATCATCTTTGTCTTATACAGGAGGTGCCATTCCTAAAACCAGACTTGATCTCGATCTCATCAATCCTATCAATTCAATCATACTCTATCAATCATCACATCAAGAACCACATCAAAGTGATCGAAGAACTCACACTTTCATCAACCACAGTTGCAGGAATCATCCAATAGTCTATCGGGAAATCAATTTTGCAAAGATCCAAAAAACTCCAAAGGTCAATTATCTCAATTGATCTCCCGAGGGGGCATCCTCACATCAATATCTATCAATCAACGTCTGGGGCATCATATCGAGGTTTATCATCTCAAACATCAAATCCACATCATATCAGCATCATATCATCTCAAACATCGAATTCACATCATATCAAGATTTATCATCTCCAAATCAAATCAGTATCATATCGAAACCAAATCTGTATCAAATCAAGATCGAATCTACATTTTATCGAAATAAATGTCAACAACATCATCAATCAATTTATCTTTGAACCAACGCATCATCACACATCGCTTCAAAGAGGGGAAAAATGTATACACCTAAAAATGGTCTGAAGATAGTTAATTAAATACGCAGATATTTGATTAATTCCCCTTCCCAATTAATTGAATTCACAAGCAATTTAATTAATTTCTCTATTCATCTACTAGTAAATAAATCTAAATGATTTATTTATATAGTTCATCTCACATCCCCCTTTAATTAATTAATTAATGTCTCCGTTATGAAATTTTTGACATTTTTCTACAAGTTGAGCGATGAAGCACTTGATGGACTAGAGTTTTCCCTATAAGTTGTGCAAGTATTTTAGAGTTTTAGGAGGCATTTCAAGGATTACTTTGACCTTCTTGGGGCCAAATTTGATGCCACGCTTGGAAACACTAAAGGCTATTAGTTTACCTAATGTAACCCCAAACACATATTTCTTGGGATTAAGGCACATTTTATACTTGGAAAGACGTTCAAAGATGTGTTCCAATATGGCTGGATGTTTTGCTCGTGTCTTGGACTTATCCAAGATGTCATATACACAATCCTCTAATATTGTATGCATAAGGTCATGGAAGATCATGATCATGGCCCATTGGTAGTGTAGCATAGGAAACTGGAAATCATCACAAACAAATAGAAATACTAATCATTAGCTCAATCACAAAAGCTCATTGCAATGATCTATCCTAAACAGACTCAATAGAGACATGAAAATTGAAACATTCAAAAAGATTATGCAAACCAGATGTAGATCTAAATGCTTCCTTCATGCGGCTCCATTGTCCTTCTTTCTTCTCCAAATAGTTTTGTTGTGGATCTCACCTTCAAGTGCACAAACCTAATGTGAAAGCAAGATTGACATTGGCACAAGAGTACTCGAAGCGTGATTTGACAAAGTGATTAGAAATTCGATAATCTGATTATTAGGGATTAGATTGAAGAAATTCATCCAATTTATAGATAAATTGGAGAGATGGATCAAATTAGCATAATTCAATTCAAATAGAAATTGCAAATCAATTATGTCAATTATGACAATTTATGACAAATTATGCACTTTCTATGCAAAATTTGATTGATTGATAATTCATGACAATTTATAACAAATTTCTATGTCAAGAATTGATTGATTGTCAATTATGACAAATTATGACAAATTTCTATGTCATTCCCATGAAATTAGGAGAAAAATAGGAGAGAATTGAAATTAGGAATTTAGAAAATAGAAAATTAAAAAAAGAGGAATTAGGAAATTAGAAAAAGAGGAAATTGATGAAAATTAGGAAATTAAGTGAATTAATTAATAATTTTTCATTTATTAATTAATTCACAAAGAGAGGAATTATTAGCCAATTAAATGAACATTTAATTGTGATGAGAAGACTTAGGATAAATAAATAAATTTATTAATCCTAGAGAGAGAAATGACAAACAAGGTTAAATGATTAAATCATGAAACCCTAAAAGATGAATTAACAATGCAAGAACGACAATTAGGTCTTGATGAAAGATAATTGATATCGATTCAATTATGATCATGATTCTGACTGACACAGGACCAATGCTGATAAATGATTTGATTGATAAATGCGCCAATTGACGAGGAACAATGAATAATTGATCCAAATTGACATAATTGAGACAGATAATGATCGATGACAAATCGATGACAAAATGACAAGATTGACAAGAGGACAAGAATCGATGACAAAATAGATTGCAAAATGACAAGATTGAAAATGACAACGATCAATGACAAATTGATCGCAAAATGACAAAATTGAACATAACAACGATCGATGACAAATCGATCGCCAGATGATAAGATTGATAAGAGGACAAAACCCTAATTAGGATTGACGATGTCCAAAATAATGACAAATGAGTACGCACATTGATATGATAGGATAAAATCGATCAAAATCATAACTGGATAGTGTTGTTGACAAGACCAAATTTGAGAGCGAGATGAATGAAGAATGCAGAAGAAGGACTCAATGTTCACAAATGATAAAGAACAAGTGCAAATCATAGGAGAAATGTTAATGCAACGCAAAAACCTAAAATGAGGCAATGCGCAAATGTTAAAGTATGACTCCGCAAGCGTTGACCATTTTTAGGTGTCTACATTTTGCCCCTCTTTGAGACAATGTGATTTTAAGCGTTGTTTCAAAGAACAATAATGAAAATGCCCCAGACGCTCACAATGACATATGAATGCCCCCTTGAGGAATTGGCCGGAAACATGCAGAGAAGAGGCCAATTGATTGATAAGAATGATAGAAAATGATAGGTTTGAATGGACTGACAATTGGATATCAGATGCATGAAGGACAAGCAATTAAAGACGCAAAAGACCATGACCAACATGAGATGGAGAGGGTGCATGTCCATCTATGCACTGACAAAGATCTATAAATGAGACCAAGAGAGTGAAAATTGCTTATTTGCACAGCCAAAGAGGAGAATTTGTTGCTCTGGACAAGGACACTTGCAGATAGATGGTGAACATTCCAATGGCAGATCACCTCAGAGAATGTGTATGCACATTCAGATGACCGGACAATGCAGGAGCAGTGGTATGTATCTCAAAAACCCATATTTTCAATTTCATGAAGTTTGATTGCTTGCGGGACATTGCGGGGCCCACAGGGAGTAGAGAAACTGACTTCTGCGCTTGTGTAGGGAGAATCATGTGCTTGTGTGAGGTCTTCTGTGCTTGTGTAGGGTACACAGGCGCAGGTTACATGACACAGGCGCAGGTTCCTTGACACAGGCGCAGTTGTGCATTGGGAACTCAATTTTGGTCCAAAATGACATGCAAATGATCCGAAAAGGGGGGATAAGGGTAGGATAGGCTAGATTAGATGAAAAACATCCTGATTTGGACATGAAAATGAGGAAATGCAACCCATAGGAGAAAACCCTAAAACTGACAAAATGTACCCCAATTGTGATGCAGAGGCGACAGTATCCACTGATCACACGGGATAACCGTCCTGACTGCTTCATGCTACGACATAGACTCAGGAGCACAGACAGAGATACTTTAGCAGGATTGGGGATATACTATATCACGTTCATGCCTGAGATTAGGGCAAACATAGGATTGCTTACCGCATTAGCAGAGCGATGGCATTCAGAGACTTCCTCCTTCCATTTGGTGACTGGAGAGGCGACTATGACACTAGAGGATGTATGGCGTATCCTCCGCATTCTGATTCATGGAGAGATGATAGAGTATGACCGACGATATGATCGACGATATGTGGTGATAGCATGTCTACTAGTAGGAGACAGAAGAGGACATGTATTCTCTATTGGATGGGGAAGAGTGCTAGAGCAGATGGTGACAGAGGGGATAGTCTATGCATGGGGACCATGTGTACTAGCGATGCTGTATTTTCAGCTGCATCAGATAGCATATCAGGGAGTTCAGACTTTGAGCTATGGAGTCACATTGCTATAGGTATGGGCATTTGAGCACATAGCCATATGTCGACCGATTATAGATAGACAGGTAGTACCACATCGACCATATGTGTACTGCTATGGGGGAGCACTGAGACAGGGTCCTTTTGGATACATACTATATTGGCAACATGAGCTAGACCGACTGAGAGAGTTCATATGGAGGCCATATCGTGATTGTCTGGGATGGTCAGATGATAGTGAGGAGCTACCTTATTGCAGATAGGAGAGGTACCTGATGGGGCGACCAGTGAATTGCCAGAGAGTGATTGAGTTGTACCTGCCAGAGAGAGTTAGATGACGGTTTGGAGAGAGGCAGGATGTACCTAGGAGGACTGCACACTTTGCCCGATCTCACAGAGAGATGAGTCAGTGGAGGAGTATGATTCAGCCACACATAGCATATGCTGACTTCTTACAGCTACAACAGAGACCATGGGATTGGAGATCAGATGTGGAGGACGCCGGGATGACAGATGAGTATGAGAGATGGTTTGCACAACTACGGCCAGTGCCATTGATAGATCCGGATATTCCAGCACCGAGGCGACAGGAGGACTTCCCACTCACAGGAGAGGAGGAGGGAGATGAGGAGGACGAGGATGATGAGGGTGGGGATGAGGATGAGGGGGATGACGAGGACAAAGATGAGGATGGGGATGATGAGGAAGGAGATGAGGATGGGGATGATGAGTAGGAGGCATTGTAGGATATACCCATAGAGCCAGAGATAGCTAGGACAGAGGAGATGGAGATGTGCAGGGCTATCATAGAAAGTTAGCATGATCACATCGCGACATTAGAGAGAGAGCATGAGCAGTTCAGAGCGGAGATAGCCAGACTCACAACGGCTTGAGATGCAGCGATTGCTCAGGCACAGTGAGAGGAACAGAGGGTCACTGAGTATATTGGGTTGATTCGGGATGCCAGTGCATGGGAGATGGCACAAATGCTAGTAGAGACTAGAGAGGAGATATGCCATTGGAGGACACTATATGAGGGTGCCGTTCCACCAGAGTAGAAAGCAGCTTCATATCGGGCATGATCGAGGACAGAGAGCAGGGCACGCTCTCAGAGGTCATTGAGCAGCATGGGAGTGAGTGGACCTATGAGACCACCACAGCCAGGACTAGGAGGGACATCATCCGCGAGACATGGCAGGGATGAGGAGGACAGAGGGAGCACCCAGTGACAGAGGCACATGCTCTATAGGACAGACAATGGACATTATGTAGTTTGACATTTTATAGTCAGCCTGCGGGCCATACTTAGGACAGACAGTCCAATTTTTGTACTCCGATATTATGTGGATATATGATATGATATGCATCGATATGATGGGATGCAATGTGTTATGACATATGTTATTTTCCATGTATGGATGACCTATGCACTATTGATGTACCATTGTGGAACATGTATGGATATATGTTTTTATGTGTTTTTGATGCATTTATAATATGAAATGGATAAAATACTTGATATGATGCGTAATGTAATGCAAATGTACTAACCAAATAGATGCAGGATGCAGCATATGTGTTTGGGGAAATCGGAGCACTAGACCAAACTGACTATCCGAATTGACGGAAGAAATGTTAGTAAGAAGAAATGAGCCAAAGGACAGTTAGAGACAAAGAAAAACTTGCTTTCGGTAATGCACTTTGTAGGTGAGAACCTTTATTTTAATGTAGCAAAATGAATGCTTAGCATCATGGCATTGAAGGCCAGAGCTGAAATGCAACCCTTTTTGCAAAAGATAGAGACATTGCAGACAAATAGCAATCACAACAAAAAAGAAAGGAACCATGAACCATCCTAGTCACTCTAAATCACTCAGTGACATCATCGAGCAACATAGGAACATGATGGAAGATAAATCAATAAAAAGATAAAATGCACAAATTCCAACAAGTCAAACAAACATCTTGATCTTCATTGTCAAAAGTTGAAAGTGTTGATAGGACGATCATGCTGTCTGGTTTTAGGACATGTGATACCCTATCTAAGACAAGACATAGTCTGGTTTCAAGTATACCACACCCTGTATAAGACCCATGATAGTAGAGACAAGGACAAATGATTTTGAGGTAACATTCGATTGATATGACAATTGTGATCAGTTTGAATGTCTAGTTTGATTGAAAAGTTCATCTGTTAACACATGATTTCATTAAAGCACAATGTGTGATTGTGTGTCATTGGAGGGATGCTCAGTGATTTGTCTTATGCACAAAAAGAGATCCTTTATTGACAAAATGCTTGTTTTTTGGATTTTAATGTTTTGAAATTTTTTTGTTTGTGTTCATTTTTTTCAGGACTTTATTTGACATTTTAGGGATTTTTTTCAGGACATTATTTGATTTTTAGAGATTGATTTTTTCAGGACATTATATGATTTTTTTTTTATTATTTCAGGACATTTTTCAATTTTTATGATTTTTTTCAGGACATTATTTGATTTTTAGGGATTTTGCCCCCAGTGTCTAGCAAGGAAAGGAATATGACAGGTGAATAAATAGGCTTGCTGAAATGATGGTGGATAGAGGGAAGACAAAGGCCTTTTATCATGGAGACAATACGGATGCAATTTTCAAGGGCTATGGCGTGATGGGACAAGAGACTGGATATGACAATTGAAAGCAGTGACATGGCATGAGGGACATGTCAAGAGGTTTTTGAAACCATGTTTAAATTTGGCATCCTTATGTCAAATCAAGATCAAGGGATAGAAAGAGTGTATGGATAGTGATAAGATATGGATAGGATAAGCAAGACCAAGAATGGATAAGGGACATGGACTGAAGGTTGGGATTGGCTAAGGGATAGTGGCAGAAAGTTGCAATAAGCCAGGGAATATGGATGAAAGGTTGTAATAAGAAAATGGATAAAGACCAGAAGCTATGATGGACTAAAAGCTACAAACAAGATGCATGATGCTCATGACGATCCTCAGCCTTGTCAAGATCAAAGGTGGAAAGGGAAACTAGACATGAGGGACAATAGGATAATGGAGGAGTAATAGGACATGAAGGAGTATGACATGGGTTCAATAGGATAATGGAGGACAATAGGATATGAAGGAGGAAATCTGCCCCCAAGTGTGGTGTGTAAGAAGTTCATAGATTACGCATGACGCCTGTTTGCCAGGTTTTCATCACGATACTTTCCCAAAGTGCCTGTTTACCAGGTTTCCACTAGTGGACGAATTATTTTTGCTTTACTTTTTTCTTTTGTCTTTTTTTTTCTTCTCTTTTCAAATTTTTTTTTTAAATTTTTTTTGTATTTTGACTTTTTCAATAGAAGATAGACACATAATAGGGGATGGAAGGAGGACTCAAGCGTCTTTTTGTTTGGATAGTAGCCTTGAAAAAAAAAAATGGACCATGACTGTTAAAAGTATGCTCAAAGACGTTGGTAGGATAAGGACATGGAAAATGAGATGAAACTAAGGCAAGGATTTATGCAATGGATGGGATCAAAGGGATCGAAGGATGGAAAATATGCATTGGATAATGGATAGGGTATTGGAAGAACTATGCTTGAGTGGATAGAAATGAAGGCAAGATCAACATTGGCACACACCTTGAGGGGTGATGGACTGATGGAGGAAAAATGTATTTTGGATATTGAGATTTTGACGAAGGAAAGGCTATGGATTTTGGGACATAAGGGCCCAAAACAGATGAAGAAGGTGGTGGAGGAACAAATTTGAGAGGGTTGGATGGAGGAATAGCAACTTTGGATGCCAAGTTGGATGTTTCTTTAGGCTTTTGTGCTTCAAGGAGCTGCTTAGGGATCCACATGGTTTTTGATTTTTCATGCTTTTGTGGTTCCTTGGAGTGCATTGCTTGCACAAGGGATTTAGGAACCCATATAGATTTTGACTTTGCTTTATTTTTCTCAGTGGGCCTTTGTGGCCTTTTTGATATATTTTTTTCTTTATAGATCAATTTGTTCTTTGTTTTGACATGTCGATTATATTGGACATGTTGATCCTTGAATACATGTGGATTGCTAGACTTATGACTTTTATACTTGGCATCCAAATTGCTTGGAAGAGGGAATGAATGTCGGTGTGGATATGAATGAAATGGAGTTCTTTTGGATGGATGAAATTTACTCAAAGATGTGTGCCTTTGCTGACCTTGCATAGAGGACAAAGGGATATAAGGACCTAAGATGGATGGAAAGTATGATGGGGAAGGTGTATGTTTTGATTTTGATGGAGGGATACCAACATCTTGAGAGTGAGTTGTGTAGACATGACCCTTGGGATCTTCTTTAACATGAAGGGATTCTTTCTTATGGAGATCTACTCCTTTGCCTTTATGACTATCTTGACTTGTAGGATACTCTTTTCCTTGGGAAGAAGACGCGAGTCCATTATGAGGTGGATATGATATGAGAGAAATAATGAGATTTTGAAGTGGATCGGATTGCACCAAAGTGGAAGAACCCATTATGCATGTCGAGGGTTCATGAACATCTTGCACTGACATGTTAGAATCATGAGGGGGATTAGGATCATGAGGGGGACTAGGATTGTGTAGTGGACATGGTTCAATGATAGGCTCTTCAAGAGATGGAATGGGAGAAATAATGGGATCATCAAAAGAAATGATATCTTGGAGTGGATATGGAGCATTAAGACAAGGAGATGGAGGAACAAGTGGATCTTGTGGAGGATCTGAAGGAATAATTTGATCTTAACAAGGAGGAATATCCTAGGAATCCTCTTTAAAGGTACTTTGCTCTTGACTTTTATTGGGATCATCGGAAAGGATGGAAGGGATATCTTGATCTTTCTTTGGAAGTGGAATGTCAATGGGATTTGAAAGGACATTGTTTTCATGAAATGGAAGGGGATTGTTTGGGATTGGATGGACTGGGATATCTTGATCTTGCTCGGGGAATGGTGTGTCAATAGGACTTTGGATAGGATGGACAAGAATAAGGGAATCATCGTGAGTGTCTGGGAACATGGGGTCCTGGTCAACAATTGGATGGGATGATAAGGTTTCGGGATCTTGATCTTGATTTTCTTTAGGACTCATTTCTTCATGCTCTAAATTATCCTCTTGACATGGGGTTGGACTTTGGATATGCATGGGGGATTTTGGTGAGGTATCAATGCTTTGGCATGAAGGGGATGCACTTTGAACATTTGTGATGGATTCTGACAAGGAATCAATGCTTGAAAATGAGGAAGAGGGACTTTGAATGGGGTCCTCTAAAATAGGTAATGGCAATAAAGTGCATGGTGGCATTGGGTCTTGTATTTCTGAAACATGACAAGGATGTGCATCATGAATTGGATTATTTTGGCAATCAATTATGGATAGCCCATGGGTAATTTCATCCTTGGGTGTATTGTTTGATGGGGACAATATGGAAGGTTCTTGTGAAACATCTAGAGGTGTAGGGATAGATGCCACTGGAGAGTCAATTTGCTTGTGGGGAGATGAGGCATTGCTAGATAGAATTATATTATCTTGATCTTCCTCAAAGAACTCACTTGGTAATTTCCGTAAGATCATTGCAATAAAGCCACCTTTCTTTCGAGGTTTTGACATGGTTGTATCTGGAATTTGAACTTGTTTTTGGTTTGATGTAATGTTTTTATATTGGACTTGGTGTTGATCAAAATGGTTTGACATGTTCAAAATTCGGCTTGGTGCATGTTGCAACCTTTGTTTTTGAATGTTTGGTTGTGGTTGTTGACATTGATATGTTGATTGAACTTGTTGATATTCCACCATTGGTTGTGTATATGGTGAAAATGGATAGCAATAAACAACAATATTGAAAGACTAAAATGGATTCAACCACCAAACCCTAGCCTAACAATGAACAAAGATCCACCATAACATATGAAGATAACCTAAGACAATGCAAATATAACTCAAAAATCACAAAGATTATACCATCACATGTCCACTAGGGTTTTGATCTCCATTCTTCCTATCTCCATTGATCTTGTTTGATATGCTTGCTCTCAGATTTTTGTAGGCACAAGAGCTCAACAAAGAACGGAATATGGTTGCAAGTAGGATCGTAGTGTAGCCAAGTACTCCAAAATTAGTCATTCAGATTAGTCATTAGGGTTTGGTAATGAAGAAAGCATCTCCTTAAATAGAAGACACAATAGAAAATGGAGGGTTAAGATTGAGAGGTGTAAAAAGAGAGGTCGGCTAGGATTAGAGGGTAGGTATAAGAAATACCAAAATAATGAAAGAGGTAGGTAGTGTATGAATTAAGAGATGAATGACATGTGTCATGTGTAGAAAAGGTTAATGAATTAATTAAATAAATAAAGATTTATTTAATTAATAGAAGAAGTAGGGCAATTAAATAAATAAAATATTTATTTAATTTAGGAAAGGGATAATTTAAATAAATAAATGTATTTATTTAAATGAGAAATAAGGCTAGAAGAGGATAAATGAATTAATTAAATAAATAAAGATTTATTTAATTAATAGAAGAATTAGGCTTAGATAATTAAATAAATAAAATATTTATTTAATTAGACATGACAATTTTGGGTGTCTACATTTTGCCCCTCTTTGAGACAATGCGGCTTGTCGCGTTGTTTCAAAGAAGATAAGATGAACTGATACAGAGTTGCCCCAGGATGGGAATGATATGCCCCCTCGAGAGATTGGATGAAAAAGTCTGGAAAGATTGCAGACAATCTCTCGATAAGAAAGATGGGATAGAATGGACTGATTGGATAAAGTGACAAAGTCACGGGATGAGGAAGACTGACTCGGGAGATGAGGGCGAGGGCTAGGGTAGGCTATAAGATAGACCACGGGCAAAAGACATCCTCATTGTCATTCACACCCTTACGAGATCACAGTGCAGAGCGAGAAAAGAGCAGCAGCAGTCAGCAGCGATGGCATTCGTTCATAGATTCGACCGTGTCCGCCGATTCCAGCGACCAGCCGATGCAGGAGAGCCAGTAAGTACCCAAAAACCTCCTCGTACTTTCACGCATTTCAAGTTTTGTCATAAATGCATGTTTAGGAGCAATAAATGCGCTAGAAATAGGGTAGTTTAAAAGTGTAAAAACGCGCAACCGCGTCTGTGTCAGCGCCAGGCGCGTCTGTGTCGGGTCCAGGCGCGTCTGTGCTTGGAACCGCGTTTGTGTTGAATGCGGACGCGTTTGTGAAATGTAGTAGCGTCTGTGCTTTTGAATAGCGTTTATGTCATGCAGGGACGTCTGTGTTCCCTGGCCGCGTTTGTGTCTGGCATAGGCACATTTGTGTTTAGAAAGCGCGTCTGTGTTGCAGAGGCGCGTTTATGCAGTCTATAAGCGCGTTTATGAGTTAAAAGCGCGTGTGTGTTGAAAAAGTGCGTTTGTGTGTTTAAATGCATGGTTTTAGTCCTTTAGGTCAAATCGGCAGTTTTGTGATGAACATACGTTGTCGATTGGATAAGCTGCTGAGAGGATACACTCAAGCAGGTCCTCTAGGAAGATTAGGATAGATCAAGGCACTTTGTGATGAACAGGGAGCACCAGGATATGCAGCACTTTGTGATGAACAGGGAGTGCGAATGTGAGTGACACTTTGTGATGAACAGGGAATGTCACACACGTAGTACTTTGTGATGAACAGGGAGCACTACTAGGATAGATAGCAACACTTTGTGATGAACAGTGAGTGTCACTAGGGTAGATAGCCATATGCATTTGGGTAGCGAGTAGCATTTTGTGATAAACAGTGAATGCCACGATAACTGACAAGATTGATTTGCTTGACTGCAGGAGTATTTGCCGATGTTAGAGTCACGGGAGAGATTCCCATCGACTCAGAGACTGCGTCCAGAGTTGTCTATCCAGGACATGATTTCCATTGAGGAGATGGGTCTCACATATATGCTCTATGTGCCCGAGTTTCGGGCAAACATGGGGTTGCTGACTGCACTGGCCGAGAGATGGCACTCAGAGACATGCACGTTTCACCTGCCGATGGGTGAGATGACAGTGACACTGGAGGATGTATACAGGATATTACATGTCCCTATTGATGGAGAGTTGATCCCCTACGACCGTGACGGTGACAGGGAGGCCTTGAGACGGGTTTTTCAGGATCCCGAGTTGGAGATGCGGGCAGGTCATGTAGCCTGGGATACCATGACTGCCATAGGTTTAGCATTGCCGACAGTTATTGGGGGAGTTATCAGTGGATACCTGTGTCCAGACAGGGCCACACGAGGATTGGCAGTGGGCTGGGGAGGGGCCTTGGAGACGCTGATGGCAGAGCACACTAGGTATGCATGGGGGCCATGTGTCCTAGCACATTTGTATTATGAGCTGCATCAGTTTGTATACCATGGATCAGTGGGTTTGGGTTGCGGTGTGACTCTCTCGCAGGTGTGGGCCTATGAGCACCTTCCCATCACACGGCCTATTCATTTCAGAGGCAGAGGACAGGGACAGGCAGAGGCACAGGGACAGGCACCTGTAGAGGAGGAGCCACAGGCAGGGACGGAGAGCGGAGACTCCGAGGAGGATGAGGTGGTGAGGCTGCGGGAGATCTGCCAGGGCCAGGCAGATGAGATTGAGGATTTGGTTCGAGAGAGGAACCACCTCAGGATCAGGGTCCGAGATACAGAGCGGGAGAGGGATCAGGCCATCCAGAGATATACCGAGGCCGAGACAGCTCTGAGGGCAGGTAGGCGGGCAGCAGAGGATGCAGGGGCAGGCTACCCCTATGTTTTGCGAGCTGGAGAGGAGATCGCCTACTGGAGGGATCTATATTATGTAGTCGTGCCAGCAGAGCAGTGGGCTAGGAGCTTCCAGAGGTCGTCGCGCACAGCGACGGCTACGGGAGGGAGCCGCAGGAGACAGGCATCCAGCGGTGGGGTTATGGGGCCTCCACCACCACCAGAGGGACAGGGGGATCCTGGGGCGGGTCCATCTATAGCTCAGACTCCGTCGAGGCGCGGCGGCTCCAAGGGAGGGAGTTCCTCATAGCTATAGTGGGCTCCCATTGTATCAGTAGATGTATCATTGTTGTATTGTAGACACCTGCGGGTGATTCTTTTGTAGCCATATGATTCTTTTGACATCATTGTATTATGACACATTTGATTGATTATATATATGAGATGATTCATCTTTTGCGGCAGCTATATGCATGTGTACCTTATGTGATGAGATGTTCTTATGTGATGCATGTTTTATGATATGGATGCTTATATGATGCCATGCAATATACTTTTGTTCTTTTATGTTGTATATGTGATGCATGATGCGAATGAAAATGTATGTGATGCAAATGATTATTTACATAATGAAAATGTGAGATGTGCTAATATGTGTTGTATGCAGGATGTGATGCAATTATAATATCTATATGTATGAAATGCTTATATGTGGTGATGCAGGTGCAACTATATGAAATGCAAATGTTTTTGGTGTGTCATTATACTCAGTCATGTGATAGCGGGCTACGCGGACTCGAGAAGGACAATGGAAGTCAATCAAGAGAGGGGGATGGAAGACAGAAGATATGAACGTGAAAGAGCTTCTTGTGCGTTATCATCATTGAGCTTTATTATGGCAGAATAGGTTATGACAATCGAGGCATATGTTCGACCCAGAAAGTCATTGTACCTATTTGCATGGAGACAAGACAGTCACAAACAAGGAATGCCCCAGTTCACACTAGACTCACAGTGTCCTCATATCCTTGGACAAGTCATAGCATTACTAAAAGACAATCCACAGACAGCAAATGCAAATAAGTGACGATACCCCATCCTCGCCTTTCTAGTCAAAGACATCCTGGAGATAGAATCTCTAGTCAAAGACATCCCGGAAAAGCTAAAAGACATGTCACCAAAAAGATAAAACCAAAAGAAAACCAAGACTCGACACCCACATCCACTGTAGTCCTCAAGTTTGTGTCTCTTGTCACTTGTTTAAGTCAAATTTTGATTGTGGTCACAATGTTTACTTTCACAAAAAGGATAGATAGCACTGAACCATATGTTGTCTGAGTCTGTTGAAAGATTTGATTTTGTTGAAGTTCATTGATGCTGCTGTGTCTCATCTGAAACTGACTGAATCCATGAAACTGATACTTTATTGCGGAGAAGATGAAACTGTATTGCGGATCTGTGATGCAAAATGTTGCTTTATTGCGAATTGCGCGCGGATAGACTGAAGAGAGCTGAAAGAAACTGTACTCCTCGAAACATGTGATGTTCTCAGTTCCACACCCATTACTAGACGTAGGAATTGGCCGTAGTCACAGATAGGATCTGATTCATTATGGATGGAAAGAGAGTGAAAAGGGGGGGTTTATTATGAATGGCTAACCAATCTTGGGTAGATCAATAACAAGCCATGATGGGAATGGGTAAGTTTATTGTGAGTGAATTGGTCGTGAGTGTGTGCGAAGTGAAAGAATGAAAGGGAATCCTGAAGGAGGGAGGAGCAAAGTCCCTACGCATGGCGCTGGTGACCCAGTTTTCACCATGGTACTTGCCCAGGGCGCCACCGAAGTGGTTTTCACCGTTGGACGAAATTATTTCTCTTTACTTTTTTGGATTTTGCAATTTTTTTGTTGTCACAAGGCGCCTGTTTGCCAGGTTTTCACCAAGTAACAATTTTTTTGTTTTTATAATTTTTTTTTGTATTTTTGAATTCTTTTTGATTTTTTTTTGTGTTTTTGCATTAGGATACTCAAAAAGAGCTTATGTGTAGAACCTGCGAAGGTGCATGCTGTTGATAGGATCCTCCAAAGATTCCCCTTCTGTAGTTGAGAGTTGATATGCCCCAGATCCATATACTGCTGTGATGATGTAAGGACCAAGCCAGTTGGGTTCAAATTTGCCCTTCTTTTCTCTATCTTGCTGATTCTTGGGGTTCTCTCTGAGGACTAAGTCACCTACCTCAAATGTGCGAGGCTTGACCTTGTGATTGTAACTGCGACTCATTCGTTGTTGGTAAGCCTTGAGATGATTAAAAGCAGTGTGTCGTCGTTCCTCCAGCAGTTCTAGTTCTTGTAAGCGAGAGACCCTGTAGTCTTCATCGTTGATTATGTTTCTCAAGGAGACCCGTAAAGAAGGTAACTCGACCTCAATAGGCAAGATGGCTTCAGCACCATAGACAAGTGAGTAAGGTGTAGCTCCTGTAGGTGTGCGGACACTGGTACGATAGGCCCAAAGTGCGGGATTGAGTTGGACATGCCAGTTACGGCCAGCGTCGTCGACTGTCTTTTTAAGTATTTTGAGAATTGTTTTGTTAGACGCCTCAGCTTGGCCATTACCTTGGGGGTAATATGGTGTGGAGAAACGATGAGAGATATGGAATCGCTCACAGAGTTCACGAACATCCTGATTCTTGAAAGGACGCCCGTTGTCGGTAATAATGGAAGTAGGAATCCCGTATCGGCAAATGATGTAGTTCAGGATGAAAGTAGCGATTTGTTTCCCAGTAACTTGCATGAGAGGCACGGCTTCAATCCACTTTGTGAAATACTCTGTGGCTGTGATAATGAATTTATGTCCGTTGGAAGAAGGAGGGTGAATCTTGCCTATGAGATCGAGTCCCCACTGATAAAAGGGCCAAGGAGATGCAAGTGGTTGTAGTTCTTGTGCTGGTGCGTGTATGAGGTCTCCATGAATTTGACACTGCTTACACTTCTTGACAAACTGATATGCATCTTTTTCCATAGTAGGCCAGTAGTATCCAGTCCTGATGAGTTTCTTGGCCAAGGTAGGACCACTAGTATGCGGACCACATATCCCTTCGTGCACTTCTCGTAACGCAATCTGAGCTTCGTCACTCTCTAAACATCTAAGGAGGGTGCCATCTAGACCTCGTCGGTATAGGATATCAGCTAGGATAACGTATCGGGAGGATTGGCGGATGAAAGTGCGGCGTTGGTTGTTCGATAAATCGGGAGGTAAGATGTTGTCGCGAAGGTATGTGAATATGGAACCATATAACTGGGATTCAGGACCAACAACACATATCATTTCCGTGAGAGTGATCTCATATGACGGAATCAGCAGGTTGTCAACCAGGAACTCATAATAGGTCTCATTTTGTGGTAGGTCAATGAGTGAAGCAATTGTAGCCATGGCATCAGCAGCGCGATTCTGTTCTCTTGGTATCTGCTCAAACTCTATCTTTGCAAAGTGTTGTTTTAGATCATCTACCAGTTGTTTGTAAGGCATTAGCTTTTCATCTTTTGTTTGATAATCATCAGTTGCTTGACGGATGACAAGTTGAGAATCGCCAAAAACACGAAGTTCCTGGATCTTCCACTGAACTGCAATTCTTAACCCCGTTGTTAATGCCTCGTATTCCGCTATATTGTTGGTGCAAGGAAATGATAAGCGGTATGACTTTGGTATAGAATCGCCTTGGGGAGTTATAAAGAGTATACCCGCTCCTGCCCCGTGCTGTGTGTATGAGCCATCAAAGTATAGTTGCCATGGCTTTGCAGGTGATATTGTTAGAATGGACTCATCTGGAAATTCTGACTGTAGAGGAACATCATCTATCATGGGAGCATCTGCCAGTTGATCTGCGATGGCTTGTCCTTTGATTGCTTTTCTGTCCACGTATTCAATGTCGAATTCACTCAAAATCATTACCCACTTGGCCAGTCGCCCAGTAAGTGTAGCTTTGTTGAGCAGATATTTTAGTGGATCAATTCTGGCAATCAACTTGGTCTTGTGAGTGAGCATATAATGTCGTAATTTTTGTGAAGCGAAGACCACAGCGAGACATGCACGCTCAATTGGTGTGTAGTTGAGCTCATATCCCACCAATGTGCGACTGATATAGTAGACTGCTTTTTCCTTGCCGTCAGGTATTTGCTGTGCTAGTAGTGCCCCCAGTGCTGTTGGAGTAGCTGATATGTAAAGTAGCAATGGTTGATTCGGAATTGGTGGCATCAAAACTGGCGGGTTCAAAAGATAGTCTTTAAGTGCCTGAAAAGCCTGTTGACAGTTCTCGTCCCATTTGAACTTAATGTTTTTGTGTAGCAGGTGCTGGAAAGGATTACACTTATCTGCAAGTTGTGCTATGAATCTTCGTATGGACTGGAGTCTCCCTTGTAAAGACCGAAGTTGACTGATATTCTTGGGTGGCGGCATGTCCAAGATAGCCTTGACTTTTGCTGGATCCGCTTCTATTCCTCTTTTAGACACAATGAATCCTAGGAGCTTCCCGGAGGTTACTCCAAAGACACATTTCTTTGGGTTTAATCTTACCTTGTATTTTTCCAGCCTATCAAAAGCAACTGAAAGTATGTCCAAGTGTGTATTTCTGTCTATTGATTTAACCAAAAGGTCGTCGACATAATCTTCCACCTTTACATGCATGAGATCATGGAAGATAGTAGTCATGGCTCGTTGATATGTGGCACCTGCATTTTTCAGCCCAAAGGGCATGACATTCCAGCAGAAGGTTCCCCATGGACAAGTGAATGATGTTTTATGTTGATCTTCAGGTGCAATCCTGATCTGATTATATCCAGAGAATCCGTCCATTAAAGATAACATCTCATGGCCTGCTGTGAGATCAACAATTAAATCAATGTTTGGTAATGGGAAATCGTCCTTCGGACAAGCCTTGTTGATATCCCTGAAGTCTGTACATATTCGGATGCTGCGATCTGGTTTGCTAACAGGTACTAAGTTGGAAATCCATTCAGGATAATCAATTGGGCGTATGAATCCGACATCTAGTAATTTCTCCAGCTCTGCCTTGACTAGCAATGCCACCTGTGGATGCATTTTTCTCAATTTCTGTTTTACTGGTTTTGCCCCCGGTTTGACTGTTAAATGATGCATTACTAAGTCGGGGTCTAGTCCAGGCATATCAGCATAAGACCATGCGAAGTTGACTTGTCGTTCCTTAAAGAAGCTTATGAACCTTGCTTTCTCGGCCTCTGTCAATGATTGAGCCAAAAATATGTTGTGTGGAACCTCTGCTGTACCAATGTTTGTCTTTATAGTCTCCTCTACCAACATGGATGATTTTTCCTCGTATGATGCTGGGAGAATGTCAAGCCTTCCATCTTCGGGCGCCTCAGAGAGGTTTTCACCCTCAGATACGTCCTTTCTTTTTACTTTTTTAGAGTCAGAGAGCGCCACAGTGTGGTTTTCGCCATAAGACCCTTGTTTTGTCTTTATTTTCACATTTTTGCGACTAGAAGGCCCGACACCCTCACCAAAGTATGCCATGTTATTTAGCTCTATGGCGTATCCTGCTTTATGGTCTCCAAGAGGAAGATCTTCGCGAATGCCAAGATAATCAACAATAGCTTCGTCATTTTGAAATGTATCAATCTGTGGTGGTCCATCCTGATCCCAGTCAATGAGTTGGAGGTGAACGAGGGGAAGGTCTTTAGTGTTTTTAGAATCCGCAAGGCTAATAGTGAAGATGTGGTTATATTCAGGTATGTCAAGATAGTCATCGAGGTCGTCAATGGCACTCTCCTCATCAGTGTCGATCGTGAGTGAGTCCAAATTATCATCACTAGTAGCACCCTCAGGGACAGGTGTCCTCATCCTATGTGATCCTGACCTAGGGCCCTGAAACGAAGCTTGTGCGGGATCCTTATGGGTCGGTTCTTGACCAACTCTGAATTTCTTGTAAAACTCCTCCTCCTCTGTAGGTTCATCTGGCTCTCTAAATGTCTCATTAAGTTCATAATCGCTGGAGGATTTGTCTGAACCCCATTCCCACTCATTGGAGTCTGTGGAATAATTATCCTCTTGTTGAACTTCAGCCACTTTGACTCGCCATATCTGTTTTGTTCTCTTGTGTTGAATCTTGGGGTTTAGAAAACCAAGCCCCTTAGAGCGTTCCCTTCTTGTAGTTAGCTCAGGTTGTAGAGGCTCCATGACACCTTCTTTGCGTAGTCCGAGAGGACTTTTTCCATCATACCCGAATCTCTGCAGAATTTTGAAACCTTTACCATAGTTTTCACAGGGTATTATAATTTGATCATGTGTATCATCTTCAGCGTCCTTATATAGCATTTTATATAAACTTTCTTCCTCTAGTTCGCCCCATTTTTGAAAGACGGTAGGATCCCATTTGAGGAGCATGATGGAGATTTGCTTATTAGGATGTGGTCTCCCATATTCCTTGGGGGAGTTCATGACTTGTCGTAAGAACATTGTTTGATTCAGAGTGTATTCTCCCATGCCTTTGTCTTGAAACCTGGCTCTAAGTTCACCTTGTTTGGATGTCGAGGGCTTTAATGACTCAGGATCAATATATGCTGAAGAAGGAGTAGCCTCACGATTGCTGGGAATGATAATCTCAGTATGTGATCTCAAGTTATTGCAATATATGAATGGATTTGGATCACCATTGACCGTTACCTCGACTCCATTATGAGGAAATTTTATGCACTGATGGTATGTTGATGGGACCGCTCTCATTTCATGAATCCATGGACGTCCTAGCAATATGTTATACGTGAGGTCTAGATCCAGGACTTGACAAATCACGTCCTTTGTTACTGGCCCTATTCTGAGTGGTAAGATGACCGTGCCCTTGGACGAGCGCTCTTCATCATCATAAGCCTTAATAGTGATTTGGTTTGTAGCATTCACAGCTTTGTCAGAATATCCCAATTGTCTGATGGTGCTCAATGTACAAATATTAAGACCTGCTCCTCCATCTATCAGGACTCGTTTTATTCGGTATTTATGTATGAAGGCTTCAATATGTAGAGGTGCATTGTGAGGCTGACTTATGGAGGCGTCATCGGCTTCTGTAAATGTGAGGGAGTGTGGAACGGATAGGTATCCCACCATGGCTTGAAACTGATCCACGTTTAGATCCGTAGGGACAGCAGTATCTCTCAAGGTTTTGTCAAGGACAGCTTTATGTGCAGGAGATATACGTAAGAGCTCAAGAATAGAGATGAGTGCGGGTGTTTTCCCTAATTGCTCTACAAGATCGTACTCAGGCTTAGTTGACGGAAGATTGGTATTCTTAGAAGAGGTTCCTGGCAATGTGATCTTACCTCGACGGGTTGTAACATGACATTCAGAGGTAGCTTCGGATGAAGATCCCACACCTTTTAGGACAATTTTAGGTCGCTGAGGAGGATTCTCAGGATTTTTATTTTTGATAGTAATGGTAGAAATATGATTGTCCATTGAGATGTGATTAATAGTGGAATCATAATTGTAAGATGTTCTGGTGTAATTGGCTTGATCATCTGTGACTTTGCCTTTTCCCTTGTCATGTTTCGGGAATGGTTCCTTAAACACCTCATGCTCTTGGTTAGATGAATGTCCCTCAATCTCAATATCTCCTCTGTCAATGAGATCTTGTACAATGTTTTTCAATCGATGGCAATTACTTGTCTTGTGACCCTTGCTCTTATGAAATTCACAATATTCATCATCATTCCACCAATTCGGTTTTACCTTTGGTTCATATGGAGGAAAATCTGGGACCGTGATCACTTTGTTTGCTACAAGCTTTTTGAATATTGATTCAAGTGGTTCTCCCAATGGAGTGTACTTCCTTCGTGGTCTAGCAGCCGTTTGATTGTTCACTTGATTGTTGGTAGAATTTGATCCAGAAAAGATGAACTTTGGTCTCACTGTGTTAGCATCAACAACACCATCATTAATTGTGTTCTTGTTCTTGTTCCAAAACTTTGGTTTGTCCTTTCCTTTGAAGTCCTCTTTGTTTTCTTTGAATAGTTTGATAACTCCTTGTTCAATTAAGACTCTTTCTGTTGCTAGGCCCTTTTCAATGACATCCTTGAATGTAGACAAACAAGCTTTTCTGAGATCATAACCAATAGCCTTGTTAACATTTTGTGTGAACATTTCCACCATTTGTTTTTGCGGGATTTCACAAGAGCATCTGCTAGCTAAGTTTCTCCATCTTTGCAAAAATGACGCAAAAGATTCTCCTTCTTTTTGTTTCGTATTGCACAAGGTAGTAACTGAGACATCTATTTCAATGTTGTAAGAGAAATGTTGAATGAATGCCTCTGCCAAGTCGCCCCATGACTTAATACCGGGAGGTAATTGAGAAAACCATTCCATCGCTTGATCTCCTAAGCTCTGTGGGAACAACCTCATTAAGTATGTTTCTTCTGCCGCTACCTCAATGCAAGCTGTGAAGAATTGTCTTATGTGTGCCTTGGGATCTCCTCTCCCTCTATATTTGTCAAATTTCGGTGTTGCAAAGTGCGGAGGAAACGGAGGCATTGGAATGCTCTTATCAAAGGGATAAGGGCATATATCTCTCATAGTATATGTGGGTTTTGATGTGCCCATGTCTTCCACTTTCTTTTGTAGATCTCTAATTTGTTGCTCCAAATTATTTTTGGGAGGAGATGGATTTCTTGTAGCATATCCCATGTTTGAAACACCCATTTGAGGAGGAGCTTGTTGCATGTATGGATGATACTGATCGTAGACATGTCCATATGGAGGTCTATATTGTTGCGACATGTATGGAGCACTTGGCATAATTTCTTGTTGAGGGACCCCATATCTGTTTTGTGTGTATAAACCATATTCAATAGGCCTTTCATTTTCCATTGTGTTGCCCCCAATTTTGGCATGAGGTCTCCTTGTGTCAAAATTTTGAGGAAGTCCTTGAGTATCCATTTGTCTTGGTTGACCCATATCTTGAGCATGTGTTTGAGCATAAGGCCTCCATGATGGTCTTTGAGTGTAAGTATCATGCATTTGAGCTTGTGTATGTGGGATTGCTGGTTTCTGAAGCAAAACTGATGGTGACTCCGGCATCATATTATTTGGTCCTCCACTATTTGGTTGAGTTTGTTGTGAAGGTCTACTTTCCATAAGTTGAGATAAGTCAAAATCATGTGGTATCTTAGCTCCACTTTGTGCCATCATGTTTAGAAAGTATTGACGATCTCTCCTCATTATCTCTTCAACCAATCTATTGAATTGAGGATCCATTATAGATTCTTGTATGTCTGCTGATAGTATTGAAGAATTGTCCACAGTATCATTGTGTGTAGCGTTGTGTATAGCGTTTGCGCTTTCCATATTTGGATTGTGTCTATAAACATTCATGTCTGGTAATGTAGTGTGCTCAGGATTGTAGAAGACATCATTGTCATACTCATAAGAACTCATGTTTATGGGCCCTTGAGCTTCTTTAGCTTTTCTCCTAGATTTTTGAAGACGGGTTTCAACCATGAACTAGGTGTTAGACCAATATGTGAGAGACTTAGACGAAAATGACAAGAGTATGTAAGACCAAGAGTTGTATGGAGTGTAAATGAATCTGAAGTTTACTTGCAATGTCCAAAGTGTAAGACCAAATATGTATGTTGTAGAGTAGGTGTGACTTCCAAAGAGAGGATAGTTTCTCTTGATGAGGTAAGCTGACCTTGACTCTAAGTAAGACCAAATGAGACCCAAAGGTAAGAAACCTTGATGAGGGACCACTTAGCAAAGTGTTGTAGTATGTAGTGTGTTGACAAAGTATAGTGAGGACAAGCAAGTGACCTTTTGACTCAAGTTTAGACAAGTATGACTGTAAAATGAGGTATGAAGCAATGATGGACTATGTAAGACCTTAGAACAGGCTGAATGCTAGATGAACCTGAAGAGACAACCTAGGAAGCTCAAGTGTGCCGAAACTGATTTCTTTGTTTGCTTGACTGTTAAACTTTTTTAAATCCTGACACAGATGCCTCTGTATACTTCACAGACGCGGTTTTAAGACACAGACGCTATTCTGTTTGACACAAACGTGATTCTGAGATTTCCTGTTGATGTTTGCTAAGACTGTAACAGTTTTTTGCAATTGTGGACACAGACGCGCCTGTATACTTCACAGACGCTATTTCCAGACACAGACGTGTCTCTGTTCGACACAGACGCTGATAAAAACACAGACGCTATTCTGTACTTCACAGACGCGTTTATCAGACACAGACGCGGTTTTAACAGACACAGACGCGTTTCTGTAACCTTAGTGCAATCTTTCCTATCTGTGAATTTGTTTTGCTGTGACCAAATCTGATTTTTCGACTATTTTTCGTGACAAGAGGACACAGTGTTGATGACCCAATGTTTGCAGACTGTTTAGACTCCAAAAAGTGTGTTGTTTGATGTAAAAAGTTTTTGCATACACTTGAAGACACAAAAGACACAATGTTTTGCTGTTTTGTCTTGATTGTTTGAATGTTTATCATAAGTCAAGCACAATTCTTATGGCTGGCCAGGACAATAATTGTTGATCCCACATGGGGTTTTACCCCCGAGGCTATGCTATTCAGAGCGGATACTTAGATGCTTGACCTCACTGGCTCCACCCTCGGCACTCACTTCTCGGGTCAGCCAAGCATCAGTCCCCATGAAAACTCCCCATGGCGAACTTTGTATCTCTACTAAGAACCGTATGTGTGTGGGCCGCTACCAGAGGTCCGACCTCCTGCCTCAACAACTAGAAGGATTTGGGCATCTAAAACAATGAGATACTAGTAAGGGCATCCGCTCGTGTGGCCATACATGCGGCACTTTCAGCTCTGTAAATACAGAAGGCTCCCAGCCGGTAGGGGTTACGCCCTACAAATGATCAAATAAATTTGATCAAACGGGTTTATGGGGAGACATAGTGTCGGTATGAACTAATCAGCACACGTTATTCATAGTTTTCACCATGAATACATTTGATTATAGTGGTTTGGATGAGGTGGGTTTTCCTCGCTACCACTTGGGTCGTTCTCTTCTCACTAGTAGTCCTAATGACCACACGGGAAGACAGGCCCTCTAAAGAATAAACAAAAAGAGCCTATTGCTCAAGACACAAAAGACAATGGTTCAATTTTAGTGCACCAATTGAAGTGTTTGCTAAGCTATGAAGACAAGGCACACAAATAAAATTACAAAACCCTAGCTAAGGCCCTGCAACAAAATTGTTAGTAGTTTGGGTTGTTTCAAATGATAACCCCTTCCTGCAAGTACACAAGTTAGGTAAATTTTAAGAAAACCCAAAAAGACTTTGTGAAAAGGGGCCTTCAACAAAAACGTGTTTGCCTCCAAAGCAAGCTGCACAAACCAGGTTAGCTAGATCTGCAAAGGTTAGCCAAAAATAAACCAGATCTGAAACCCTAAGTACAAAATCCGAAAAGCCGAATCGAAAAACTTGAAAAAAATTTTGCAAAACAGAATGCACAGACGCGTCTGTCCGACACAGACGCGGTTCTGTGATTCTCAGACGTGATTTCAGAACACAGACGCCTTTTTATTCTGCAGACGCGATCAGATGGTTCACAGACGCGATTCGGGATCACAGACGCGACTTTCGGAAACCTGCAAAAATAGAAAATGACAGAAACACAGACGCGATAAAAGATATCACAGACGCCTCTGAAATACAAAAACGCGATCCGAACACTCGCAGACGCGGAAAAAACCTAAAATGTCATCGAAATCGTCCGATCTGCAACTTCAAAAATGCAAAATCTGCAACAAAAATGTTAAATGCAAAGGGACAAGAGTCCCACCGGGCGTGCCAAAATGTATATGGTGAAAATGGATAGCAATAAACAACAATATTGAAAGACTAAAATGGATTCAACCACCAAACCCTAGCCTAACAATGAACAAAGATCCACCATAACATATGAAGATAACCTAAGACAATGCAAATATAACTCAAAAATCACAAAGATTATACCATCACATGTCCACTAGGGTTTTGATCTCCATTCTTCCTATCTCCATTGATCTTGTTTGATATGCTTGCTCTCAGATTTTTGTAGGCACAAGAGCTCAACAAAGAACGGAATATGGTTGCAAGTAGGATCGTAGTGTAGCCAAGTACTCCAAAATTAGTCATTCGGATTAGTCATTAGGGTTTGGTAATGAAGAAAGCATCTCCTTAAATAGAAGACAATAGAAAATGGAGGGTTAAGATTGAGAGGTGTAAAAAGAGAGGTCGGCTAGGATTAGAGGGTAGGTATAAGAAATACCAAAATAATGAAAGAGGTAGGTAGTGTATGAATTAAGAGATGAATGACATGTGTCATGTGTAGAAAAGGTTAATGAATTAATTAAATAAATAAAGATTTATTTAATTAATAGAAGAAGTAGGGCAATTAAATAAATAAAATATTTATTTAATTTAGGAAAGGGATAATTTAAATAAATAAATGTATTTATTTAAATGAGAAATAAGGCTAGAAGAGGATAAATGAATTAATTAAATAAATAAAGATTTATTTAATTAATAGAAGAATTAGGCTTAGATAATTAAATAAATAAAATATTTATTTAATTAGACATGACAATTTTGGGTGTCTACAGGTTGAACTATTTGTTGACATTGTATAGTTGGTTGGACATATTGTTGAAATTGGACCATTGGTTGTATTGGTTGTATATGTTGGACCATTGGTTGTGTCTGTTGGAAATGTTGGAGCTATTGAACAATTGGTTGTGATGGTTGAAAATCTGATGGATAGTAAACACCTTCTTGTTCTTGTTGTGGAGGCACATAATGTTGAAATTGATGTTGTCTCTTTTCTTGAAATTGTTTCATCATCTCTATTTGGGAGAGGAGAGCTGGTATGTCTGATCGTTCAAGAAGAGATCTTACATCAATTGGCTCAATCTTTCGATTTTGACCTAGAAATTTTTGAAACATTTTGGACATTTGTGATCTATTCTTCTCAATGTTTTTCACTCTTTGTTCCAATATCTCCGCTTCTTGAGCTAGTTTCTCCTCTAGTTTTGTATTTGGAGAATTGTTTCATCATAAAAAGTTTGATCAATATTGCCTTGTTGTTGGGTTCGATATAATTGTGATTGCATTGTCGGTTGATATCCCCATTAGGTTTGGAGTCTGGTACCGTGTTAGAAATCCATTCAGAATAATCAATTGGATGAATGAACTTGACCTCCAATTACTTTTCTAATTCTTCCTTAACCAATAGTGCTATATGTGGTCACATGTTTCTCAGTTTTTTCTTAACAAGTTTAGCATCTATATTGATAGTCGAGTGATGTACCACAAGATTAGGGTCTAGGGCAGGCATGTTTGCATAGGACCAGACAAAATTGATAGATCATTTGTGAAGGATCTTAGAGAATACTTGGAACTCTTCATTAGATAAGGAGGCGACCACATGAGTAATGTATGGGTTTTATACCATGCCCAAGTTGATTTCTTGTATTTAATCTATGAGGATAGGCAACCTGGCCTGAATCTATATGTCAATGAGGGAAAGAGGAGAATCCTCATCTTTTGGCACCCCAGGGAGGTTTTCACCAGAAGTACACCCTTTCTTTTTTACTATTTTGTGGTGTATAGGTTTCTTAGAAAGGTTTTCACCATTAGGCTCTTGATTTTTCATTTATTTTTCACTTTTGTGGTGAATGATCTCCTCTTCCCCAAAATAACCTTGAGGATCTCGTTTGCACACTATATTTTGATTGGGGTGATAAGATGGTGTACATTTGGTTGCACCCAGAAACTCTAGGAGTACTACATCATTCTAGAATGTGTCAAGGTGTGCAATATTTTGGCCCCAATCAACAATTTTGGGATGGTTAAGGGGAAGGTCAATCAAGAGGATGGATGTATCAAAGAGGGTGGAAGTACTAAAGGTAGAGGAATTATCTATATCATTGTATGCTTGCTTGACATCCTCTTTAAGTATTTCTTTGATATTGATTGAATTGTTATCATCATTTCTATAAGTGCCTATTGAAGTTGAGGCTTCATGGGAGGGATGTCCAAAACCAATCCCTTGATGATAAACATTAGGAGTTGGGTCCACAAGTTTTCTGATTCCTTTCTTTTCTTGTCCTAATCCTCCAACTTGATAATCCCATAATTTGGTGACTAACTTATGGGATGTTGGATATATTCTTTTAAAGTAATCAAGGCAGGTGTCATTATCCACATGAATATGTTTATAAAGCCATTTATTGATACATCCTTCTATAACTGTGTGGTGGAGTTCACCATGAGATTGGAATGTGGTCAGACCATATTTTCTAACAAGTTCCTTCTTCTTCTTCTTTTTAGTAGGTTTTCCATGGACATATATATCTAGAGGCAACTTTCCCATTATGAGGGTTCCTCATAGAGCATACTCACCACAATTGACTTTGTTGATCTTGAGTTGGGAAAAAGACAATGAGATGGAGGTTTTCTCCTTAGCAGCGGTGAGTATGGACCTAGGATCAACATATGATGATGATGGAGTGGAATAAGAGGTTCTAATGTTAATTTGAAGGCAATGATATGACTACGGATATGAAGCCTCAAGAGCACGATAGTACTCAAAAGGTTGTGAGTCACCACAAATAGGAATTTTTCACCCTTGCTATGTAAACTTGAGGCATTGGTAGAAGGTGGATGGAACAAACTGCATGGTGTGGATATAGGGGTGTCCAAGAAGGATATTGAAGGGAAGATCAAGATCAATAACGTGACATAGTGTGTTTTGTGTTACCAAACTCACTTGGATAGGAAGATTGATCATACCCACTAAACTTTTTCCAGCATTATCACAAGCTTTTATAGTAATACATAGTTTATGCATATTTGCAATAGTATACCTCACTTGAGTAAACAAATTTAGTGTAAAAATAATATTTAGGGAAAAACCATTAGAAATCAGGACTCATTTCACCTTGTATTATTTTACAATAGCTTCAATATTAAGTGGGTGTATGTGATCAGGATCAAGGACCATAACATTTGATTGAGTAAATATAAAGTGGTCTATGGAAGACAGGTGCACTACCATGGATTGGAATTGGGTAGGATCAATATTGCTTGGGATACATGATTCTTGTAGAGTGTGTGTGAGGATCTCTTGATGGGCAGGTGAAGACTTAAGTAAATCCACGATGAAAATCTGTGTAAGAGTCTTCCCTAAATGCTCTAGAATATTATATTGCATGGATACCAGATTTTGAGACTACGTAGGATCTGCATGAATAAGCACTATCATATGATCCCTTGTAATGGTTTCCACACTTTAAGTACTATCCCCTTTCACATGAATCATGTTATCCTAACTTTGTGAATATGTAATGCAATCAATTGTATCACCATAGTCAAATGGGAACGTGTTATAATTGATGTTGTTGGTTGTACAAGCGTGACCAAACATAGACGTACTAGCTTCTCCCTGATGTTTAAGAAGGGCATTATTATACATACCTATATGGGCATTTGGTGTCTTTCTCATGGTAGGGTAAACATCAATCTTCCCTACATTAATGGGGTCTTGAACCAAATGCTTAAGTTTCATGCACTTGTTTGTGGAATTTCCTTTGATATGATGATAGGTGCAGTATTCATTTTCTTTATGCCAATAAGGCTTAGGTTAGGATTCATAAAATGGTTGTGTTTAGGGATATACAACCAAATTATGTTTCTCCATCCATTTGAAGATGACATCGAGGGGTTCCCCCAATGGGGTGAAGTGATGCTTTAGGTTATTATGACCCAATGGTTTTGGTGGAGCTTGAGAGACTATAATAATATTAATCTGATTGGTTTGTGCAATGTTGCACCTATTGTTTAGGATTAGCAAGTTTTGATGGAGAAGGATTGACATATGTTTTTTTGTGGAGGAGTAGTGTAAGTTGGTTGGAGTGGCAGCTCGATAGCCACATTCATTTGAACGGTCTTGGAACCTGTTAGTCCATCTCTGATAGAATTTTTATTCTTGTTCCAATACTTTGATTTATCATTGGTTGGCTTATCTGAATGATCCTTATAAAGCTTGATGATCATGCCTTCATTGATTAAGGCATTCTCAACTAATGGCCCCTTGGACATCATATCATGGAATGTTTTTGCACAATTTAGTCGTATATGATATGCAAGATTTGGATGAAGGTTGTTGATGAAATCTGAGACTAATTGAGAATCAGGGACCTTGCATGGAAAAAGATCTATGAGAGCTCTCCACCTTTGAATGTTATCTAAGAGACTCTCTCCTCCATTCTATTTGGCTTGACTAAGATTGAGCATAAAAATATCATTTTCCACATTATAATGGTAATGTGCAATGAATTTCTCTGACAAGTATTCAAATGTAGTGATTGTGCTAAATGGTAACTTGGAGAACCACTCTAAGGCAAGCCCATTGAGACTTTTAAGAAACAACCGCAATAGATAATTATCACAATGTGCTACTTCTTGACAAGCCATATAGATTTTTTTGATATGGTTCCTTGGGTCACCTTTCCCCTTGTATTTATCAAACTTTGGAATTTAAAAGTGTTTAGGGAAAGGCATGGCAATGATTGAATTGTCAAAAGGATAGGGATAAAGCTCTTTGAATTTGAAAAATCACTCAGGTTGTTCACTTGAAGATTTTTGAGAGCTACCTTCATTTCCTTTCATTCAGTGTTGACTAGAAATGAATCAGATGATGGTGAAGGAGATTGGTACTGTGGTGTTTGATGTAAACCCATATGTGACTGGACATAGTTAGGTAGTTGTTGTGAATGCTGATAATTTGCCACATTTTGGTAAATAAACAATTGTTGATACATAGGAGGATGTGATTGGACCAACAGAGGCTATTGGTAAGCACCGACGTTTGATTTTTTGCATGATATATTACTATTGATAGGATGGATTTTGAGACATATTGATTTGATGGGTACCACCTTGAATATAATTTCCCCTAACATAGGTATGATGATAAGTACTCACTTGTTGGTAATCAGATGGGGAATTTGATTAACACCACTTGACAGTTGGTAAATATTTATTGCAACGTGGGAAGAGGGTGACACTTACAAGTAGCTGACTTGTTGTTGTGACATGACAGGTTGCACGGATATTGTTGGTTGATATTGTGACACCTTGGAAACTTGTGGCATAGAATATGTAGGTGGAGGCATAAAGGAGGGTGGTGAAACAAACATCATGCTCCCAATCATAACTTGTGTGATGGCAAGTGGTGGATAACCTGACATTACAATAGTCATGGCTTGCCCTTCTATTGAAGATAGGTTGATAGGTTGCATGAATGGATTGCCAAAGGGAGTGAGAACACTTCATTGGCAATCATGGGCATTTGATTTATCATGGGGATTAACATAGCGAGTTGTGTTGATGGTATAATTGACTGGGTAGTTCCTCCTAAAGATGCAAGTGGTACAAATCCCAATGAATTGGCATAGAAATTTTGGTAATGGCATATGTAGGTGCCCATAGGTGGCAATACAATTGATACAAATTGGTTACCCTTTTGTGGTGGTACCTCAAATGATTGGACTTGTGATTGAGATAGAACTGATGATACCATAACTTGTTATTGAGATGGCAGGAGTGATGTTTTCTGAAGAGGCAATGGTCATAGCTTGAGTGATCATGTGCACGAAAAATGATGTCCTTGTGACTTTTGATAATATCCTCCACTAGATAAGTGCACCAAGATGGTGTGAAAAAAAGTGGACACCTTCTCAAAAAAATGTCTAAAAACTACTATCGCGAATGGGTTATTTTTAAAGTTAAATAACCCATTTGCGTTAAGGCTTATATTACCGAACCTAAATCCAAGCCAAAACACATTCACATTTTTAGAAATAAAAAACGCGTGCGGGTTTTTAAAAATAAAAAAACACATGCAAGTTTTTAAAAATAAAAAATGTGTACACCTTATGTTTAGTAAGAAAAACACATACGTGTTTTGCTTACATAAAGTTAGAATAGGAACATGGACGTATATGCAATTCATTTAGCATTCCCTTAGTTTAAGTATAAGTTATATTTTCTCTTTGTCTTTTATCTTTCTTATACTTTAAGTTATATTTTACGTAGATATTGTCAGGATGGTTGAGAGTGGTTTCAAATCTATAGGAGTCATAATGCAGATTATAGATTTTAGGAGATCTTATAATTTTTTAGACTTAGTCAAATTTCAATAATCAGTGGGTTTATATCATCATTCACTTTCTATCTCTCTATCTCACGCTCTTTGTCTCCCCTGAGCTCTAGACCTATCTATGTTCCTATCTCTCTCCTTCTCTCTTCACCTCTCTCTATCTCACTAACTCCTCTCTCCCAAAGCTCAAGATATTATAATTTCTTAGATAATCAAATTTTAGTAATCACTAAGCTCTTATTATCATTCTTTCTCTTTCTCTCTCTATTTCACTTTCCTTATCTTCCTCCATCTATAGACCTATCTCTCTACCTATCACTCCCCCTCCCCCATCTCTCTATCTCACTCTCTCCTCTCCTCCAAGATTTAAACCTATCTCTCTCACCCTTATTTATATATTCTCTCTCTCTCTCTCTCTCTCTCTCTCTCTCTCTCTCATGCTCTGTATTTACTTCCCTATCTCCTCTCTCCCTCTCTCCACATACCTATTATTCCCTTACTCCCTAGCTCTATTCATCTTCATTAAAATTGCTCTCTACTTTTGTCTTTCTCGCTTCCTCCCTTCCTCCTTCCCTATCTATAAATTTCTTTATCTAACACTCTTTATCTCCCCTCTCATTCTTTGTACCTAACTTAATTTTCATCCCTCACTACTTTTAACTCCCCTAACTCTCTACATCCTTCCCTTCATACTACCCTCTCTCTCTATCTCCTTCTCTTTTCACCTCTCTCTCTCTCTCTATCTAGGTATTTAGATAAATAGTTTATGGGGGGAGTGCAAAAAGGTAGGTAGCTATAGATAAGTAGAGAGAAATGAAAAGAGAGAGGTACAGATATAGGTAGGGAGGGAGAGAGATGTAGGTTGAGAAAAATTTAATAGAGAGAGAGAGAGAGTGGGGAGAGAGTGAGATTGATAGAAGTGGTAAGGGAATATTTGAGAGATAGAAGAAAAGAGAGAAATAGAGGTCTTGTAGGAAGGGAGATATATAGAGAAAGAGAGTGAGGGAGAGGGGAGATAGTGATAAGTTGAGAGGGAATAGATAGAGAGAGGTGGAGAGGGAAGGAGAGAGATAGAGATGGGTGACTTATACAAAAGTGGAGGGGAGACTTGGAGAGAGGGAGAGAAGGAGAGGTATTTAAAGAGAGGTCAGGTAGATACATATAAGTAGCTAGAGAGAGAGGGTATGGAGATGGAAGGAGGGAGGGAGAGAGATAAAGAGAGAGCTCAAGAGAGAGTGAGGTGAGATAAAAAGTAGAATGGAGGGAAGGAGGTAGAGAATTAGGGGAGATAAAATTAGATAGGGATGGAAAGAGAGGTAGGTAGAGAGAGGGAGAGGGGAGATAAAGAGAGTAGGAGGGAAGATAGATACCCATACACAGAGAAGAGATAAATACATAAAGGGAGAGGGGAGATAGAGAGTATAGATAGATGGGTACTTGATAGAGAGGTGGAGTAAAGAATACCTCTCCTTCCCTCCCTCTCTTTGAATACCTCTTCTTCTCTCCCTCACTCCAACTCTCCCCTTCACTTTTGTATATCTCACTTGTCTTTATCTCCTTCCCTCTCCACCTCTCTTTATCTATTTCCCCCCTCTCAAATTATCACTATCCTCTATCTCTTCCTCTCTCTCTATTCATACACCACTCCCTCCTTCCCTTCACCTCTCTACTTACCCCTCAGGACACCATATGACCCCTTTTAACATCCTAGTACATGACATGACCCCTTAGGACACCGTATGACCCCTTAGAACAATATGATGTCCTAAGGGGTCATATGGTGTTCTAACACATGTGTGGCCCCTTATGACCTCATATGACCCCTCAAGACACCATATGACCCTTTTTAACAACCCAGTGTGTACGACATGACCCTGGAGGACAACATATGACCCCTTAGGACAATATGATGTCATAAGGGGTCATATGGTGTCGTAAGGGGTCATATGGTGTTCTAACACATGTGTGGCCCCTTACAACCTCATATGACCCCTCAAGACACCATATGAACCTTTTTAACATCCTAGTATGTACAACATGACCCCTTAGGACATCATATGACCCCTTAGGACAATATGATGTCCTAAAGGGTCATATGGTGTTCCAACACTTGTGGCCCCTTAGGACCCCATATGACCCCTCAAGACACTATAAGACCCTTTTTAACATCATGATATGTATGACATGACCCCTTAGGACATAGTATGAGCTCTAAAGACACAATATGACATCCTAAGGGGTTATATGGTGTTCTAACACATGTGTCACACCTTAGGACCCCATATGACCCCTAACGACACCATATGACCCCTTAGGACCCCATATGACCCCTAACGACACCATATGACCCCTTAGGACCCCATATGACCCCTAACGACACCATATGACCCCTTAGGACACTATATGATGCCTCAGGACAACATATGACCCCTTTTAGCATCCTAGTACATCACATGAACCCTTAGGACACCATATGACCCCTTAAAACACCATATCAACTCTTAGGACAATATGATGTCCTAAGGGGTCATATAGTGTTCTAATACATGTGTGGCCCCTTAAGACACCATATGACAACTTAGGACACTATATGACCCCTCAAGACACCATATGACCCCTTAGGACACCATATGACCCCTTTTAACATCCAAGTACATGACATGACCCCTTAGGACACCATATGACACCTTAGGACACCATATGACCCCTTATAATAATATGATGTCCTAAGGGGTCATATGGTGTATAAAGGGGTCATATGGTGTTCTAACAAATGTGTGGCCCTTTAAGACCCCATATGACCCCTAACGACACCACATGACCCCTCAGAACACCATATGATCCCTAACGACATCATATGATCCCTTAGGACACTATATAACCCCTTGGGACACCATATCACCCATTAGGACACCATATGACCCCTTAAAAAACCATATCACCCCTTTTAATATCCTAGTACACGACATGATGCCTTAAGATAGAATATGACCTCTTAAGACACCAAATGACATCCTAAGAGATAATATGGTGTCCTAAGGGGTCATATGGTGTTCTAACACGCATGTGGACCCTTAGGACCCCATATGACCCTTAACGACAATATGTGACCCCTTAAGGAATCATATGACCCCTAATGACCATATGATGTCCTAATGGGTCATATCATGTCTAAAGGAGTTATATGGTGTCCTAAGGGGTCATATGGTGTTCTAACACATGTGTGCCCCCTTAGGATCCCATATGACCCATACCAATATAATATGACCCCTTAGGATAATATGATATCCTAAGGGTTTATATGGTATCCAAAGGGGTCATATGTTGTTCTAACACGTGTGGCCCCTTAGGACCTCATATGACCCCTAACAAAACCATATGATCCCTCAGGACACCATATGATCCCTAACGACATCAAATGACCCCTTAGGACTCTACATGATCCCTTAGGACACCATATGACCTATTAGGACACCATATGACACATAACAACATCATATGAACCCTAACAACACCATATCACACCTTTAACATCCTAGTACATTACATGACCCCTTAGGATAGAATATGACCCGTTAGGATACCATATTACATCCTAAGTGGTCCTAAGGGGTCATACGATGTTCTAGCACACATCTGGCCCCTTAGGACCCCATATAATCCATAAAGACACCATATGAGCCCTTAGGACACCATATGACCCCTTAGGACCATATGATATCATAATGGGTCATATGGTGTCCTAAGGGGTCATATGGTGTCCTAACGGGTCATATGGTGTCACAAGAGGTGATATGGTGTTCTAACACATGTGTGGCTCCTTAGCACCCCATATGACCCCTAACAACACAATATGACCCCTTAGGACACCATATGCCCCCTTAGGACATCATATGACCCCTTAGGACAATATGATATCCTAAGGGGTCATATGGTGTCAAAAGGGGTCATATGGTGTTCTAACACATGTGGCCCCTTAGGACCCCATATAACCCCTAACGACACCATATGCCCCCTTATCACCCCATATGACCCATAACGAAACCATATGACCACCTAGGACACCATATGATCACTAACGACACCATATGACCCCTCTGGACACTATATGACCCCTTTTAATATCCTAGTACATGAAATGACCACTTAGGACACCATATGAGCCCTAAGGATACCATATGATGTCTTAAGGGGCCATATGGTATTCTATCACATTTGTGGCCCCTTAGGACCCCATATGACCCCTAACAACAACATATGACCGCTTAGGACACCGTATGACCCCTTAGGAAACTATATGATGTCATAATGGGTGATATGGTGTCTTGAGAGGTCATATAGTGTCTTAAGGGGTAATATGGTGTTGCTACAGGTGATATGGTGTCTTGAGGGGTCATATGGGGTCCTAAGGGGCTGGATGTGTTAGAACACCATATGACCCCTTAGGACATCATATTGTCCTAAGGGGTCATATGGTGTCCTAAGGGGTCATTTGGTGTCCTAAGGGGTCATATTGTGTCATTAGGGGTCATATGGGGTCCTAAGGGACCACACGTGTTAGAACACCATATGACCCGTTAGGACATCATATTGTCCTAAGGGGTCATTTGTTGTCCTAAGGGGTCACATGGTTTCATAAGGGGTCATATGGTGTCCTCAAGGGTCATATGGGGTCATAAGAGGCCACACATGTGTTAGAACACCATATGACCCCTTAAGACACCATATGACCCATTAGGACATCATATAGTGTCGTTAGGGGTCATATAGTGTCATTAGGGGTCATATGGTGTCAGAAGGGGCCACACATGTGTTAGAACACCATATGACCCCTTAGGGATGTCATATGGTGTCATTAGGGCTCATATGGTGTCCTAAGGGGTCATGTCATGTAATTGGATGTTAAAAGGGGTCTTATGGTGTCTTGAGGGGTAATATGGTGTCGTTAGGGATTATATGGTGTCCTAAGGTGTCATATGGTGTCGCTAGGGGTTATATGGTATCGTTAGGGGTCATATGGAGTCCTGAGAGGCCATACCTGTGTCAGAACACCATATGACTCCTTAGGACATCATATTATCCTAAGGGATCATATGGTGTCCTAAGGGGTTATATCGTGTTGGTAGAGGTCATATGGGGTCCTAAGGGGCCACACATGTGTTAGAACATCATATGACCCCTTAGGACACCATATGACCCATTAGGACATCATATGGTCCTAAGGGGTCATATGGTATCCTAAGGGGCCATATGGCACCGTTAGGGGTTATATGGGGTCCTAAATGGCCACACGTGTGTTAGAACACCATATGAACCCTTAGGATGTCAAATGGTGTCCTAGGAGGATCATATGCTATCCTAAGGGGACATGTCATGTACTAGGATGCTAAAAGGGGTGATATGGTGTCGTTAGGAGTCATATGGTGTTGTTACGGGTCATATCATGTCGTTAGGGGTCACATGATGTCCTAATGGGTGATATGGTGTCTTGAGGGGTCATATAGTGTGCTAAGGGGTCATATGGTGTCATTAGAGATCATATGGTGTCGTAAGGGGTCATATGGTGTCATTAGAGATCATATGGTGTCGTAAGGGGTCATATGGTGTCATTAGAGATCATATGGTGTCGTAAGGGGTCATATGGTATTGTAAGGGGTCATATGGTGTCCTAAGGGGTCATGTCGTGTACTCAGATGTTAAAAGGGGCCATATGGTGTCGTAAGGGGTCATGTAGTGTCCTAAGGGGTCATATGATGTCTCGAGGGGTCATATAGTGTCCTAAGGGGTCATATGGTGTCTTAACGGGCCACACATGTGTTAGAACACTATATGACCCCTTAGGACATCATATTGTCCTAAGGATTCATATTGTGTTTTAAGGGGTCATATGGTGTCTTAAGGGGTCATGTCGTGTACTAGGATGTCAAAAGGGGTCATATGGTGTCTTGAGGGGTCATATGGTGTCCTAAGGGGTCTTATGGTGTTGTTAGGGGTCATATGACATCCTAAGGGGCCACACATGTGTTAAAACACCATATAACCCCTTAAGACACCATATGACCCCTTAGGACATCATATTGTCCTAAGGGGTCATATAGTATCCAAAGGGGTCATATGGTGTCCTAAAGGGTCATATCATGTACTAGGATGTTAAAAGGGGTCATGTGGTGTCTCGAGGGGTCATATGGTGTACAAAAGGGTTAAAAAGGGGTCCTAAGGGGTCATATGGTGTTGTTAGGGGTCATATGGGCTCCTAAGGGGCCACACATGTGATAGAAAACCATATGACCCCTTTGGACACCATGTGACCCCTTAGGACATCATATTGTCCTAAGAGGTCATATGGTATCCTAAGGGATCATATGGTGTCCTAAGGGGTCATTTCATGTACTATGATGTTAAAAGGGGTCATATGGTGTCCTAAGAGGTCATATAGTGTCCTCAGGGGTCATATGTTATCCTGAGGGGTCATATAGTGTCCTACGGGGTCATATGGTGTTCTGAGGGATCATATAGTGTCCTAAGGGGTCATATGGTGTTGTTATGGGTCATATGGGGTCCTAAGGAGCCACACATGTGTTAGAACACCATATGACCCCTTAGGACACCATATGACCCATTAGGACATCATATTGTCCTAAGGGGTCATATGTTTTCCTAAGGGGTCATGTCATGTACTAGGATGTTAAAAGGGCTCATATGGTGTTCTAAGGGGTCATATGGTTTTCGTAGGGATCATATCTTGTCATTAGGGGTCATAAGGGTAACTGAGGGGCCACACGTGTTAGAATGCCATATGACCCCTTAGGACACCATATGATTCCTTAGGACATCATATTGTCCTAAGGGGTCATATGGTGTCCTAAGGGATCATATGGTGTCCTAGGATGTTAAAAGGGGTCATATGGTGTCTTGAGGGGTCATATGGTGTCCAAAAGGATCATATGGCTCCCTAAAAGGTCATATGGTGTCCTAAGGGGTCATGTGGTGCACTAGGATGTCAAAAGTGGTCATGTGGTGACCCAAGGGGCCATGTCATGTACTAGGATGTTAAAAGGGGTCATATGGTGTCCTAAGGTGTCATATAGTGTCGTAAGGGGTTATATGGTGCCTCGAGGGGTCATATACTATCCCAAGGGGTCATATGGTGTTTTGAGGGGTCATATAGTGTCCTAAGGGGTCATATGGTGTCATTAGGGGTCATATGGGGTCCTAAGAGGCCACACATGTGTTAGAACACCATATGACCCCTTAGGACACAATATGACCTGTTGTGCTCTGTGAGAAATGTGATACCTACAGCTACAACACAAAACACTCAATAGATCATTACAAGCATGGTTAGAAAATAATAAGAAAATAAAGGTAAAACCATGACAAAGCGATCTATCACATCCTAAGAGATGTGAGTATGGATTTTCTCTCAGATTTGGATAAACAATCCCAATGACTTGACTACACCTAGATGGAGGATTTGAAATGATAATGATATGCAAAGATGAGATTGATTATGCTAGATTTATCCAAGAGAATAATTAAGCTAATGATAAGCATGATTAAGCTATGATGATGATGCAATTAAGCTACAGGATTCAACAATTATGCTAGAAAATGATCAAATTAAACTAAATCTAAGATGCAATTGCCTATAATAACAATGCTCAAATGATATGCTAGAATGGATATGTCTATAGTAACAATGCATAAGATGAAAATGAGATGGGATCCTTATTGCTCCAAAATGGGGGATATTTATAGGATTTCCAAGGCCAGGGGTGAGGTGGTAGGAATCAACGGTCAAGATTGAGTTTGAAGATATCAAGGGTGAAATTGGAGGAGGTTGAAGAAGAGGTTGGAGGAAGAGACACTTGTCATCTCTATGGTGACAAGTGTTAAGGAGTTTTTCTCATAAAAGGGCAAGTGTCCAAGAGAGGAGACATGTGGCCAAAGTGCCATGTGTCTCGAGAAGAAAATATCCATGCCATAGGAGGTTAGGATAAGGAGGTTAGGATGTGCAAGATAGGATAGGGTTAGGCAAACCCAAAGTTAGGTGGAATGAGTTAGGTTAGAGGGATGGTTAGGTTAGGTGGTCAGAAGTTAGGAGACATGTGGGTAATTTGAATTTAAAAATTCAAATAATAGAAAAGACTAATTAATTCTCAACAACTCATAAATTGATTTGTTTTAATTAATTAGAAGATTAGAAGAATTAATTGAAGTGGGGGGAGGATTAATTAATTTGAATTAATTAATCAAAGGGGATTATGAAATGAACCTATTAAAAAAATCCTTAGATTTATTAATAAGTAGATAAAAGGGGGAATTTAATCAAATTGCTTGATGAATTCAATTAAATTAGGAAGGGGGATTAATTAAATAATTGCTTATTTAATTAATTATCTTCAGACCATTTTTAGGTGTATACATTTTGCCCCTCTCTGAAGCGAGGTGTGATGACACGTTGATTCAAAGAATAATCTCATTTTGATGATGATATTGGTTTGATAGGATGCCCCAGCTATTGATTGATAAATTATGATACGATGATGCCCCCTCAGGAGATCAATTGAGATAATTGATCTTTGGAGTGTTTGGATCTTTGCGAAATTGATATCCCGATTAGAAATGATTTGATGTCTGCAAGTGTGGTTGATGAAAATGCGAGTTCTATGATAACAGTGATGTGGTTCTTGATTATTGATAAAGCTTGATTGATTAGATTGATAAGATCGAGATTCGGTCTAGTTTCAGGAATGACACGTTCTGTATAAGACAAAGATGATCAAAGTGTCTGGTTTCAGGAACGATATATCTTGTGTAAGAGATGATCAGAATGTCTAGTTTCAAGAAAGATACATCCTGTATAAAACATGATAAAATATATGATATGTGATCGATTGATAGAATTGGTAAGATTGATTGGATAAAGAACTGACAGTTTATTGATATCAAGTTGCAGAAAGATTCAGATATGTTGATGTTGGTTCTGTTGGTAGGGATAGCATAAGATTTTCGCTAGGTTGATAATATCTAGATAGAGATGAGTCATCATTCTGATTGTGTATACACTTATGATGATTCCTATGATAGACTTAACCTTGGATAAAATGAGCATGCAGGATGCCATGCAAGAATGAAATGCAAGCTAAATGTAAAGCTACGACCGGACCAGTCACTGGGTTATTGCGTTTTGTCATCATTGAGTTTTTAAAATGTGGGAAGTGAGTGCAAACATCAATGGTGTAATTAAACCATGATGACCTGAGCACTTCTTTCCTAGATTTTGATATGGCAAGTTAGCACAATCATTGAGGTATAATTGAACCAGGATGACTTGAGTGTTGCTTAAGTAAAACATGCAGTATTAATCATTTCAATATGCAAACTGGAAATGTCTTCGATGATACTCCGATGATCATGTCCTAAGACAAATTTGCACATATTAATGATTAATTTATAGATAGAAGACAATAAAAATATCACGTTCCTTCCTTATTTCTCTAGTCAAAGACATCCTGGAGTCACTCATAAATCATGATAGCAAAAATCAAGATAGAAAATTTGAACAATCGTGTTAAAATCATTATCCAAAAGATATCGTCCTTGTGTTTAGACTGACTTTCTGATAGTTTGATGTTTGAGAATTTGATCTCATGTTCAAAGTTGGATATGTCTTAGTTTTTGCTTGATAAGAGTTGTCTAACTGTTGTTCTACCTATTTGATTAAGCCCAAAATGATCAAAATTTTTGCCCCCAGCTAGGTGCAAGATTTTGCCCCAAGCCTAGAAACAAATTTAGTATGATACACCCAATTATCCAAACCATGGCAAGAAGCCACCCAAGATGCCTACGTATGTATAAAGGCTTTATTATGCATATGAACAACGCTGATGGAAAAGAATGCAAGCGGAAGGAGGCATGAACTAATAGATGGAAGAGCTAGCTAATAAATAGTGCCTATTTGCTAGGTTTTCACCATCTGTTTTTATTGCACTTTTTCTCATATTTGATTTTTTTTTTATTTTTTGTTTTTCTGCTTTTTCACTGTTTTTTTATTTTTCTACTTTTTCACTGTTTTTGATTTTTTCTATTTTTTCACTGTTTTTGATTTTTCTACTTCTTCACTGTTTTTGGATTTTTCTGCTTTTTCGGTTTTTTTTAATATTTTTTTGCCTTTTTAGTATTTTTTTTATTTTTCTACTTTTTCAGACATAAAACTTCTTCAGATGCATTCTATTAATGGGTTCTTTGAGCTGATCTCCATCCCGTGTTGATAGCTGGTATACTCCTGACCCAAATACTGTTGTGACCACAAACAGACCTAACTAGTTTGGTTTGAACTTTCCTTTCTTTTCTCAATCTGCCTGGTTGCGTGGATTTTTTTTTAGTACTAGGTCCCCTACTTGAAAGACTCGTGGTTTGACCCTGTGATTATGACTCTGGCACATTCTTTGCTGATATATCTATAGCATCGGAATTAGGAATCATCACAAGATAAGTAGATCAATCAAAACACAAGACATGATAACTCAATCATGAGAGTAATCATTGCAAATGAACCTAATCCTAAGCACACTCAATAGAGATATGAAAACAAAGCATTCAAAATGAAAGATTATGCAAACCAAATGTAGAATTGAATGCTCCTTCCATGCGGCTCCGTAGTTGTTCTTTCCTCTTCAATGGATTTGTGGATCTCACCTACAAGTGCACATACAATTGAAAGCAAGATTGATGAAAAGCTCAAGAGTACTAGAAACGTAAGTTCGGTAGTTTGATTAAGGATTCGGATTTGGGATTCGGGATTAGCTTTGATTGAAAATCATCCAATTTATAAAAGAATTGGATAAATGACAAGATTAGCATGATGCAATTCAAATGGAAATTGCAAATCAATATGACAAATTATGACAAATTATGCACTTTCCATGCACAATTTGATTGATTGATAATTGATGACAAATTATGACACATTCTATGTCAAAATTGATTGATTGTCAATTATGACAATTTATGACAAATTGAAATGTCATTCTCATGGAATTAGGAGATGAAATAGGAGGGAAAAGAAATTAGAAATTAAGAAAATTAGAAAATTGAAATTGATGACAATTAGGAATTAGAAATTGATGGAAAAATAGGAAAATAGGAACTAGAAGAAATTAGGTAAATTAATTAATAATTTGTCATTTATTAATTAATTTACAAGAGGAAGAATAATTAGCCAATTAAATAAAGATTTAATTGTAACTTAGGATTAATAAATAATTTAGTAACCCTAGAAGAAGAAATGACAAATTAGGTTAAATAAATAAATCATAAAACCTTAGAGACGAATTAGAAATGCGAAAATGACAATTAGGTCTTGATTGAAGATAATTAATGTCATGATTTTGAATTGATAAATGACCAGTGCGACAAAATGATTTGATTAATAAAATGCACCAATTGACGAGGAACAATGACAAATTGATCCAAATTGACATAATTGAGACAGACAACGATCGATGACAAATCGGTCGCAAAATGACAAAATTGATAAGAGGACAACGATCGATGACAGAATATATTGCAAAATGACAGGATTGAAAATGACCACGATCGATGATAAATCGATCGCGAATGACAAGATCGAACATGACAACGATTGATGACAAATCGATCATAAAATGACAAGATTGATAAACCGATCGCTAGACGATAAGATTGAAAAGAGGACAAAACCCTAATTAGGATTGACGATGTCCAAAATGATAAGATTGATGATAAGATTGATAAGAGAGCAACGATTGATGACAAATCGATCGCAAGATTGACAGGAGGACAAAACCCTAATTAGGATTGATGATGTCCAAAATGATGACAAATTAGCACGCACATTGATGCAACAAGATAAGTTCAATCAAAATCATGAGTGGATAATGTTGTCGACAAGACCAAATTTGAGGACGAGATGATTGAAGAATGACTCGATGCTTGCAAATGATAAAAACCAAGTGCGTGACATAGGAGAAATGTTAATGCGACGCAAAAACCTAAAATGAGGCAATACGCAAATGTTAAAGTACGACCTCGCAAGCGTTGACCATTTTTAGGTGTCTACATTTTGCCCCTCTTTGAGACAATGCGATTTTAAGTGTTGTTTCAAAGAATAATAATGAAAATGCCCCAGACAATGACAATGACATATGCATGCCCCCTTGAGGAATTGGCCGGAAACAGACAGAAAAGAGGCCAATTGATCGATAAAAATGATAGGATCAAACGGACTGACAATCGGAGATCGGATGCATGAAGGACAAGCACTTGAAGATGCAAAAGACAGCGACCAACATAAGATGGAGAAGACGCACGTCCATCTATGCAATGACAAAGAGCTATAAATGAGACCAAGAGGGTGAAAATTGCTCATTTGCACTAGCTAAAGAGGAGGATTTGTTGCTCTGGACAAGGACACTTGCAGAGAGATGGTGAACATTCCCATGGTGGATCACCTTGGAGAACGTGTACGCATTTTCAGACGACCGGACGACGTAGGAGCAGTGGTATGTATCTCGAAAACCCATGTTTTGAATTTCATGAATTTTGATGGCTTACGGGACATTGCGGGGCCCACAGGGGATGCAAAAATGGACTCCTGCGCTTGTGTCATCTAGTTTTGCGCTTGTGTAGGGAGTTTTGCGCTTGTGTAGGAAGACACAAGCGCAGGTTAGAAGACACAGGCGCAAGAGTGCATGAATGACTCAATTTTGATGCGAAACGACATGCAAATGACCTAAAAAGGGGGGACAAGGGTGGGATAAGTCAATGCAGATGAAAAACACCGTGATTGAGACATGAAAATGAGGATATGCAACTCGTAGGAGCAAACCCTAGAACTGACAAAATGATGCCCCAATTGTGATGCAGAGTCGACAGTATCCATTGATCACGCGGGAGAATCGACCAGACTGTTTCATGCTACGACATAGACTCAGGAGCACAGAGAGAGACACATTAGCAGGACTGGGGATATATTATATCACATACATGCCCGAGATTAGGGAAAACACAGGATTGCTTACCGCATTGGCAGAGCGATGGCATTCGGAGACTTCCTCATTCCATTTGGCGACTGGAGAGGCGACGGTGACTCTAGAGGATGTATGGCGCATCCTCCGCATTCCGATACATGGGGAGATGATAGAGTATGACCCAGTGACAGGGAGAGACGTGTTATGTAGACTGTTTGAGTGTGACGTAGATGATCTGGACATTGTCGAGAGGGAGATTCGCTGGGAGACTATGGCTGCCGAGTATGACCGACGATATGTGGTGATAGCAGTTGTGATAGCATGTCTTCTAGTAGGAGATAGACGAGGACATGGATTCCCTATTGGATGGGGAAGAGTGCTAGAGCGGATGGTGACAGAGGGGACAGTGTATGCATGGGGACCATGTGTACTGGTGATGCTCTATTTTCAGCTGCATCAGATAGCGTATCAGGGAGTGCAGACATTGAGCTGTGGAGTTACATTGCTTCAGGTATGGGCATTTGAGCATATTGCCATATGTTGACCGATTATAGAGAGACAGATTGTACCACACCGACCATATGTGTATAGCTATGGTGGAGCACTGAGACAGGGTCCGTTTGGATACATATTATACTGGCGACATGAGCTAGATAGACTGACAGAGTTCATATGGAGGCCATATCGAGATTGCCCCGGATGGTCAGATGATCATGAGGAGTTACCATATTGCAGACATGAGAGGTACCTGATTGGGTGACCAGTGAACCGCCAGAGAGTGATTGAGTTGTACCTGCCAGAGAGATTCAGGCGACAGTTTGGAGAGCGACAGGATGTACCTAGGAGGACTGCATGCTTTGCCCGATCTCACAGAGAGACGAGTCAGTGGGGAAGTATGATTCAGCCACACATAGCCTATGCTGACTTTGCACAGCTACAGCCGAGACAGTGGGAGTGGAGGTCAGATGTGGTGGATGCTGGGATGACAGAGGAGTATGAGACATGGTTTGCACGACGACGGCCAGTGCCTTTGACGGATCCTGACATTCCAGTACCGAGGAGACAGGAGGACTTCCCACTCACAGGAGAGGAGGGAGATGATGAGGATGAGGAGGAGGACGAGGATGAGGATGAGGATGAGGGGGATGATGATGATGGGGACGAAGATGATGGTGGGGAGGACGATGATGAGCCAGACTCAGCTGATCAGGAGACATTGCAGGATATTCCTCTAGAGCCGGGGATAGCTAGGACAGAGGAGGTGGAGATGTGCAAGGCTACCATAGCGAGTCAACAGGACTATATTGTGACATTGGAGAGAGAGCAGGAGCAGTTCAGAGCGGAGATAGCCAGACTCACAGAGGCTCAAGATACAGCCATAGCTCAGGCACAGCGAGAGGGACAGAGAGTCACTGAGTTCATTGGGTCGATTAGGGATGCCAGTGCACGGGAGATGGCACAGATGCTGGTAGAGACCGGAGAGGAGAGATTGTATTGGAGGACACTATATGAGAGTGCAGTTCCATCGGAGCGGAGAGAACCTTCGTATCGGGCACGATCGAGGACAGAGAGCAGGTCACGCTCTCGGAGGTCATTGAGCAGCATGGGGGTGAGTGGACCTATGAGACCACCACAGCCAGGACCAGGAGGGACATCATCCGCGAGACATGGCAGGGATGAGGAGGATAGAGGGAGCACCCAGTGACAGAGGCACGTGCTCCTTATGACAGACAGTGGACATTATGTAGTTTGACATTTTGTAGTCAGCCTGTGGGCCATACTTTAGGACAGACAGTCCGATTTTGTACTCCGATATTATTATGATATGTGATATGAGAGGCATCAATATGATGGGATGCAATGTGTTATGATTTATGGTTATTTTGCTATGTATGGATGACTTATGTACTTGTTTATGAACATGTATGGATGTATTTTTATGTATTTTTGATGTATTTATGAAATGAAATGGATAAATATTTGATGTAATGCTTGATGCAAATGCAAATGTACTAACCAAATGGATGCAGGATGTAGTATATGTGTTCGAATATCGGAGCACTAGACCGAACTGACTATCCGACCAGACGGAAGAAGTGTTAGTAAGAAATGAGATAGAAGACAGTTTAGAGATGATGAAAGCTTGCTTTCAGTAATGCACTTTGTAGGTGAGAACCTTTATTTTTATTTAGCAAAATGGATGCGTAGCATCATGGCATTGAAGGCCAGAGCTGAAATGCAACCCTTTTTACAAAAGACAGACACATCACAGACAAACGACAATCACAATCAAAAAAAGAAAGAGACCATGAGCCATCCCGGTCACTCTAAATCACTCAGTGACATCATCGAGCAACATAGGAACATGATCGAAGATAAATCAAGAAAAAGATAAGATGCGCAAATTCAAACAAATCAAACAAACATCTTGATCTTCATTGTCAAAAGTTGAAAGTGCTGATAGGACGATCATGCTGTCTGGTTTCAGGAAATGCGGTACCCTGTCTAAGACAGGACATAGTCTGGTTTCGAGTATACCACACCCTGTATAAGACCCATGATAGTAGGAACAAGGACAAATGATTTTGATGTTGATTGATATGACAATTGCGATCAGTTTGAATGTTTGATTTTGATTAAAAAGTTCACTTGTTTAAAGCATGATTTCATTAAAGCACAGTGTTTGATTGTGAGTAGTTGGAGGAATGCTCAGCGATTTGTCTTATGCACAAAAGGAATAATGTTATTGCAAAATGTTTGTTTTTTGGATTTGGAGTTTTACAATTTTTTTGTTGTTCATTTTTTTTTTTCAGGACTTTATGTGATTTTTTTTTTTTAAATTTTTTATTTTATTTTTTTTGATTATTTCAGGACATTATTTGAATTTTTATTATCTTATTTTAGGACATTTTTCAATTTTTAAGACTTTTTTCAGGACATTATTTGATTTTTATGAATTTTTTTCAGGACATTTTTCAATTTTTAAGACTTTTTTTAGGACATTTTTTCAATTTTTTTTTTTTTATGATTTTTTTCAGGACATTATATGATTTTTTTGAGAGATTTTTTTTTTTTTTTCAGGACATTTTTAAATGCAAAAGTTCCAGTGATCGATCATGACAAGGGAACGCACCCAATGTGCATCAGAAAGACATACATAGACCGAGACCAAAACATATGGACAAAGAACCGAGGTATGTAAGACAATGATGTTGACCAATAACGAGCCTGGAATAGGACATCGGGTCGAGACCAAGATAGGCATGATAAACCGACCGAGAGAAAGCATATCTAGAAGTCATGATAGATGACAAAGCAATAATCTCATTACTCATGGCGCCTGATTGCCAGGTTTTCACCATGGTACTTGCCCAAAGCGCCTATTTGCCAGGTTTTCACTAGAGGGCGAATCATTTTTTTTTTTTGCTCTTTACTTTTTTTTTTTTTTTTTGCTTTTTTCTCTTTTTTGCTTTTTTCATTTTTTTTTTGTATTTTTTTTTTTCATTTTTCATTTTTTTTTGTATTTTTTTGCTTTTTTCATTTTTTTGTATTTTTTCAGGATCATATTTGAAGAAATATCTGACAGAAAACTATGCCCAGTACTTGCGAAGATGCATGCTATTAATAGGATCAGACAGAGGTTCACCTTCTGGAGTCGCAAGCTGATATGCCCTCGAGCCATAGGTTGCGGTTACTATGAAAGGCCCAACCCAATTAGGTTCAAACTTGCCCTTGATGACGTCAGTAGACTGTGCATTCTTGGGATTTGCCTTTAAAACCAGGTCTCCCACTTCGAAGTGTCGCCCTTTGACCTTCTTATTATAAGAGCGACGGAGACGGTTTTGGTATGCTTGCAAATGTGTCAGAGCTGTCTGACGCTTCTCATCTAACATCTCAAGCTGATGCAGCCGAGAGACTCTGTGTGTCTCATCATCAATCAAGTGTTGCAAAGAAACTCGCAAGGAAGGAATCTCCACTTCCAAGGGTAAAATGGCTTCCGCACCATACACCAAAGAATAAGGTGTTGCGCCAGTAGGTGTGCGGACAGAAGTACGATAGGCCCATAGTGCTGGATTTAACTGTACGTGCCAATCTCGACCAGCGTCATTGACAACTTTCTTTAGGATCTTGATAATGGTTTTATTTGACGCTTCAGCTTGATCGTTACCCTGTGGATAGTATGGGCTAGAAAAACGGTGTTGAATATGAAATTTTTCACAAAGCTCTTTGACATCTTTATTTTTAAAAGGTCGACCATTATCTGTGACTATGGCAAGGGGTACCCCATATCTGCATATGATATAGTTCAACAAGAATTTTGAAATTTGGACACCAGTGATATAAGTCATGGGGATCGCTTCGATCCACTTTGTAAAATACTCTGTAGCTGTAATGATGAACTTGTGTCCATTTGCAGATGTTGGGTGAATCTTGCCAATAAGATCCAATCCCCACTGAGAAAAGGGCCATGGAGATATAACAGAATGAAGCTCTTGAGCTGGTGCATGAATATAATTTCCATGAATCTGGCATTTATAGCATTTCTTAACAAACTCATGAACATCTTTTTCCAAAGTAGGCCAATAATACCCAGCACGAATCAACTTTTTGGCTAAGCTAAGACCATTGAAATGGCCCCCACATATACCATCATGAACCTCGTGTAAAGCCATTTGTGCTTCATCAGAATCCAAACACCTGAGGAGGGTATGGTCAAAGGAACAGTGGTAAAGAGTGTCGGCGATGATGACATATTTGGCTGCTTGTCGGATAAAGGCTCGGCGTTGGTTAGCGGAAAGGTTAGGTGGTACGGTTTGGGATTTCAAATACTGATATACGTCATTGTACCACGGGGAGTTGGGACCAACAAGAACGCACATCACGTCAGCTGCTGGAATGTCAAAAGAGGGAACCAGCAATTATTCAACCAAGAATTCACACTTGTCCATATTATGAGGCATATTCAACATGGAAGCAATCGTAGCCATTGCATCTGCCGACTTGTTTTGCATTCTTGGCACTTGATTGAAATGGATAGCTGTGAATTTTGTCTTGAAGAAATCTACCATGTGCTTATAAGGAATAAGCTTTTCATCTTTTGTTTCGTAGTCATCGTTGACTTGTCGGATGACTAATTGAGAATCTCCATAGACTTGCAAATGCTTGATGTTCCAGTGGACTGCTACTCGGAGTCCTATGACCAGTGCTTCATACTCTGCAATGTTATTGGTACAATGGAAAGTTATTCAGTAGGACTTTGGAATAGCGTCACCTTGAGGGGTGACAAACAGAATACCAGCTCCGGACCCGAACTTGGTATGGGATCCATCAAAGTATAACTTCCATTCATTAGATGATGTGAGAGAAAAGACTGATTCATCTAGAAAATCGGTCAACATGGGATGATCGTCAGAAATAGGAGCATCTGCAAGTTGATCTGCTATGATTTGTCCTTTTATCACCTTTCGCTCCATATACTCAATGTCAAATTCACTGAGAATCATGACCCATTTTGCTAAGCGACCTGTCAAAGCTGCTTGGCTAAGCAAATATTTTAAGGGATCAATTTTTGCAACCAACAATGTTTGGTGGCTTAGCATATAATGTCGGAGCTTTTGTGTTGCAAACACCACTGCTAAGCATGCCCTTTCAATAGTTGAATAATTTAGCTCATAGCCTACCAGTGTCCGGCTAATATAGTAAATAGCTCTTTCTTTGTCGCTCTCATCTTGTTGAGCCAAGAGAACTCCTAATGTTGTTTCAGTTGCAGAGATATACAATAAAAATGGTTTGCCCTCGATAGGAGGCATTAGAATAGGTGGTGACAGTAAATAGTCTTTGAGAGCTTGAAAGGCTGATTGCTCAGTCCATTTAAAAGTGACACCTTTATGCAATAGATGCTGGAATGGATGACATTTGTCAGCCAACTGAGCTATGAAGCGGCAAATTGATTGGAGCTTTCCTTGCAGACTTCTTAATTGCCGGAGGTTTGAAGGTGGAGGCATATCCATTATTGCTTTGACCTTGGCAGGGTCGACCTCAATGCCTCAGTGAGAAACAATATATCCGAGTAATTTGCCAGTTGTAACACCAAAGACACACTTCTTTGGATTGAGCTTGAGTTTGTAGGTCTCCATTCTGTCAAAGATTGGGCCCAGGATGGCTAGATGACTATCTCTGGTAACAGATTTGCATAACAAGTCATCAACATAATCCTCCATCAAAGTATGCATGAAATCATGAAAAATTGTCGTCATTGCTCTTTGATATGTTGCACCAGCATTTTTGAGACCGAAGGGCATCACATTCCAACAATAGGTGCCCCAAGCACAGGTGAATGCGGTCTTATGTTGATCTTCATGTGCAATGCGGATTTGGTTGTAGCCGGAGAAACCATCCATTAGTGAAAGCATCTCATATCCAGCCGTCATGTCCACTATGATGTCTATGTTTGGCAATGGAAAATCATCCTTAGGGAATGCTTTATTCAGGTCCCTAAAATCTGTGCAGATGCGGATGCCCCCAGTTACTTTGCTAACTGGTACTAGATTTGAAATCCAGTCTGCATAATCAATGGGTCTGATGAAGCCCACATCTAGTAATTTTTTCAATTCCACTTTGACCAAAAGAGCCACCTGAGGATGCATCTTTCTAAGCTTTTGTTTAACGGGCTTAACATCTACTTTCAATGGCAAATGATGAAGGACTAACTCAAGATCGAGGCCAGGCATATCTGCATAGGACCACGCAAAGCTGATCTTCTTCTCCAGAAAGAAATTGATAAAATCTATTTTCTCTTGTTTTGACAGGGAGGCAGCAAAGTGAATGACCTTAGGGTTATCAGGTGTTCCCAGATTGATTTCCTCGGTCATCTCCACCAGCAATGTTGATTTGTCTTGAATTGATAGGGGTACGTCCACTCTTCCACCTTTGGGTGCCTCAGAAAGGTTTTCACCCGCAGGTACGTCTTTTATTTTTACTTTTGTATGATCAGAGAGCGCCTTACGGTTTTCACTCAAAGATCTATTCTTTTGATTTTTTTCTTTTTCTTTTTCTTTTTCATGACTGGAAGAGGGAGTTGACTCCCCAAAATATGCTGTTGAATCCAGGTCGATAACAAATCCTGCCTTATGATCGCCCTGTGGTATGCCTTCCCGTAGTCCCAGGAATTCGGCAATTGCCTCATCATTTTGAAAACAGTCCAATGTGAGCGGTTCTTGTTGGTCATATTGGATAAGTTGGGGATATATGAGGGGCATGTCATCATCGGTTGTAAGGATAGAGAGGGCTGATATGGTAAAAATGTGAACATCTGTGGTGTCACTATCCGAACTGCTTGTGTCGGATTCGGAGCTTGGATCCCAAAATGATTCTATCCAAGCATGAGGACATGTTTTAGGAAGAGGAGTTATTTCATGTTTGTCCTCCATAGGAAAATTATCAAGGTCAATGAAGATATTGTCAAGGGCATAGGAGCTAGAAGGAAAAGAACTCCACTCCCATTCATTAGAGTCAGTCTCGGGTCGGGTATCCTCAGGTGTTATTTCATCGTCAGAATCACGCCCTTTTCGACACGTGGACATTTTGATAGATGTGGATCCAATTCGTAATGGTAAAAAACCTAACCCTAAAGTTGGGGGTCACCTTGTAGGTATGACAGGTTCTAATCTTCCATTGTTGTTCAGGCCTAAGCCACTGCAGCCATCATATCCTTTCTTCTGCAGCATAGTAAATCCTTTGCCATATAAATCCACTGGCAGTTTGACAGGTGGGGCTTCAGTTGGATCTTTATAGAGCCAATCTATGACACCATCATCTATAGTTTCTTTGTCAAGTTCTCCCCATCTTGCAAATGTAGTAGGAGGCTGATACTGAATAATGACCTTGGGTTCGTTTTGCAATAAATGCGGTTTTCCATATGATTTTGGAGACATCGGCAAATTCCCAATGAGGAATGTTTGGTCCATTGAATATTCTCCACACCCTTGGTCTTGTATCTTCAGTTTTCCTTTGACAGCATCTAACAATGCATTGGGATCCACATAACTGTCTGATTTGGCCTCTCTATTGACTGGGACCTGCTGCCGAGGAGTATCCTTTAAGGTAGCACAGAATTGAAATGGATTAGGATCCCCTGGAATGGTTATCTCAGTGCCATTGTAAGGATATTTTAGACATTGATGATAAGTGGATGGAACTGCTTTCATGGCATGGATCCATGGACGGCCAAGGATCATATTATAAGGGAGGTCAAGGTCTAGGACTTGTAGGAAAGTGTTTTCCGTCACTGGACCAATTATGATAGGCAATGCAATTATCCCTTTGGATGGGCGTTCAGCATCATCATAAGCTTTGATCGTTATCCTTTTGGAAGCATCAATGTCATTTTCTGTATATCCAAGGCCAATGACCACTCTCAAGGTGCAGATATTAAGACCTGCTCCACCATCTATCAAGACTCGCCGGATTTTGCAATTATGGACAAAGACTTCTAGGTGCAAAGGGTCATTATGGGGAAGCTTATCAAGTGAGATATCATTATCAGAAAATGCGACACTTTGGGAAATGGCTAAATGTCCAATCGGCGCTTGAAATTGGTCAACATCAATATCTGTTGGGACAGTGGACTCAGTCAAAGCTTTATCTAGGACTGGACGATGCATGGGAGACATTTTCAACAACTCTAGAATGGATATTTGTGCAGGTGTTTTTCCTAGATGATCCAAAAGATTATACTGACTTGCAGGAATTGGTTTGGGAGGAGTGGCAGGAGCTCCTTTCAAGACTATTTTGGATCGACGAGTGGTGACCGCACAAGAAGGATCTTGTCCTTTTATTCTCAAGGTGGATACATACTCATTTGACGCATGAAAACAATTAATAACATTGTGATAACCGGTATTTGCATAATTGGCCGTTTGAGCAGAATTAGAAGAGGATGCTTTACCCTTGTCATGATCAAGCAAAGGAGTTTTGAAAATAGTATGATCAGTGTTAGAGGTTGGGTGGGGTGGATCTATCTCAATTACTCCTTGCTCCAATAAATCTTGAATCATATGTTTTAGTTGGAAACATGAAGCAGTTTTATGTCCTTTGGACCGATGATACTCACAGTACGCATTATCATTCCACCAATGCGGCTTTACCGTTGGTTCTGCTTTAATATCTGGTAGCTTGATAAATTTTGCTTGTATTAATTGCTTCATTACTGATTCAATAGGCTCTCCCAATGGCGTAAACTATCGAGGAGGCCCATCCCGCGATTGGAAGGGTTTGCGTTGTTGATTTTGTTGTTGGCCTTGTTGTTGATTATATTGTTGCGCATGCTGTTGTTGAGCATTTTGCTGATATTGCAGCTGTTAAGCATGCTGTTGATATTGCGGCTGTTGAGTAACATTACTCCTTGGTGCTTGATTTTGTTCCATAGTTGACATGTTAGGAACACTCAATTTCTTAATTGTGAATGGGGGTTGATTTGCATTCACCACTCTCGCATCAACAACACCATCATTAGTGACATTCTTGTTCTTATACCAAAATTTGTTTCTGTCCCCTGAATAATTTGTGTTGTCATTGTCCTTATTGAGCTTGATAATTCCTTTAGCTACAAGAGCTGTTTCAATACTCATTCCTTTCTTAATGAGTTTTTCTATAGTACTAGGACTTTTCAATTTTAGCTCATACATCATTTCTGGGACCAGATTCTGGATAAACAGATTCACTTGCTATTCTTCAGGTATATCGAGAGAGGAACGACTATACAAGCTTCGCCAGCGTTGCAAGAAAGTCACTAATGGTTCACCTTGATTTTGTTTGGTATTGCATAAATCCGACATAGTCACATCACTGTCAATGTTGAACGCGAAATGAGATATAAACTTTTGCACCAGTTCTGACCAAGTCTTTATATTTCCTGGCAGATGTGAATACCAATCCATAGCTTGTCCAGTGAGACTTCATGCAAATAATTGCATTAAATATGTCTCCTCATAGCTTACTTCCATGCATGCCACGTAAAATGCTCGAATATGATCTTTTGGATTGCCATTCCCTCTATATTTCTCAAAGTTGGGTGCCTCAAAATGCTTAGGGAATGGAGGCATGTATACACTCTTGTCAAATGGATTAGGACATAAATCTTGATCTGTATACAACTTCTTTGTTCCTTTAGTTTCTAATGCGTCAACTTTTCGTTGCAACTTCTCAAGTTGTTGCGCAATTGTCCATCATTAATCCCAGTTGGTATTCTTTGTTGATATATCGCATTTCCGATCGGTTGTTGATACTCTACAATGGTTGTTTTTGGCGTCTCCTGCATATAAAGTTTTTGGTTCATCTCTTGTTGTTGCGGTTGTGCTATGCCTTGATATTGACCTTGTTGTTGTACTTCTTGGAGCCTAGGTTGATATTGCAATTGAGTAGGCTGTTGATATTGCATAGGCGCCAATTGCGGTTGTGAAGTAGGATAACTTGCTTGCCGTGGCACATATTGTGGCACATGTTGTTGGTGCTGACGAATTGGAATTTTATGACTTTGTGCCAATTGTTGTCGCGGTGTATATCCCATCATTTGTAAAAAACTTTGTTTAGATGGTTTTCGTTGCTTCTCCTTAGGATGGGGTATAGCACTCGCATTAACTTGCTGTGTTGTTTGTCCAATCCATTGTGATGGTTGCAAGTTTGCATTAACTTGTAATGGTAGCGAAGGCACTGCAATTTGTTGTCGGATGCCATATTGTTGTTGTTGCACATCATTTGTTTGCACATTCGATCGTACCTTTTGCGTATTACTCAATTGTTGCAACAATTGCTGGTGGTGCAAACCACTACCCGTAGCTCTTTGTGTAGCCATTATCGAAGGATCTGTCGCAATAGTGTTTGGCAAAGATATTGAACTTAGCGGGACATAAGAACTTTGTTGCATCGTGGAATTGCTTTGGACATTATTGACATTAGGCATTCCAGTTGTGAAACTTTCTTGTATCTTAGATGTTGATCCAATTTTATGCATGTGAGGAACCACTTCTTGTTGAGGAACCATTGTCGATATTTGCATGGTCTTCATTTGATCTTGTATTACAGGCGTTGTATTGAATAATGGATTATTTATCGTCTCAAATGGTGACTTTTGAGGAATAGTCATTGTCAATGCCTTTGAAGCACATTTGCTCATCAAGGTAGATTGAGTTGCTTGTTGTGCATTTTCTTCATTTGGATGCGGAGAGAAACTTAACAACTCAGCGCCTTGTTGTTCTTGCACATTGATTTGTTCACTTGAAGAGGTCACATTACTCATCATGTTAAGATACTTTTGTGGAAACATCTTAAAGACCTTGTTCAAGAATTTATCCATCTTTTTTGTCATTTTTGGATCTTGAAAGAACACGTCAACATCATTAGAAGCATCAGAATCAGATGAAGAATCTAGTTGGACATTTGGATTCGCTTCTTGTTGGATGCCTTGATCTGAACCAAATCCTTGCAAAAGAGTTTGTTCTTCATATAACGTTTGAGTTTGAATGTCATGTTGCAAGTTTGGTTGATTCCAATCGAAAGGTGGACTTCCTCTTGGAGTAGGTGGGACACTCCCCTATCCTGGTTTCATAGGTACAAACAATGGTTCATATAATGGTGGTGGTCCGAGTTGAACCGTTCCATATGGTGGTAGAGATGTGTTTGATGAACCTTCAACTTGCACTGTTTGACTTGTTTGAAACTGCGAATTTGCTATGTTGTCCATGGGTTGATACATTGGTTCTCCCATCTTCTTAGATTGTGATCTTGTCTCAATAGGCATGTCACTTATGCAAATGTTTTTTTTTTTTTGGAATTTTTGAAGGATAATATATGATATGCAACTAAATGAAAACTAAATAGATGCAAATGCAACCTATGTTTTTGGTTGTTTTTGAATATTTTGACAAACTTTTGAAATGCAAATCTAAAAAGAGACCCTTAGGAAATTGAAATGATGTCTAGACCTCAAAGGACAAAAGGACCAAGTGACAAAAGGACAAAATGACAATGTCTCCCCTATATGCTTGGATACTAAGCTAGGTTTGACGAAATGATATTGATGACAAAAGGACAAAAGATTTGATAAGGTCTAAACTTCTTAACAATGACTTAGGGTTTATCAAAGATTTGGATTACTCAAGTATGACAAGACCTAGTTTTGACACTATATGCTAAGGGACAATTACTATGAAAATGACCCTAATATGATATGATAATGACCTAATCTTAGTGAAGAGACTTAGGGTATGCAAATATAAATGTACGACAATGATATGACTTTAATGCAAGAGGACATATGCAAGTGGATGACTCTTATTAATATGCAAAAGGAGTATGACTTAGGTGAAACCTAACCTTGATATTTGACAATGACTTTGCAAAATGCAACCTAGGATGAATCTAAATGTAAGTGACATAAATGTTGAGACAAGTTTTTGAACAATGTTGGATAACCATGTTTGAAGAAGATGATCTTTGAATCTTGTTGAATTTTTGTTGGATGAATGTCTCTTATGTTTAACCTTGTTTTGAATCAATTTGTTTTGCTTTTGAAATGGGATAACATTCAACTTTTGACAATCAAAGAATACAAGATGTTACAACTTAGACTCAAGACAATCATGCTCATTTCCACATTTCTTATGTTAGGCAAAGACATTAGGTACTTGAGAGGTAGACTCATTATGAGATTCAAGGAGAATACATAGATGCTTGACCCCACGGGCTCCCCTCCATGGCACTCACTTCTCAGGGCAGCCAAGCATCAGTCCCCATGGAAATCTCCCCATGGCAAACTTAGTATCTCTTCCAAGTATCCGAATTTGTCCTTCTCAAGCAACTAGAAGGGTTTTTGGCCTCTAAAAACAAGGTATGTAGTAAGGATTTCTGTTAAGCATTACTCCTTGATGTCATGCAAGCATGATTGAGACATTAAGCCCATCAAGATACCAAACAAATGTAGTCGCGCAAGTGCGATTTAGACCAAGAGGCCCTACTTAGATGTTGATATGAGAAAGAGTTCAAGGGTCATCACTTCCCAAGTAACTGCAATTCCCATGTAACACTTCCTTCAAAGCTTTCGCTCATCGGGTATTTTTTTATAGTGAGTTAGAATGCCAAGGAATTCTAGCCGTACTCACTTTGGGTCATTCCCTTCTCATGATTATCACTTGCTTGCTAAAGCAAAGTGGTCGGGAAGGCAGGCCCTCTAATGCAGACACTCAATCATCAACACAAGCATGGCATCGAAGATCTGGATTTCTGATCACCCTAAGAAGGATGAGAGCATACTCTCCTACTCCAATGTCACACTTAACAATCAAAGCAAGCAAATGTTCATTCCCACCTATTTATAAATCACTAAGTGCCTAATTAAAAATCTCAAGCACACAATTTGGTTGTTTTTCCAAGGCAACCTGCAAAACCCAAGTTAGAGGTTTGATTTGTTGTCTTTGACCATCGAATCTGCACAAAACATGTTAGTAGTTTGATTTTTAGTCTTTTCCATGCGTATGCCAAGATTCTGCACAAATAATTAGTACCAAAATCCAAAACACAGAAAACAGAATGCAAAAACATCAAAAACTTCAAGTAAACACTGCATTTTTCACCTCTGTTCTGGACTTTACACAAGCGCAGAACTCATGACACAGGCGCAAGATGTCTAACACAAGCGCAGAATGTTGCATACACAGACGCAAGATGCTCAACACAGGCGCAAAATGCTTCACACAAGCGCAGAAGTGTCCAGAATGCACTGCACGGCCCTATTTTTGGGTTTTTGACCTGCAAATCAACTTAGAAGCACTCCAAAACACAATAAAAAGGTTAGAAGGTTAGTATTCACGTCGGGTTCACCAGTTAATGTAGCATCGGAATTAGGAATCATCACAAGATAAGTAGATCAATCAAAACACAAGACATGATAACTCAATCATGAGAGCACTCATTCCAAATGAACCTAATCCTAAGCACACTCAATAGAGATATGAAAACAAAGCATTCAAAATGAAAGATTATGAAAACCAAATGCAGAATTGAATGCTCCTTCCATGCGGCTCCATTGTTGTTCTTTTCTCTTCAATGGATTTGTGGATCTCACCTACAAGTGCACATACAATTGAAAGCAAGATTGATGAAAAGCTCAAGAGTACTAGAAACGTAAGTTCGGTAGTTTGATTAAGGATTCGGATTCGGGATTCGGGGTTAGCTTTGATTGAAAATCATCCAATTTATAGAAGAATTGGATAAATGACAAGATTAGAATGATGCAATTCAAATGGAAATTGCAAATCAATATGACAAATTATGACAAATTATGCACTTTCCATGCACAATTTGATTGATTGATAATTGATGACAAATTATGACACATTCTATGTCAAAATTGATTGATTGTCAATTATGACAATTTATGACAAATTGAAATGTCATTCTCATGGAATTAGGAGATGAAATAGGAGGGAAAAGAAATTAGAAATTAAGAAAATTAGAAAATTGAAATTGATGACAATTAGGAATTAGAAATTGATGGAAAAATAGGAAAATAGGAACTACAAGAAATTAGGTAAATTAATTAATAATTTGTCATTTATTAATTAATTTACAAGAGGAAGAATAATTAGCCAATTAAATAAAGATTTAATTGTAACTTAGGATTAATAAATAATTTAGTAACCCTAGAAGAAGAAATGACAAATTAGGTTAAATAATTAAATCATAAAACCTTAGAAGACGAATTAGAAATGCGAAAATGACAATTAGGTCTTGATTGAAGATAATTAATGTCATGATTTTGAATTGATAAATGACCAGTGCGACAAAATGATTTGATTAAGAAAATGCGCCAATTGACGAGGAACAATGACAAATTGATCCAAATTGACATAATTGAGACAGACAACGATCGATGACAAATCGGTCGCAAAATGACAAAATTGATAAGAGGACAACGATCGATGACAAAATATATTGCAAAATGACAAGATTGAAAATGACCACGATCGATGATAAATCGATCGCAAATGACAAGATCGAACATGACAACGATCGATGACAAATCGATCGTAAAACGACAAGATTGATAAACCGATCGCCAGATGATAAGATTGAAAAGAGGACAAAACCCTAATTAGGATTGACGATGTCCAAAATGATAAGATTGATGATAAGATTGATAAGAGAGCAACGATTGATGACAAATCGATCGCAAGATTGACAGGAGGACAAAACCCTAATTAGGATTGACGATGTCCAAAATGATGACAAATTAGCACGCACATTGATGCAAAAAGATAAGTTTGATCAAAATCATGATTGGATAATGTTGTCGACAAGACCAAATTTGAGGACGAGATGATTGAAGAATGACTCGATGCTCGCAAATGATAAAAACCAAGTGCGTGACATAGGAGAAATGTTAATGCGACGCAAAAACCTAAAATGAGGCAATGCGCAAATGTTAAAGTATGACCTCGCAAGCGTTGACCATTTTTAGGTGTCTACAATATCTTTAAATGATCAAAGGCATTTTATCTTCATTCATGGATCAATTCTAACTCTTGTAGTCTAAATACTCGTTGTTCTTCATCTGGGATAAGACCTTTTAATGATACTCATATAGAAGGTATCTCTACTTCTATTGGCAGTATTGCTTCTGATCTATAAACAAGAGAGAAAGGTGTGGCACCTGTTGGCGTGCGGATACTGGTATGGTAGGCCAATAGAGCAGGATTAAATTGAATATGCCAATCTCTTCCAGCATCATTTATTGTTTTTTTTGAGAATTTTCAGAATAGTTTTGTTTGATGCTTCTGCTTGCCCATTCCCTTGTGGATAGTAGGGTGTGGAAAATCTGTGTTGGATCTTGAATTTCTCACATAGCTCTTGTACATCCTGAATCTTGAATGATCGTCCATTATTAGTGATAATGGTCATGGGTATTCCATAGCGATAGATGATGTAGTTCAAGATAAATGCAGCAATTTGTTTTCCTGTGATATTTGTGAGAGGTACTGCCTCAATCCATTTTGTGAAATATCTGTAGCTACAAGGTTTGTGACCATTAGATGAAGAAGTATTTATCTTTCCTACTAGATCAAGACCCCATTGATAGAATGACCAAGATGTTGCCAAAGCATGAAGTTCTTGTGTTGGTACATGAATCAAATTCCCATGGATCTGACATTGTTTGCATGTTCTATCTATCTGAAAAGAATCCCTTTCCATAGTCGGCCAATAATAGCCCAATCGTATGAGCTTTTTTGAAAGGGTAAGACCACTTGAATGAGTGCCACAAATGCTGTTATGGACTTCATGTAAGGCCTTCTCAGATTCTTCTTGTTTGAGACATCTTAAAAGAGTACCATCTAGACCTTGTTTAAACAGGGTGTCCATGATGAGAGTATAATGGGAGGATTGGCAAATAAAGTTTCTCTTTTGATTTTTTGATAAGTCAGGAGGGAGGATATTATCTTTCAAGTATGTGTAAATTTGGCCATAGCGAGAGGAATCATGTCCAACAAGGTGACAAATAGTTTAGGAATCAGGACAATTATGAGTAGGGTAAAACAACTCTTCTACTAGGAATTCATAACGTTGTTGATTTTCCCGTGTCTGAAGTAGAGAAGAAAGTGTAGCCATGGTGTCTGCTATTTTGTTGTCATTGCTTGGAATCTCCTGCAAAAGTTATTTCTACAAAGTATTTCTTGATATCATCAACCATCTTTTTATAAGGCATTGACTTTTCATCCTTTGTTTGATAACCATCATTGATTTGATTGATGATGAGCTGAGAGTCTCCAAAGACTTGAAGTTGTGTAATGTTCCATTCTATAGGCATTTTGATACCTGTAACCAAAGCTTCATACTCTGTTGTGTTGTTGGTGCATGGAAGGCTTAATTTGTATTCTTTTGGGATTGTATGACCTTGTGGTGTGATGAATAGAATACCTACTCCTGATCTATGTTGTGTATCATTATTAATACCTGCTCCTGGACTGATATTCAAGTGATTTATTATATGGATCAAACCCTGAAATGTCTGCATATGACCAAGTAAAATTGACTTGCCATCTTTTGAAGGGTTCCAAATATTGTTTCCTTGCTAGTTTTGATAGAGAAGTTGTTGGATATAGACCAGTTGTGCCAATGATAACTACCTTTGTTGATTCCATCAGGATAAATGACCTCTCTTGATAGAATTTAGGTAAGGTGTAAAATCTCCCATCTTTCGGCGCCTCGAGGAGGTTTTCACCATTAGATGCATCCTTTCTTTTTACTTTTTCCTGATCTAATGTTTCCAAGAAATGGTTTTTAGCATTAGGCCTGATATTGTTTTCTTTATTTTTCTTTTTGTGGCTAGGAGATTTGGCACCCACTTGACTCGAAGATGCATTGCTGAAATTCCTGATGAAAGTTGTTGTGGGTTCGATTTCATTAAGATATAAGGATATGGTATGGTCATTAGGAAAGACATCAATGGTGGTATGTCCTTCATTTTCCCAATCCATAGGTTTAGGAGGGATTAAGGATAAAGGATCCTCATGTTGAATTGTTTCAAAGATATTACAGGTCATGATAGAGACGTCGGGATTTTCAACAAGTATTTCCATGTCTATAATGATACTCTCATCAAAATGACCTCTTGCAAGTAGCTCCTGATTGTCCTCGATTACGTCCAAGTCAGCCAAATGTGATTCTGATTCAAGTGGGCTAGTTCCTAACACTTGTCCTACATACGTATGAACTATATCGACATCTACATCTGCTTCTTCCCTTTCAATTTGAAGTTGCTCTTGTTTGTTTTTCCATGATAGCAAATATTCTTCGTTCCCTCGATCTCTTAGCTGCATTTGTTTTTCCATGTGACAAAATTGATGTGAATGATTGTTCCTAGGATTGTGTGCTTGAAGATGCTACCTCTTTGTTATGTGAAACAATGATCTCTTGAGCTGGTTTCAGATTACTACAACACTGCAATGGATTTGAGTCTTCTGAGATCGTGATTTCCTACCCATTGTAGGGAAATTTTAGGTATTGATGACATGTTGATGGAATAGCCTATATGTCATGTATCCATGGTCTTCCCAAGAGTATGTTGTATGGTAGGTCCAAGTCTAGAACTTGGAATGCTATGTCTTTTTGTAAAGGTCCCATGCTGATGGGTAATATCACAATTCCTTTAGAGAAATGTTCTTCTTCATCATATGCTTTGAATGTGATCTTTTTTAGGGGATCATCTTCAAAATAACCTAGAGCACGGACAAGATTCAAAGAGAAAATGTTTAAGCCAACTCCTCCATCTATTAGGAAGCGTTTAAATCGTGTTCTATGAATGATGACTTCAATTTGCAAGTGAGCATTATGGGGATGTTGCAATGAATTAATGATTGGATATGAAGGAGATGAGCTTTGAATAGGATCCTCTGAAATAGGTTTGATGGGTATATTGTTTGGTGAGGATGCTATGGAAGATTCTTGCAAGCTTTCAGGAGGTGTAGGAATAGATGCCTTTAGAGAGTTAATTTTCTTATGGGGGGATGAGCCTTTGCTAGACATAGGTGCATGATTGTGATCTTTCTCGTCAAAATCCCTTACGGATCTCTTTAAGAGTTTCATAAAAGAGCCACCTTTCTTTGGAGATGTATTTGAATCTTTGTGAGGTTTTGACATAGTTGGATTTTGATTCTGGACTTGTTTGATTGCTCTAATGTGTTGACTTATTATGTCAACTTCTTGTGTTTTGCTTTGGTATTCCATGTTGCTATGATCTTAAGATATTTCAAATATTTCAATTTCCATCTCTGCGATTTTTCATCTATGAGCTCTGGTTAAAATGGGCATACATGTGTCTTAGATATTGTGCTAGGCTTCGATTGTCTAAAATTTGTTTTGATAAGGGATCAACTGTCAATGTAAATGTGATAGCGTGATATGACACGAAAAGATGGTTCAAGTGTTTAAAAGTTTGCAAGTTTTTTGATCTTTAGTTTTGGAGTGCAATGATGATGATTTGATAAGAACCAAGTCCAATAGGAATGATATATCCTATGATGTGGGACAAGGTTATCCTGACCAAATGTTGTAGTTTCATGATAAAGGATGATAGATCCTGATGAGAAACTATGTTTTGGGTGACTAGTTTATCAAAGAGGTTGATGATGCACTTTGAGATTTTTAGACCTTGAACTTGTTGAGGGTGAGTACTTGAAAATATTGAGGTGTTTATCTTTATAATCCGATTTGACAAATGATAACTTTAGCAAGAAAACCAAGAAGACAATCCAATCATAAAATGATAGATAACAAGTGTTTATGATCACTACAAATTGACTGAGCAAATAGGACAGACCTGAAAAAGATGTGCAAGAAGACAGTTCTGGACCAACAGAGATAGAAGTTCGTATGACAAACTACACAACCTCGAATGACAATTTATATAGCTCATACGACAAACTAGAAATCTCGCACGAAAGAAAAATCCTCTGCTAAGATGACTCATACGACACTTTTCACTGGACCAGACGATGAAAGATAATATAAAATTTTCTGTTACATAGGCTCGTATGACAATTCCCACCAGACCATACAACAAAGTAGATAACTCGTACAACAAACAGACAAACTCGTACGATAAAGGACAAAACAAAGATAAAAAAATGTTTGTTTGGCAGAATTTTGACTAGTGAAGTTTGATTTTTTGCTTATGTTTTCTAGTTTTAAATGTCTTATTTTATGTTTAAGGGATGAATACACAACAAACACATGATATGATAAGTGACCTTCAAGCACATTATGCTACCTAAGGAAGTTGGCTGAGAGAGAAAACCTTTGCTTGCAAGCTTAGGTACACACCCAATAGCTAATTAGAATATGACCACTGAGTCTCAGGTAATGGATTCTCAATGTTGTATTATTCGACTCTAAATGCTAATGGGGGCATGATATGGCAAGTGTCTTGGAAGAGTTACTATCTCTCTTGCACAAAGATTATCACCCTTTCGAAGGTGAATCAGGTAGCTTCTAATTTAACTGGAACTAGTAAGGGATCTATTTGATGCGCCGGGGTATAATAATCAATTAAGAGATCTCCCAGCCTTGAAAACTAAGGTTTGATATACCCGAAGGTACGGAGGAGAGCTATTCCTGAGCACTATCATTGACTTGATTTTCATCAAATCACATTTATTTTATAGTGGGTTGGATTACTTGGCGTTAGCCATTCCCACTTAGGTTGTTCCCCTCTCACCAACCTTAATGGCTAAGAGTTATTAGCTCCTCGGGAGGGTAGGCCTGCTAAAGAAATGCACTAATGAAAGCAAGGATGAGTCTAGCTTTCTGATCACCTGAGAAGGGTGAGAGCATACTTACCTATCATCAAAACACACAAAACATGATTGTTCATTTCCATTAGCAAAATCAAGTGTGCCTAGAAAAATTAAAGAATACATAGAGTTTAGTTGAGTCCTCCTAGACAACCTAAAAAATAGATGCATTAGTAGTCATGATGTGTTTTGTTGAAACGAAGCTTTGACAAGTGTAATCTTCGACAATCATTCGGCAAAAACTAGTTAGGCTGCTGAAAAACTCACAAACAAACCAAGGTTAGCAATAGTAATGATCAAATTGAAGCATGAAAACCCTAAAATGCAAACAGCTTTAAAAACACAAAAGCAAAATTTGTACAACAAAATTTACCTGATCGTACGTGTACCTTTCCAGGACCGTACGAATGAAGAACATAGCTCGTACGACACTTTAAAAGCTCGTACGAGTCAGGATAGATTGTCATCTCAGTGCACAAAGGAGCACATACGAGACCAAAAAGGAGCTCGTATGAAATTCTGATTCCAGCCCAATCAGAAATGAAGATTTGATGATGCTTGAGAGGGCAAAAATCAGATTTTTGGCCCCACGGTGGGTGCCAAAATGTTGTGCTCTATGAGAAATGTGACACTTGCAACTACAACACAAAACACTCAATAGATCATTACAAGCATGGTTAGCAAATAATAAGAAAATAAAGGTAAAACCATGACAAAGCAATCTATCACCTCCTAAGAGATGCAAGTATGGATTTGCTCTCAGATCTGGATAAGCAATCCCAGTGACTTGATTACACCTAGATGGAGGATTTGAAATGATAATGATATGCAAATATGAGATTGATTATGCTAGATTGATCCAAGAGACTAATTAAGCTATGATGATGATGTAATTAAGCTACATGATTCAACAATTATGCTAGAAAATGACCAAATTAAACTAAATCTAAGATGCAATTGCCTATAATAACAATGCTCAAATGATATGCTAGAATGGATATGCCTATAGTAACAATGCATAAGATGAAAATGAGATGGGATCCTTATTGCTCCAAAATGGGGGATATTTATAGGCTTTCCAAGGCCAGGGGTGAGGTGGCAGGAATCAACGGTCAAGATAGAGTTTGAAGATATCAAGGGTGAAATTGGAGGAGGTTGAAGAAGAGGTTGGAGGAAGAGACACTTGTCATCTCTGTGGTGACAAGTGTTAAGGATCTTTGCTCATAAAAGGGCAAGTGTCCAAGAGAGGAGACATGTGGCCAAAGTTCCATGTGTCTCAAGAAGAAAATATCCACACCACAGGAGGTTAGGATGTGCAAGATAGGATAGGGTTAGGCAAACCCAAAGTTAAGTGGAATGAGTTACGTTAGAGGGATGGCTGGGTTAGGTGGTTAGAAGTCAGGAGACATGTGGGTAATTTGAATTTAAAAATTCAAATAATAGAAAAGACTAATTAATTCTCAACAACTCATAAATTGATTTGTTTTAATTAATTAGAAGATTCGAAGAAATAATTGAAGTGGGGGGGATTAATTAGTTTGAATTAATTAATCAAAGGGGATTATGAAATGAGCCTATTAAATAAATCCTTAGATTTATTAATAAGTAGATGAAAGGGGGAATTTAATCAAATTGCTTGATGAATTCAATTAAACTAGGAAGGGGGAATAATTAAATAATTGCTTATTTAATTAATTATCTTCAAACCTTTTTTAGGTGTATACATGACCCATTAGGACATCATATTGTCTTAAGGGGTCATATGGTATCCTAAGGGGTCATGTCATGTACTAGGATGTTAAAAGGGGTCATATGGTGTTCTAAGGGGTCATTTGGTGTCCTAAGGGGCATATGATGTTGTTAGGGGTCATATGGTGTCCTAAGAGGCCACACATGTGTTAGAAAACCATATGACCCCTTAGGATATCATATAACCCATTAGGATCCATCATATTGTCCTAAGGGGTCATATAGTCTCTTAAGGGGTCATGTCATGTACTATAATGTTAAAAGGGGTCATATGGTGTCCTGAGGGGTCATATGGTATCGTTAGGGGTCATATGGGGTCCTAAGGGGTGACACATGTGTTAGAACACTATATGACCCCTTAGGACACCATGTGACCCAATAGGACATGATATTATCCTAAAGGGTCATATGGTGTCTTAAGGGGTCATTTAGTTTACTAGGATGTTAAAAGGGTTCATATGGTGTCCTAAGGGATCATGTCATGTACTAGGATACTAAAAATGGTCATATGGTGTCCGAAGGGGTCATATGATGTCATTAGGGTTCATATGGGTTCCTAAGGGGTCACACATGTGTTAGAACACCATATGACCCCTTAGGACACCAAAAGAGAGAGAGAGTATTAAAAAGGCTAAAAGGGGACAAGAGAAGAGAGAGAGAGAGAGAGTATTAAAAATGATGAAAGGGGACAAAGGGAGAGAGGCCCTAAAAAGACTTAAGGGGAGGGACACTATATGACCCCTTAGGACAATAAGATGTCCTAATGGGTCATATGGTGTCATAAGGGGTGATATAGTGTTCTAACACATGTGTGGCCCCTTAGTACCCCATATGACCCATAATGAGAATATATGACCCCTTAGGACCCCATACAACCCCTTAGAACACCATATGACAAAGATAAAGGGAGAGAAAGAGAGAGAGAGGTATGTAGAGAAGTATAGGTAGAGAGGGAGAGGGGATGTATGTAGGGAGACAAAGTGAAGATATATATATATATATATATATATATATATATATATATATATGGAGAGAGAGAGAGAGAGAGAGAGTCATGTATTTAGAGAATAAAGGGGAGATATAAAGAAGGGTGAGAGAGATAGGTTTAAATCTTGGAGGAGAGGAGAGAGTGAGATAGAGAGATGGGGGAGACAAGGGGAGACAAGGAGTGAAAGGAAGAGAGATAGGTCTAGAGATGGAGGATGAGAGAGAGAGAGAGAGAGGGAGAGAGAGATCTTAATGATTACTAAAATTTGATTATTGTCTCAAAAATTATAAGATCTAAAGCCTAGGGAGAGAGAAGAAAGTGAGATAGAGAGAGGTGAAGAGAGGAGGAGAGAGAGGAAAATAGATAGGTCTAGAGCTTAGGGGAGACAAAGACCATGAGATATAGAGATAGAAATTGAATGATAATATAAGGCCATTGATTACTTAAATTTGACTGTCTGAAAAATTATAAGATCTCTGAAAATCTAGAATCTGCATTATGACTCCTAGAGATCTGAAACCACTCTCACATCCTGAAAATATATACAGAAAATATAACTTAAAGTATAAGTTATATACTTAAATGTTAAATTTTATGTATATATCTTGATGAAAAAACTAAGGGAATTCTAAAGGAAGTGCCATCAATGTTCATGTTCCTTATCTAACTTAATGTAAGCATAACACATACATGTTTATCTTGCTAAACATAACCCGTACACATTTTTATTTTTAAAAACATGATTGCATTTTTTATTTTTTTTAAAACATGATTGCGTTTTTGTTTTAAAAAACCCGTATGCATTTTTAATTCAAAGAACCTGTACGCATTTTGCCTTGTACTTAGGCTTGGGAGCCTTTTTTCCCTCCTTTTTATGTGTTTTCTTCTTCCAATTTGGTTTTTCTCAACTTCATCGTCATCGGGTTTACACGTTATCAAGTGGGTATTTCTAATATTGCCACCATAATTTCAATCATCTTCAGAGCTTTCTAACCATATAATTTTTTTAAAATTTGAACATTAACATATTAATCTTGAATTTCTTTTACCAATGTCTCCATAGTTCTCAGAGACATATGTGTACAATTTTTTTGATAACTTTTTATCTACCTATCCAAATTTTTAAAAAATTATATATTACTGTATTGCACTTGATTCTATACACTAAAAAAATAAATTGCATTTTCGATTATTTTGGTGCAAGTTATGCTTCACACATGAATAGGTACCTAATTTTTCAGGATGTGCCTGTTTCAAAAAATCATAAAAAAAATACTCGACAAAAAATTACAAAAAAATACACAACTTCTACTGCTTACTCTTTAAAATCTTTATACCAAAGGATTTGTCAAAATACTAAATCTATGAATTTTTTGATGCGCACGCTAGACACTATGTTATGTTTTTTCAAAAAAAATCAGTAACTATTTTTTGTGTGCAAAGGATTTGACTCCCTTATTCTTATCCAGTTTTTTTTTAAAATAGTAGTTTAGGTTTAGCCGATTTTAGAAAAAAGGTGTCCACTTATACACCCCTTTTTGCACACCATCTTGGTGTACTTACCCCAATATTTGAGCATTATCTGGATTTTGGAGGAAGTGATCTATATGACTGATTTCGACATCTATTTCATTTGGTTGATTTACCATGTTCTTGTCCAAAGGGACTTGATTAATGGATCAAAATTGAAAGGCATGTTTCTTGACATAATGGGAATAACACCCAAATTAGGATCTAGTTAAGGGTTAGAGAATCCTGGACCAAAATGGGAAGGTTTTTTCTCCATTGCTTGTCTATATTTATATTGAGTGGTGACGGGCATGAACCATGAAGTGAAAAGATGTGAAGATGAAATGCAATGTTAAAAGCCAAGGAACAAAATCAATGACTGATCTGATTGATGTGATGAAAGATTGATGAGATAAAAGGATTGGTTTGAAACTAACACGATTGATTGAACTTTTCATACTCAAATTGTGTTTTTTACAAGTCTATTAAATAATACACCACAATAGTTACTCAAAAGGATGCACTCAAGCAACAAAATAGATTGGTGCAAACTAAACTTTTGGCTCAAGGTGATAAGGCTACAATGATGTAAAAAGTAAACACTAGATACAATTTAGTTAAAGAGCTAGTAATAATGGCCACTAATGATGTAGACTATATGATAACTTTAGGATATGAGACCAATTATTGAGAAAGGACTGATTTTTGGTTTGATTTTTTATTGGCTTGATGATTGATTGAATGATTTGATTGATCTGATTGGTTGATTGATTGAGCTTGATTGGATTGAATGATCAATTGATTTGATTGAAATATTGGAGTGAAATATTGATTGATTTGATATGATTAAAGGACTAATGGATTGATATTTGATCCATGACTTAGGAAAACAAAAAATGATGATGCAACCCTGGAGAGAGATGATGGTGAGGGAAATATGATGACTATGATGACACAAAATGTGGACTATAATAACTGAGACGACTACGCAAAAACTATGATGATGATGATGGAAGTGTAAATTGAGACCTAGGTAGGAAATTATGACGATGCAAATAGATTGAAACCTTTCTCAAACCAAAGGAAAACTCATTAGATGATAAAGTAGACCTGACACTTCACAATTTAAGAAAAATAATGAGGCAAAACACATTCCTACTAGGACAAAAGATGAACCTATAGTTCTTAATGACAATCCTATGGTTTGAGACAACAAACTTGTAGTTCTAGGACTTGGGAAAATGACCTAGGAAAAAGTAGCATCCTCATTATTTCTGGGTGCAAACTTGTGACCCTTGACAGAAAACTTGTGGTTTCTTACACATTGTAAAATGATGATGTAAGGTTTTCTAGACTACAAACCCATTGGAATTGGTAGTTTGAACTTGTTTTTGGCAAAAGATGATTACATAGCACAAAGACAACAATCATAAAAGCAATTGTCTAACTCAACTGAATGATGAGGGCCTAGATTAGCCCAGGTGATAATATTTACGGTTTTGCACATGAAAAAAAATTAGATAATTGAAAACCTTAGGTTTGAAAGTGGATAGTACTTTGTGAAGCTCTTACAATAGAATACCTTAAATTCAATAGATATATAGAGATTAGGTGGTTCTCACTCCCCTCCATGAACCCAGAACGCCTTCTCTCTTACCTCAAAGATTCAAAAATCTAGGAGGAGTTCCCATGTCATTACAAAGGGTACATGAAGAGTATCTTTGGGGTACAATCCACACTCCCTAAATCACAAAGTATGGGTTCTTCGCCACTAAAACAAGATGTCTAGTTGAAATAAAAAACTTGATGGCTATCCATTTTGCGATGACTCACTTAAGAGCTTCTCCCAGTCCTCATAAGAGGATTTGTATGTATGTCACATGAATGTGGATACTGGAGGAAGCGTCGAGATATACTTTTCACCAAGAAGACCCGATTTTTCATCCTAGTCCATCTATATAGTGGATTGAATTGAAAGCACCTCTTTGAGTTGCTCTTGGGGTGAGTAATTTTCCCACCAAGGTAGGCTCTCTAGCAAAAATTAGTACAAGTTGTCTTTCATCCAAGGTCGCCCGGAAGTGCAAGGGGAGATTATACTTGTATACTAACTTTTGAGGGATCTAATATAAAATAAAATGAAAGATCGCATGACAAACAAGATTAATTTCCTTAATAAATCAAAATGTTCTCTAAGCTAACAACAGACACAAGGTTCATTTTAAATTTTGGTTTTTTTGAACTAACCCTCTTTAGCAATCTTGCAACAAACAAGTTAAAGTTTTAAATTGGGGTCTTTGAAAATCGAACTTGCACTAATGTTAGCAAAAACAATAGATAAAAGAAAGATTAGCAGATTAGTAAAAAATGGCAAGTTTAAAATTTTGAAAATAATGCAAAAAAGACAAAGAAATGAATTCTTGTGGTTACACAATACATTCCTAATTTTACCCTATTCTGCCAACAAACCCGCCATTTAACAATGCAATCCAATCGCTTTCACATAATTAAAAAAAAAAAGCAGAGAAACAAAAAGAAGGAAAAGAAACAAACTAATGTAAACCCACCATTTCTACCGTCAAAAACTCATTGCTTTCACAAAACGATAAGAAAATAAAAAGCTAAAAAACACATATATGCCTATGCTAGTGCAAATTCACTATTCTTAGATGCAAACACACTATTTTTTACTCATACACCTATCATTTTCTTTTGATTAAAACCAAAAAATTATGAAAACCAAAAATTAAAATTTGAATCTTATACCTTTTGTTTACATTGCGGGACTGTGTTCTTGAGGTCTATGGTGTCATTCCCGTCATTCAACAATACATTTTTGTGGTTTTTAAAAATGTTTCTAGAGTTGAAATGAGTTCCGCTAAAGTATAAATTGACCTAAACTCCCACATTTTTTCCTACAATAGCTCAAAATATGCAATAAAAATACTCAAAAAATAACAAACGTGAGATTTGACCTATGAGGTGGGTCCCATCGGGCATGCCATAAATTTGAGCAAAAAAATGAGAGTGAATAGAATATTATGAAAAAAAATTGCAGCCTACACTACAAAATCTATCAAGCCTACACTCATGATAAGGACACTTGAAAGGAAAACTAGATAAAGCAAATAACAATCAACAAGAGATGCAAACTCTCAAGTTCGCTTTTGATTTGATAGTCCTTCAGTTTGATGTGTGCTCGATTTCATGTCTCCAAATGTGCTTGACAATTCTCCATAATCACACAATTATAAAATCGATGCTAATGGTTGATGCAAAAGTGGAGGATGAAAGTGATTAAAATAGCATTATAATGATGCTATGTGAGTGTGAATGATAATTAATGAAGGAAAATAACTCTGGTTAAATAGGAAAGGATGAGGGAATGGAGAAGCTTAGAAATGTGCCACTTGTCCCACTAGAGGATAAGTGGCAATGCAGGAGATGACAAATGTCCTCCTCAAGGCCAAGTGTCATTGCTTAGAATGACAAGTGTAACAAAAGACACATGTCTATTTCGGACAAAAACACCCAAATAAATTTGATTCTTTTTCAAATATTTAAAAAATAGGGAATGTGCACACATTGACAAGGGTGGTTGAAAGGATAGGTTTGGTTAGAACCCATGGAAAGTTAGTGGACTCGGCTTAGGAAAGGGTTAAAAAGAAGGTTAAAATTAGGAGCCATGTGCTCTAATTGAATTATTAGAATTATTAAATTCAAATAAAATGACTAGAAATAAAAAAGGAATATGAATAAAATAAAATAAATAACATACTTATTTTATTTAATAGAAGAGGGTAAGAGAATTAATTAATTAAAATATTCTATACAACATATTATTTAATTAATTGGACTTGGCTTGATTAATTAGATTAATTTAACCAAAAATGGATGCCATAATCAATTAAATAATATTAATGATTCAATTAATATATGCAACCAAAGGGATTAAATTTGATTAAATTAATTAATCAAATTTAAGTATCCACATCGTCGTATCTATCTCTCTATCTATATACCTCTCTACCTCTCTCTCTCTCCCTCTAACTCTATCTATTTGTTTCCGTCTTCCTCTCTCCCCCTCTATCTCTAGACATGTTTCCCTCTCTCTATCCATCCATTTCTCTCCCTGACCCTCTCCCTTTACCTAGACCTTTTATATCTATATATATTTGCCTCTTTATCTCTCTCTTTGTATTTCTTCTTCCATCTCTCCCTTTATATCTATCTCAATATATCTCCATCTCTCTCTACCCCTATATCTCTCCCTCTCCCACCTCTCTCTATATTACTATTTATATATTTATTGTTCTATCGATTTGTCTCTCATTATTTCCCTCTCTCCCTCTCTCTCTCTCTATATATATATATATTTATTTCTTCCATCTCTACCTATCCTTCTCTCCTCTCTCTCTTTATCTCTTCTTATCTCCATCTCCATCTCCATCTCCATCTCTACCTTCTTTAAACCCCTCTATCTCTCCCTCTTTCTATCTCTACCTCTCTTGCTCTCTCCTTTCCTCCCTATTGCAAACATGACATGATTCATAGGATTTGTTTCATTCATGTTTGGATCCCTAAAGTGGATGCATAATTGATTTAAATCTATCACTTCTCTATTGTGACCTTTGTTGCACAAAAGTCATTTTTTAAATGACCTACCAATTGACCTCATCTATTGCACAAATATATGCAAAACAAATACCAAAATATTTCCTAATTGACCTTCCATAACTCTTTAGTGTACCCATTATATACCAAGGTGCAATTTCTAGTTTCTAGATAAGAGCCTTGTAGCACCTTCCTCCAATCTTTCATGATTAAATTTGATGCAGGAGCTTCCCTGGTTCATCACAATCTTGCATCAACCAAAAATATTTCCTTTATGTTTTGCTTTTTTATTGTAGTTTCAACATTTCTTTCTGTGTGTCCCGGTTTTGGCTCACGGGAACTTGTGGAGTTGGATTTTGCTTGAAGACCTAATCATCTTCCTTATTCCCAAACCATGGAGCATTTAGATCATTTTCCGCCAAGTTATCGCTACCGGTTTCTGAGACAGTTTTCTATTACCAGTTGCCTGGACCTATTTGCATTGGTGATCTACTAGATCCCTTCCGTAGTTTGCGGAGCCCTGAGCATTGATTCTGATGTTCCTTAGCATGTGGCTGACCTTTTCCCGTGATCTACATTTCATCCTTTCAATTTTTTGGAGGAATTTTTTTGGTGGAGGCCAACCTTGTTGGTTTGGCATGTTAGGTCTTGTTCTTCGGGTTTTGATCCCCTTGGATTGTATAAATCATTTTAATAGAGCATTAGAATGAATCAAGAAGTTATACTGAACATAGAAGATAGATCTTAAGATTTGAGGTTCCAGTTGTGACCTGTTCTGTATTTTGAGCATGTTTTAGCAGGCCTGTGAGCCAGTTTCTGTAACTCGGTTGTTACTGGTTGGTTGTAATAAATTTTCATGATATAATTCAATCTGTTCTATATTGCCTCCATCTTTTCCTTGTGTTTATGTTGTGTTTACTCTTGCTAACCGGTCTGGATTGATCTCTTTGAGGTCCCTCCTAGTTGGTGACTGCTTCAAAATTCCTCTCCTCCTAAGTAGATTTTGCCTAATAATTTTGTGTTTCTCTCCATGTTTCTCATTAATCTTCCCTAATGTCCTCCTAAGGTTCCCATTCCCTCCTAAATCAATCTTTTATTTATTATAATCCATCAATCTCTCTATTTCTCACATATCACATTAGCAAGATTTCTCCTAGGGCTTTCACATTTGGGGATCATATTTTGCACACACCACATCACACAATCTATCTAGGGAATAATGCACATACAAATTTAAAATGGTTGAGCTCAGGTTGATACATACCATCCTACATCCTACATGACAACATCAACCCTTGCATGAAGACTTCAAGGCAGGACTCGTCAAGGTATCACATTTTAGTTTTCAACATTTCAATTCAGATCTAGCCTTTGCCCTCAAAAGGCATGCTTTATGCTTCTATTTTATTTTAAAATTTAATTTTAAATAATAGGGTTAATTTGAAACTTGGGGTTTGACTTAAGAAAACCTCTATCCACAACCCAATTTCTCTTCTTATATGTGTAGGTGGCAGGTTTAGGATTTGTAATTTTGAAATTTTGCATAGTAGATAGAGACGACCACATCTAGCTTTTGTAGGCACAAAAAGTAAAGGAAAGGGCCACTCCACACATCTACATTTGACAAATTCTTGGCAAATATTTAGGAGGATATTCAGTACTGCATTATGATCTCAGAAAGATAACTTTTTCCCACATCCAACATCTCGAGGACAAGGTCGTTCAGAGCCTCCTCGTCTTGCACTTTTAGGCTCAAATTCTAGTCATAAGTTCTACTCATTTTTCTCATTCCAGATCTATGTTTATAGGTGCATATCAAATTTAAAACTATAGGTTCATGTTAATTTATGTTTAATTTCCATATTTAGTCCTAGATCTAGCTTTCACTTTACATCTTTGTATTATCTAATTTAACTCAAATAGGGATAAACCTTGAATCCATTTGTGCCTAGTCCTAATTATATTTGTGATTGTGCCAAATGGATTCATCCATCTCTCCCTAATGTAATGCTTTTTTGAAATAGGTTTAGTTTCTAATTTGCATGCCTAAACTTGTGGGCACCTATTTCACCACATTACTTTTTGGTGAACTTGATATGGCACTTGCATTAATTCTGATTTTGATTTTTAGATATGATTTGTATGAATCTAGTTCAATCACATTTACAATCCTTTCTAAAATATATCATTTATGCACTTAAATTACATAATTTAGAAGCCCGATTCACAAAAACCCTAAATATTTTGATAAAATTGACATGTGGGTTGCTTAATTTCTAAATTGTATGCTCAGATCTGAATGTTATTGCATGTTATTTTCAGATTTAGAAGCATTTATTTATCACATTTATCATTTCTTTAGTGCATTTCATCAGTTAATGAATCATTTTATTCTAAAATTATTATTGTCACGAAAGATTGCACCCTCATGCTAAGCTGGGAGCTTAGCAATCATGTGAAACATGGAAACACCTTCGTGCATGTGGGTTGCTCACATTGAAGGTTAATCTCCAGAGTGTGTCGGTCCTCTAGATGGATCTCCTAAAAACTATTGAAACTTGTTGGGAAAAAGGATAGAAGGATATTGCTTGAATTGAAAATTCTACACTACTAGTAGGTGATGCACCAAATTTTCAGAAGCCTAATCAGCTACACTAACTGACAATGCATTCCAACAAAATAAATCTTGTTTATCTCAACTCAACTTGAATCATCCAATACATCAATGCTTCAAAAGAAGGTCCTAAATACTGTGATTGCTTGAAGGAAAATTGAGAATCTTCACAACTTCAACCTACCAAGATTCAACAAACACAACCTATGACTTGTACTAATCATGAAATTTCTTGTTCTAACTTTGCTTGAATGAGACAAAATTAAGGATTTGAAAAGAAATCATAAAATTGCATGAAATATCATCCGTTCATTGTATGAGGCAAGTCAAATTTGAGAAGAAAAAGCTATTGCCTTTTTATTCAAAATAAAAGAGTTGCATTCAAATTGAAAATACTTCTAATGTCACAACCCTTATTATTTTAAAATTATTATTTAATAATTAAATTGATTGTACACTTTTTAAAAAATATTTAAATTAATACATTTATTGATTTGAATAAAAATATTATATTAATAATTAAATACATTAATATTATTCAAATTTTTTACTTAAATATTATTTAGAAACTAAATATAAAATTTATAACACATATTTTAATAAGGAACAAGAAAATCCATTTTTAAGAATAAGAGAAAAAAAAACCATCGATTTATTTTTAGAGAAAAAGTAAGTTTTAATTTTCAAGAAAAAGCATATTTTAAAAAGGAGACTTGAAAAGCCTTTTTAAACAAATAAAATATAAAAGTCTTAATCCATATATATAAATGGTATTTTAATATGGAACCCATGTAGTTGAGGTAGATTAGTTGTTGTTGTTGTTGTGGGGGGTGAACTACAGATTCCCACCCTGCTGCCCCTCTAAAACTTTCGTTATGTAAGAGCAAAATGTTAATATAGAAAAAAACATAGAAGTTTGAACTAAAAGAATCTCAATTTAAAAAATTAAAAAAACTGGTACTTTTTCAATGTATGGATGGACTTTGATTTGGCAAGAAAGAATGGTAAAACAAATGAGTCATTATTAGGGGTTACTCTTAAACAATACATTAAGCAACATATTAAGTCTAGAGAATGTCAGTGAATTTTGAGTGTTTAACACTTTTAAGTCTAGAAATCAAAGCTTAGCCTAAATATGATTTCAAATAGTGGTGTCTTGACTTGTTTTTTCGGCACTAGTAATAGAATGTTCTAAGCTTAGTGTAAATCTAGTTCTATTTTCTTTGGTTGTTTGAATTGTCATTTCTTTAATTAATGATCCACTTTGCAATATAGAGAAAATGTTCCTTGAATGAGAATTTCCCCTTTGTATAGACCTCAATTGTTTCAATCAATTGAATTTTTTTTTAAGTCTTCCATGGTATTCTATGATCTCACATTTATTTGTGTTATTTGGTCAAATAATTGATTTTCTTGTTATGTACTTTTTGTCTAAATATCTTGGTGTTGACTAGGAGAATACTAGAAAAGATTACAGTGTTGGAAATTCCATTGGCATGATTATTTTATTCAAACATGCTTTATATCTCTAATTTTTCCTTCTCTTTTTCACTTCAAGGTTCCACCCCAAAATACATGAATAATATTTTAATTCCTTGTTTCATCCCCTCAATTCATTGATCCTTCTAGGCTACATGATAATGATAAAGTCATTTAAGAGCCCTAAGAGTATTTGAAAAGGCCAAAATTTGATATGTAACAATTTTAAGTATCCATGGCAAATAGGAATGCCTCGTTTACACCTACAAGTGGATATTTGGTATGTCTACAATAAGCTATCTCAATTTCCATCAACTCCAAACCATTTGTATGCGTTAATGATGAATACATTATGAAAAATGTCTTGTTTACATTAAGTGTAAGGGTGGCAATAAACATATTTGTTGTTCGACACCTCATGGGACTAAACTAATGGTGTCAACATGTCTAAGTAAATTGGTAAATTCTATTGGAGGCCTCATTTATTCCCCAAGTGTCTTGTTTCTTCTAGGCTACACAATTTCGACAATGTCTCTTGGGAGCCCTAATAAGGTACTAAAAATTGATATAGTGATTCTTGGAATTTGTAACACCTAGGAATGTTTTGGTTGTACTTATAGGTGGATTTTATGTCCATCTATAAGAACTTGTCTCTATTTCTATTCACTCCAAACTATATGAGAATGTTATTAATGAACACATTCTTACAAAATGCTTCATTTATGTTTAGTGTAAGGGTGTCAATAGTCATATTTTTTATTCTATACTTTATGGGATCAAACTAATGGTGCCAACTCATAGGTGTGAGTAAGTGAATTTCATGGGAGGCATCATTTTATTCCCTAGCTATCCCAATCCCTTTAAGCTACATAGTTCCAATAAAGTATCTAAAGAGACCTAAGAGAAAAAAAAGTACCAAAATTTGGCATAGTAATTATCTAAATTTATGACATCTAGAAAACTTCACTTCATTCAGGTTCACATGAATTTCAAGTCTATCTACAATTTAATATCTTGTATTCTAACAATGCCAAACTATTTGACTATGTTCACAATTCAAACACTGTTGTAAAATACCTCATTTGTATTTAATGTAAGGGTGCTAGTATTCATATTTTGGAGTGGGTGATGGAATGCTATTGGAGGTCTCATTTATTTCCCCAACTATCTTAATCCTTCCATGCTATATAGTTTCCTATTAATTCTCTTAAGATCACTAAGGGCAAAAAAGGGTCAAACTTTGCCACAATAACTCTCAAAAGTAGTGAAACCTAGAAATATTTTATTTGCACCTATAAGTGGATGTTAGTTCTATCTTCAATAACCTATCTTAATTTTATTCAACTTTAAACTATTGGGCATGCTAATAGTGAATATATTGTTACAAAATTTCTCATTTATTATTATTATGCCTGGTAAACATTTTAATCTGACCGGTGACGTTGGCACAACACGCCCTCCGGCTCCACGTGAAACACTTTTAACTCGGATCTATGAACCAATGAAGCCACAAATGGGGGACCTCATCCCCAAACTTCACTTGATCAAACTTGCAAGCACAACGACCCAACAAAAGCACAAAAAATGCGAGCATAGTGGCCCAACAAGAATTTGAACCTTGGTGGTCACTTCACCAACGAAGTGATTTAACCACAACACTACACGTTCGAAGATGCTCTCTCATTTATTATTAGTGTAAAGGTGCCAATGGCCATATTTTTCATTCTATATCCCTTGGGACAAAACCAATGAATTAAAAACAATTGGCATGTGAGTGAATAATAGTAGTGTCCTTGTTTATCTTCCTAGTCATATTAATCTTTCTAAGATATGTAGCTATAGTAAAGTCTCTTAACAAACCTAAGAGACAAAAATGTCAAACTTTGATGCAATAATATTTATAATATGTAACACATATGAATATTTTTTTAACACCTATAAGTGAATGGTATGTCTATCTACAATATCTTATCTCAGTTTAAAGAAACTCCATTTTCCATGTAATGTCCCTTCTTGGAATCCCCCTAATTTAGGCCCTAAAATAACAACTCAACTTAAGTTTAAGATGGTAATTTATTTTTAACTTTGAAAAAATATCAAGTGTAATATATGACTTAAAATAATCCTAGTTTTAGATCCTACAATAATATTAATAATCATTAAGAAGGTAAGAAATTACAATTAAACTTATAAGTATTGGCATTAAACCCCCAATTTTTCATGATTCCATATAGCGATGTAATGTCCCCAACAAATGAATACCTAAACTATCCCTTAGACAAAGTAGAATGAGATTTGGAGATACCTGGTATTCCAAATGAAAACCTTCAAATAGGTCAGGAGATATAAAATTATAATATATATGATTATAACAAATCCTAAGAACTTATTTAAGTAATGTATAAATTCATTTTAAAAGGACTTAGTCATAGAATAGGAATATGATAGGATGGCCAAGTGTGGTTCCCAAGAAACCCTCTATCCTAGGCTCAAGGGTGGCTTAACCGCCTTGACCTCATGTGGACCATGCCATCAATGAGGTGGCCTACCTAGTGAGGCATCCTATCACCATTTTCTTCCACTTGCTCTACCTATCCTAGAACCAATGGTTTACATATTCATCCAACATGATAGAAGGTATGAGGGTTGTTATAGTAAGGTTCCTAGGAAGTCTATTCTTCATAGGCCCAAGGGAAACACCTGTGTACCCCCTTGGCCTCATGGGACTTCCCAATCTTAAACCATGAGGTGGCGTGCCTACAAGATAACCCCAACACCCAACACCATTTTCATCACTGTAATTCCTCTCCTTCATACTCAAAAAATTCCTAGAACAGATTCATAGTACTATCCCACATATATGAATTCAATATATTATCCAACAAGGATTTCTCATAATTTGCTAATATTCATCATGCACAAAGATACTTATGAAAACAATGATATATTACATTTTCCAATGTGCATAAGACATGATTGCAACATAGGAAATTTGTATCGGGTTTGTGTGACCAGCTTATTGCATGCATTCTTTTCTTTTTCTTTCTTTACTCCGTCTTATCTGCTTCTCAAATATTTCTCCTTTTTGAGATCTTGCAATCTACTTGTAGTAATCACTAGCTACTGTGAATATGAGAAGATTTGTTGTTGTTTGATCTACTATGGGATAAGAATTGTATACATGCCTTTCCTTTATATCTCTCAATGTGAGGAAGGGGTCACACCTCTTCATCATGTATGTCATTTGGCAAGAGACACGCCCTTTGAAAGAGTGCAACCCTTCATTATTCCTACCCTTTGAAAGGGACACAACCTTTCACAATCAGGTTTGCCCCTCTTATTTAAATCAGATCTTCACTTCTGATTTCTAAATTACCCCCCCCCCCCCCCCCCCTCAAATGAGGTTCTCTTCTCCCTTTTATATCCCATGTTTGAGGGAGACACAACTTTTCCTTCCATGTCTTTTGACCCTTCATTAACTTAATTAAATTTTAATTATATTTAGTATTCTTTTATATTTCAATTTTTTTTATTTATTTTTAATTATTATTATTATTATTATTATTATTATTGATCGGTAATTGGTCGAAGCCTGAATAGCTTTTGACTGGAGATATGGACCAGAGGGGACACAATAGGGGGCCCCATCCCCATTACATATCTTTGAATTATTATTATTATTATGTTTTATTAGATTGACCCCAAGACCTTCCCCATCCTATGGAAGGCCAAGAGTCACAACTTAGAATTCCACTTCAGATGTCCCTATTGGGAATTGAACTTGGGTCTCCACAGTGAGAACCTAATGTTTCAACCGGTTAAGCTCAACCCCTTGGACATTATTATTATTATTATTTATTAAATTCTATTCTAGATTAGGGACATTACATTCCATTTGACTATGTTGGTCCAATGAATGCATTATTATTCAATCTCTCATTTGAGTTCACTATAAGGTTACCAATAATGATATTTTTTATTCTACACCTTGTGGGGGTGAATTTATGGTGTCAATCCATTTAGGTAGGTGGATGAATCATATTGGAGGGGTTGCATCATTCCTAAGGTTTCCTAATTCGTCCAAGATACACAATTTTAAAAAAATATCTTAAGAGCCCTAAGAGATAAAGGTGTCAAACTTTGATGCAATAATTGTTCAAATTCATGGCATCTAAGAATATTATGTTTGTACATGTAGGTAAATTTCAACACCATTTATAATAACCTACCTCATTTTCCTTCAATTTCAAATTGTTTGATCATGTTGATAATGAATGCATTCGATTATAGTTCATTGACTCATTTATAACATTTAGTGTAAAGGTTCCAATCATAACATTTTTATTTTTACACATCATGGTATTGAATTGATGGACCCACCAAGTCAATTGGGTAGATGAATGGTAGAAAAAGACTTGGTTTAGTATATGGGTGTCCCAAGATCCTTCTAGGCTACATATATTTGATAGTATCTTAAGAGACCTAAGAACAAAATATCCAAAATTTGACACTATAATTATGGGAATTAGTGGCACCTAAAAACATTAATTTACACCTACAAGTGTATGTTGAGATACTTATGAACCAAGATATCCAAAATTTGATAAAATAATTATGGGAATTAGTGTTACCTAAAAACATTTATTTATAACTGCATGTGTGTTATGCGACTATTTCTCCAAGAGAAGATAAAGTAATGAAATAACCCTTTTAGAATTAAAAAAGGAGATAAAAATAAAGGATATTATAATCCTTTGGTTTAAATAAATATTAATAAATAATGTTTATGACAAAATCTCTTAAGAGAGAGGAATACTTATAGTTTTTAAAGGACAACTAAAGGTGACCTTTTCAAAAGGGTGTGATGGTTTGGAAACTACCCTTGAAAAGGTTATATAAGTCATTTATATGAGAATTGGGGGAAGGGCATGGAGATCACTCAAGGAAGAAGAAGAAGGTGGCTAGGTGGGCTATGGAAATGAGAGGAAATATGAGAATTTAGAGGGCACAAAGGAATGAAGGTTAAGGTCATTGGTTGGCATGAGCATTGGAGAAGGGGCACATAGCATGTGTCCAACTCAGGGTACAATGTACACTCGAGAGTGTCCTGGCCAAGGTTGTGTTTATTTCATGTCGTGAAGGCATGCGAGGTTCTATGTAAGAACCTATCCTCCTGGACTGCTTACTTGCCGTAAAAGAGCCTATACTTGTGACTATTCCTTTGAATTCTAGATAATATGGTTGGTTCTATGTAAGAACTAGTTCCTCTAAGAAGTGCACCCTAGCAATAAGGGCCAATACCACCAAAAATTCCTTGAAGTGAGAGTGACCTTTCCAAGCCTCATGATACAGATAAGTACTTGAAACCCTTAATGATAAAGGTTAATGAGAATATAATGATTTTGATGATAATATGCGGCTATGTTATTCCATCTATTGTATTATCAATTGACTTTATAATTATTGTCAAATTATTATGTATTGGTTATTCACATCTAATTTAGTCTTATAACATTAATCTTAACATTACTATTTAATCTATTAATTCCACTGCAATAACTTAAGTTTGGGTGAAAAGTGTCATTACAATGTATATGTTGATTCCATGTATATATACTATCTTAGTTTTATACAACTCCAAAACATTCAATTGTGCAAACAACAAATACATTCCTACAAAATTCCTAATTTGTATTAAGTGGAAGGTGGTTGATAGTCATATTTTTTATTCTATTACAAGTATAGGAATAAATTGATAGTTCCAACACTTGAAGATAGGTTTAAGAATTTGAGTGAGGAAAACAAGTGTCAAAGTTTATGAATTGCTTTTTAAAATTTGTAGCACCTAAGAATATTCCACTTACATATATAGATGGATTTTGGTTGTATCTATAATCATCTATATTAGTTTCCATTATATCCAGAAAAAATTATCATATTGAAAATGAATGCATTCTGACAAAATGTCTCATTTGTATTGAGTGTAAAGGTGCCAATAGTCATATTTTTATATCTCAAACCTTGTGGTACCAAATTGATAGTACTAAATATTTGGGCATATAGGTGAAATTTATAGGAGAGCTTATTTTATTTCCTAAGTGAATCCATCCTTCTAGGATTCGTGGTTTTGACAAATTATCTTAACAAAACTTGTAGCATAAACGTCTCTTTGATATCAATGGTGGATTTTTCCACTTTATTATTTAGATAGATAAGGCGACTATCAATGAGTCCTTTACTTATTTCCTCTAAGGAGATTTCCTCTTTCTTAGACCACTTCATATATGCAATAAGCAATTTGAAAATTCTTTATCAAAAATTTTCAAATATGCAATAAGCAATAAGCAATGGGGTAAGGAAGAGTAGTTTTTGTAAAAAGATTCATTTTCATGTGGTTCAATGAATTCCCTTATTTGTTGAGATCTTTGTACGAAGAAGGGAGGTATACATAAATGTGAACTAGACATTTGTTGTATGTTTTTGTTAGATAAAACTTTCTATACTTCACATATAATTACCTTGTCAATCCCAACAATACTACATTATTACTCACATACTTGTGTAAAATTGAAGAAGCATGTGTGAAGCCTAAAACTCAAAAGTACGTGAATGTTGGGAACTAGACAAATTGATTTTCCCTCTCAATAATGGAAGTTGTGTCTTACAATGTTTGAGGTAAGTTAATAATTTCACCTTTTACAAATGTGTGTTGGGATTCCAATTTATTTGAACTTTATAAGGTGGCAAGCTTAAAAAGGGTAGAAACATGATGTGCAAGTGAAAGATGAGTTTGCATGCCTACACCTTGATTATGTGTTTTCACTTCTTTATTTATTCCAAAACTTTGGGATGCAAAGACTATGAATATATTTTATAATTTTTACATAGTTTCATGTCATATAACAAACTTTTAATATTTATATGTACATAACTATCACAAAATGGAGGGTGAGGGAATGTAAATAGATGGTGTACAAGTGTGCAAGAGTGTTCCTTAGTTTCACAATTCTAGTATTTGTGAGATTTTAAAAAATTATACAGTTGTAAGGAAATAGTTTACATTCACAAACTAAATTGCATGGACACAAAGAGTACACACACATGAAAGATTTGTGTATAACAATTTTAAATTATTTAAAAATATTTTATCCTCGTAGATTGTAGACCCAATTATTAGGTGTGCATAATCCTACAAAGGTGGAAAGGAACTTTGTATTTCCACAAAACACTTGAAAACTTTCAAATTTTTATTTTTCATTCTTCCAAATAAGAACCAAGAACTTTTAGATTGGTTTGTATATAAAATCATCATGATAAAAAAAATTCAATCATGTTAATAAGACAATTCAAAGACCATACTAAATGGAGAAACTTTTGACATAATGAACTATGTATACACCTAAAAATGATCTGAAGATAATTAATTAAATACGCAATTATTTAATTAATCACCCTTTCCAATTAATTGAATTCGCAAATAATTTGATTAATTTCCCCATTCATCTACTTATAAATAGATCTAATGATTTATTCATCAAGTTCATTTCAATAATCTCCTTTGATTAATTAATCTAAATTAATTAATCCTCCCCCCATTTAAATCAATTCATCTAATCCCATAATTAAGATTAACAAATTCAAGTTTGTTGAAATTAATTATCCATTTTCCTAATTATTTGAATTTTTTTAATTCAAATATGAGCACATGGCTCCTAACTTCTAACCACCTAGCCTAACCACCCCCTAACCTAACCCTTTCTATCTAATCATGGGTTTAACTAACCCTATCCTATCTTGCACATCCTAAACTCTTTTATTCTAACCTCCTGTGGGTTGGATATCCCCTCCTCGAGACAAATGGCACTTTGGCCACATGTCTTCTCCCTTGGACACTTTCTCTCTCATGAGCAAGGTTCCTTGACACTTGTCACCACAGAGATGACATGTGTCCCTTCCTCCAACTTCCTCAATTATAGCCCTTGATATCTTTAGATCAAATCCAAACCGTTGATTCCTTCCACCTCAACTTTGGCCTTGGAAATCCTATAAATACCCCTCCTTTTGAAGCAATACAAATCTCTTGCATTCATAGTTTTTGCATACTTACTATAGACATTTTATATCTTAATCATCTAGCATAATTGAAAATTTGATCAATATAAGCATGTGTAGAATAGTTTTTAGCATGTTAATTTAGTTTCCATTTACCAATCATGTAGCTTAAATCATCATTTTAGCTAAATCATGCACCAATCAATCATGCAATAAATCACTTGCATTATCATGAAGTAGCTACTCAACTTTTGAGTTGCCACTTTGGATGTCATTGCTCTGCTACAAATTCATCAACACCTTCAAGGTCCTCAAAAATAGAGGAAGATGAGACATCTCAAAGGAGCTTTTGGTTTTCTTTTATTTAGCTTTCAATTTGCTTCATAATTTCATTTATATTCTCATTAATTGTACTTGTTTATTGCAATTGACCCTAATTTTAGCAGCACATTAATTGGCGGCCACCGTGGGGCTTAGCCCCTTTGATCTTTAACAAGTTTCCTTGTAGGAAATCTCATTGACAGGTTGATTAGCTCTTTCGGTGGACAAATTAGCTCATTTGAGTTCCAAGTTTGCGTTCTTGGTCTTCGTTTTAGCATCCTGACACCTTAAATGGAATTCATGGGAGATTTTTCAACTTTGATTTTGTATTTTTCTATAATTTAGCATTTTCAGTCTCTGTCTTAGCATTCTTGGTCTATTTTGCAGCATTCCTGGTCTGTTTTGTAGCTTTCTTGGTCATTTTGGCAGCATTCTTGGTCATTTTGGCAGCATTCCTGGGGTTCAGAGCAGTGTTCTTGGTCAATAGAGAAGCGTTTTTGGTTAATTGGATGGCATTTTTGGTTAATTTGACAACGTTCTCAGTTTTTCATTAATAATTTCAATGTCATATTTTGCATTTCTCATTTCTGCATCTGGACTATCATTTTTCCAAACCTAATTTGCAGTTTTTTTATTTTGCAAGTACCTATTTTTCTATAAAAGACCAGAGTTATAAACTATTTTGCCACCAAAGAATGCAATATAAACTACTAACCTTGTTTGCAACCATGATATTTTGCACTTGTTTTTGATAAATTGGGCACATAGACTAATTACAATGAAAATGAACAAACATGTCTTATCTGTTTTAATGATAGGCGAGTATGCTCTCACCTTTCTTAGGTGATTAGAAAGATAGACTCGTCTTTTCTTTTCAATAGTGCATATCTTTAGCAAGCCGGCCCTCCCAAGAAGCACATAAGGTCGGTGAGAGGGGAACGACCCAAGTGGGAACGGCTAGCGCCAAGTACTCCAACCCACTATAAAATACACGTGATTTGATGAAAATCAAGTCAACAACAGTGCTCAAGAATAGATCTCCTCCATACCTTCGGGTATATCAAACCTTGGTTTCCAAGGCTGGGAGACCTCTTAACTGAGTTTATACCCTGACGCGTCGAATGGGTCCCTTACTAGTTCCAATTAAAATTATAAGCTATCTAGTTTACCTCTAAACATATTATCTTCTTAGTGTAGGGAGGGGGAAGAATCTCTTCTGAAGACACTCACCATATGTCCCTCTTGACCGTATGTGTGAACTCCCCTTTTGAGACCTTATTGCTAGGCTCATAATGGGACTTCACTATCTCTCGCAAAGGCAAAAACACGGATGCCCTTTAGGGGGTGACAAGGCTATGTGAGCTAATAGGGTACCAAGTGTGGGCTGAGAACTAATAATGAAGCCAATATCCTTAGGATAGACTGAATGGTGTGTTTTCAATTGTTCAAAACTTGTGCAAGCTTGGGCTTTCTTTAAAGCTTCTTGAACATACACTTTATGTGTCCTTTGGGACAAAAGACAATCTGGCTTATGTGTTTGTAAATCACGTCAAGATATCATCCATTGAAACTCAACAAAAAATGTAAACTCAAACTTCAAACTGTCAAGTTTACAAGTTTCACAATAGATTAGCTCTCTCAGTCCAAACTGTAGCTCTCTCGATCCAAACAACAACTCTCTCGATCCAAACAATAGCTCTCTCAGTCCAAACAATATCTCTCTCGATCCAAACAATAGCTTTCTTGGTCTAAACAATAGCTCTCTTGGTCCAAATAGTAGCTCTTTCTATCTAAACGTCAACTCTTTTGGTCTAAACTTCAACACTCTTGGTGTAATTGTTATCTTTTTCATATTTCAATATTAACTCTCCAAGGTTGAACTTTCTAAGTCTAAGCATCAGTTGTTTGAGTCTACACATTGACTCTTGGAGTCAAAACAACCGTTGTCTAAGTTCCAACATCAGTATTTTAAACTTCGGAGTTCCTGGTTCAAACTTTTTCTCTTCTGGTCCAAATGTTAGCTCTCCTGGTCCAAATGTCAGCTCTCCTAGTCCAAATGTTAGCTCTCTTGGTCTAAACTATAATTCTCTTGGTTTGAATGTCAACTTGCTCATGTTTCAACACTAGATCTCCTAGTTTGCACTTTTTAGGTCTAAACATCAATTGTCTGAGTCTAAAAATCAAATATTTGGGTCAAAACAACAATCTTCTAAGTTCAAACAACCATTTTCTGAGTCTAAAATTAACTGTTTGGGTTATTAGAGTCACTGAATTGCAGAATAACATTTTTGGTCTCTGTCTCAAAGTTCTTGGTCTATCTGATAACGTTTCTAGTTTTTGTCTTAGAGTTCCTAGTCTATCTGATAGTGTTTCTGGTCTCCATCTCAGAGTTCTTGGTTTGTTCCTCAATGTTTTTGGTCAGTATAGCAGTGTTCTTGGTCAGTATAGTAGCATTTTTGGTCATTTTGTCAGCGTTTCTGGTAAACTGCACCAAAATCAAAAAACAAAAACAACCCATTTCTCAGGCAGTCAAACATAGTGATTAGGTCATCTTCTCGAGGTACTCAGTCAAGTTAGCTTCTGTCAAAGAAGATTCAAAAGTAGACACACTAAGGTTTTGAAGTATTCATCTCCAACAAGTTCAAGATCCAACATCTCAAAGTGCATTATCAAATTTTCTTTCATAAATTGATCTCTCAAACATAGTTTCTCATCAGGATCTATCATCCTTTATCATGAAACTACGACACTTGAGTAAAATAACCTTGTTCTCTATCATAGGATATATCATTCTTATTGAACTTGGTCATATCAAAATCAAAAAATTTGAACTCCAAAATAGGATCAAAAAACTTGCAAACTCGCAAATACTTGAATGACCATTTTGTGTCATCTGAAAAAGAGGAAGCTTAGTTAGAAAGCGATCTTGAAAAGGAGAAGATTTCTCTACATCAATCGTAAACTATTATTGAAACATCGTGTATTCTTACACCACTATCATCATTATCTACACGGTTGTGGAAACGAGATCGACAATGAACCTCTGAGAACGTAGGCCTTACAACAAAGATCATGATTATCTCAATCTCTCAATAGCAGTGGTTGTATAAATTTATCATATTTACCTCAACAATTGATAACTTATTGAGACACATTATAGAAAATTGAAACCTCATAAATCATTCAAAACATGTGTATGCCATTTTAACCAGGGCTCAGAGACGAAAAATCAAAGAAACAAAAATAGAAACACTTGAAATGGTAGAAGATCATGAGGAAATGGCACAAGGAAATGAAATAGAAGAAAAGATAACTGATCAACACATCAGAGAAATCCAACAAGATCCTAAATTTGATAAATTCATGGAGAAAATATTGGAAGACGAAAAAGAAAAATACTTCCTAATGTTAGCAAAATTTGGTGCTAAACTTCCCCAAGATTTTGACATAAACAACTTAAGACAAAATGAAGGATCAAGTGACACTCACAATGACAATGATCAAAATGAGGATATTCTCGATCGCAAGAAGGATGACACAATAATCTTCTGAGGACACATGAAGAACTCATGACGATACCATAACTCATGAGGACACATGAAGAACTAGTGATGACACAAGAAGGACTCATGATGATATAAGAAGAAGTCATGATGATACAGGAGAAATCGTGTCAATGATCCTCTTTTAAATCTCACTCAACAAATACAAAATCTACAACAATAGATTCAGGATATGCAAAATGGAATAAATGCCAAAAGATATTCTTTAGATGACATTTGTCCATATCTTTTTGACATGAGTTTGAACATGGTACCATTTCCACAACATTGCGAGATACCAAAATATGATAAATACGATGGGAAAATTGATCCACAAGATCACATCAAAGAATTATGCACAATGAGCATGGAATTCACTCACAATGAAACATATCTCATGCGACTATTCCCTAGAAGTTTGAGTGGACAATCAATGGAATGGTTTTCTAAATTACCACTTGGGATTAGATCATTTGAAGAGTTGGTAAAAAAATTCATTTCACAATACTCTTACAACATACAACATGAGATAACGATGTTGGATTTGTGCAATATTAAATAAAAGAGTGGAGAGTCTTTCATGACCTTCTTACAGATATGGAGAGGTTTATTCAACAAATATCCTAGATCGGTTCCTGATCATGAAAAGATGGACATATTCATCGATAATATCACAAGTGAAATGCGTTATAGGCTCAAATTACAATGTCCTCCTAGTTTTTCAAAGATGATTGAAAATTACCTCAAAATTGAGGATGTTGTGGTTAAGAAAGGAGAATTGAAATCTATAAAGAAGGAAATAATTCCTCAAACTCCTTGCACAATAACAACAACAACAACAATAACAATAATGATAAACCAAAATTATGGACAAGAAATATAAATGTTGTGAATGATGGAGTAGGTGACAATAATGTTCAACCACAACAACCTATTTTCAATCTATCAAGTAGAGCACCAGTGAGTAATCGGGACAACAATGCTAAACCAAAATCATTCTTTCCCAATATACACAGAAAATTTACCAACATTGGTGAACCATTACAATCATCTTTAAAAACTCTTCTTGCAAATAAATTAATCACATTACCAGAAGCAATAGATTTTGAGCCCAAAATAAAACCAAGTTGGTAGAATGATAATCATTTATGTGAGTTTCATAGGAACAAAGGGCATCAAACCAATGATTTTCAAAGACTCAAATATGTTATTCAAGATTTAATAGACAATGAGGTCATCACAGTGGATGGGCACAAAACAAATGAATCATATACGACCTTCAAACTCAACTACCCAATTATGAAAAAGGCAAAACATCAAATACTCAAAATGAAAAAGGGAAAGCAAAAGTTAACTATGCTCACACCTATTATAATGTAGTAAATGTCATTATCATCAAAGAGAAAATCCCACTAGAACTAGAATATGCCATTACTCGAAGTAAGGCTAAGGTAACATTCCTTGGTGTGACAAATAATGCAACATCTAACTCAAGGTAGTATAACATAGTGGATCAATTGCATAAGACTCTCGTGCATATATCAATCCTAGAGCTATTGAAACTCTCACCAACACATAAGGAAATACTAGAAAAGGCTCTAGTTGAAACCATAGTCTCTAAAGACTTGGATGCTGATTAGCTCCAAACCATGGTGGGACACCTCATAGCTCCTCATTGCCTATCATTCACATAACATGATGATGTGTCATTGTAACATCCCCACAATGCTCCACTATACATTGGAGTGCTTATTCACAAAATGCACATCAAACGTGTTTTAATAGATGGAGGAGTAGGCTTGAATATTTGTGCATTGAGTTTAGTGTGTGCCCTAGGTTTTTCAAAAGAAGCAGTGGATCCTAGAAAGAAAATAAAAATTAAAGCATATGATGAAGAAGAGCGATCCTCTAAGGGAACAGTGATATTACCACTCAGGCTAGGACTAGTTCAAAGAGATACAGTCTTTCAAGTCCTAGACTTGAATCTATCCTATAACATTCTTCTAGGTAGACCATGGATCCATGATATGTAGGCAGTCCCTTTGACATATCACCAATGTGTTAAATTCCCCTATAATGGACAAGAGGTAACAATTTCAGCAGATTCAACTCAGTATTGCAGCAATCTAAGGCCAACTCAGGATGCCACAATTCCTCATAACAGAGAAGTAGTCTCTCCTATCTTATCATCCCAAGAAAACATGTTGACATCAACCTTAGAAAATTTTGATAAAAAGATGAAATTGAATGATAAGGGAATGGGTGAGTATTTTCTACAAGCTCTACCACTTTCCCCAAAATCTTATGGGAAACCAACAAGTTCACAACCACAACTCCCACAAAACCTCTTTAGATATTTGATGGAGCCTGTTTTAGAGAAGGGACATTATCTGAAGAAACCGAGGACAAGGATGTGCTACAATGGTTATATAAGGATGAAGAATTCAATAGAAAATTAATAATGTCAGTATACCCACCGAAAAATATGGAAAAGGATTCATCATCCTACAGAAAATGGGTTATACTGGAACATGTCCTATGGGAAAAATAAAAGAAGGTCTTCTAGAACCCATACAACCTAAATCTCAAATGGATAAAGACAAATCAAGCTTAGGGTATGAACAAGTTACTCCAGATGAAGAAACAAATTCTAGACAACAAAAAGAGGAGCATGACATAAGGTAAGAGGAATTTGCAATCCAGAGAGAGGAAACATTTGCTAGAAAACAAGAAGAAGAGAACAAAAGAAAACAAGAGGAGTTGAAAATTCAAAGGGTGGAAGCAGCCGCTAATCTACAACAAAAATAAGATGACATAATATCACAAGAAGAGAAAATCTCTAGTAGGCCAGAAAAACAAAGACAAGAAACATATGTAAGGAAAGAAGATTTGATAGCCAGGCTAGAAGAAGTAACCATCAGTCTAGAAGAAGCAAAATATGAGAGAAGAAAAGCAATGGAAAAGAAAACAGAAGAAGTAACCCACAATCTATGTGAGCAAATCTGTAGATTACAAGATAGTAGTGAAACTGACTCACATGAGTGGGAATTTGACACATGTTCTGAAATATCTTTGAAAGAATCTTGTGATACAAAAGATGTATATATTGATCTAGTCCATTTGTATGCGGGCCAAACGTCAGAATATAGGCCACTTGAATGTGAATCACAAACTAACGATTCTAACTTCACTGAGACCAATTGGAGGGCGATCGGGAGAATGTATCCCGAGGAGAGGGATATCCTTAACTTGACTGAAACAACAACAAACTTTGACAATTATGTCATGACCGTTGAAGTATTTGAAATCAACCAATTAGATGATCCTTTACCCATAATACACCTAGAACTTATTGACTAGGATATCACCGAAATTAGTAGAGTTGACACTTTCTCAAATGACCATGCTATAGCCATATATCTCAATGTCATTGAACCCGTAACACCCAAAAGAGCTTCCACCAGTGAATCTAATAACACATCTTCTAGTCAAGGTGGTGCTAAATCTTCCAATCACAAAAGTGAAATTAAAGAATTAAAAAGAAGGTCTAATGTTGAAAACCATTTTATGGCAACATTAGACCAAACAAAAGATAAAATAAAGGGCGTATATGAGGATGAAAACCTCTTTGAGGCACTTGAAGATGGAACATTTGACACCATCTTGGAACATTTTCAAGAGAGATCAACTATCTTGATTGAACCTACAGAAGCAATCAACATTAGTACTCCAAAGAATCCCAAGATTCTTCATCCTGCAACATCTTTATTAGAACAAGAGAGAAAAGACTACAATGACTCCTTTAAGAGAAGGCAAATAAATTTTGCATAGTCATACACAGATATGCCAGGACTAGATCCAGACCTCATCATGCATTATCTCAATGTCGCTCTAGGAGCTAAGCCAGTCAAGTAAAAACTAAGGAAGATGCACCCTCACATTTCTCTTATAGTCAAAGCAGAGTGGAAGAAACTATTGGATGTAGGATTCATAAGACCATTCGCATATCCAGACTGGGTGCCAAATATTGTACTTGTATCAAAACTGGATAAGAGTATCAGAGTGTGCAGAGACTTCAAGGACCTGAACAAGGCATGCCCAAAGGATGATTTTCCACTACCAAGCATTGACATCATTGTAGATCTTACAACAAGTCATGAAATGTTCTCTTTAATGGATAATTTCTCAGGGTACAACCAAATCAAGATAGCCCCTGAAGATCAAGAGAAAACAACATTCACGTGCTCTTGGGGTACTTTCTGTTGGAACGCCATGCCTTTTGGGCTCAAGAATGTTGATACTACTTATCAGAGAGAAATGACCACCATTTTACATGATATGATGCATACATGTATGGAAGATTATGTCGATGATATACTAGAAAAATTACACAGTAGAGAAGGACACCTAGAAATTCTAGACATAATATTTGATAGGTTAGAGAAATACAAGCTAAGATTGAATCCAAAGAAGTGTGCTTTTGGGGTCACATCAGGCAAGCTTTTGGGATATATCATATCGGCTCGAGGAATAGAAGTTGATCCAGCAAATGTAAAAGATATTATGGAAATGGAATCCCCAAAGAACATCAGTCAAATGTGTTCTCTACAAGGGAGATTATAGTCAATAAGAAGGTTCATAGCACAATTGGTTGATCATTGTCATCCATTCACTCACTTATTGCACAAAAATGTTCCATTCAAATGGAATGACAAATGTGAGGAAGCCTTCACTCAAATCAAGGAATATTTGGTAACTCCACCAGTACTAGCATCGTCGATTGAAGGAAAACCATTGTTGCTTTACATCTCAACTATAGAAGTATCACTAGGATCTCTCCTAGCACATCACAACAATAAAGGAAAAGAACGAGAAATCTACTATATCAGTAGAACTCTAGTGGGATATGAGTTGAACTTCACAACCATGGAGAAAACATGCCTACCAATAGTGTTCGTAACCCAAAAGTTGCGATATTATATGCTCACATATTCAATGAAGCTGATTGCCAAGATCGATCCTAATAGGTCGACTAGCTAAATGGGTCATGGTGCTGATTGTATTTGACATTGAGTATGTTGATCGAAAAGCTATAAAAGGACAAGTAATTTTGGATCAACTAGTTGAAGCGCCCCTGCGTGATGATACACCATTACACATTGAATTTATTGATGCATATGTCCTCACTGTCAACAAGAAGACTTGGGAATTGTATTTTGATGGCTCTTACAAACAACATGGGTCAGGTGCATGAAACCTATTCATAACGCCTCAGGGCCACACTATTCCTAAATCATACAGGTTGATCTTCCCATGTACAAATAATACTACAGAGTATGAAGCACTAGTAATTGGTCTCAAGATGACCATTGAATGGAATATCATAGAGTTGCACATCTATGGTGATTCATAACTAGTTACCAGAAAAATGATGAGTATCAAACCAAGGAGGATAAGCCCTACAAGAAAATAGTTGATGATTTGAAGAAATACTTTGTTGAGATCACTTTTAATCAGATCCCAAGGAATGAAAATAAAGTTGCAGATGTCATGGCAATGATAGCATCTATTTTGCAAACTCAAGAGAATCAAGAGCGTTATGAATTCCTAGTGGAAGAACTCTTTTATCCAGCCCATGATTCCCCCAACACACAAATCGTCTGTAATATATCTAGAATTGAATCCTCATGTTATGGACCAATGTATCTTTAATTGAAAGATAATATCCTTCCACCAAATCTCTCATGAAACTAGAAACAAAAATTTATCCGACAATCTTCCTTCTATACCATTATTGTTGATACCCTTTATAGACGAGGTCTAGATAACACTCTCCCCAGGTGCCTCGAGTGTGACGAATCCAAAAAAGCCTTAAATGAAGTCCATGAAGGTGATTGTGGCACACATTCAAGTGGTCTTATGCTGACTAAGAAACTCATACGCTTGGGTTATTATTGGCCCACTATGGAAAGAGATTCCTTCACATATGCTAAGAAATGTAAACAATGTCAGATTCACGACAATCCGATACATGCACCGCCACAAGAGCTGCATCTTTGGCAGGATCATGGTCATTTTCTCAATGGGGTCTACACCCAGTAGGAAATATTCACCTTTCATCTTCAAATGGACACAAGTTCATCCTGACTACCACAAAATACTTTACTAAATGGATTGAAGCAGTTCCTTTAACAACAGTGATAGGGAAACAAATAACTTCTTTTATCCTCAATTATATCATCTATCGCTATGACATTTCCATCTCCATTATCACTGATAATGGATGACCCTTTAAGAATCAAGATGTGCAAGAACTATGTGAGAGATTCCAAATCCAACATATATTCTCAATGCCCTACTATCCTCAAGGGAATGGTCAAGACGAGGCATCAAACAAAACAATCCTAAATTTTTTGAAGAAGGCAACCAATGAATCTGGTAAGGACTAGCACATTTAGTTTAATCCCACTCTATATGCTTATCACACTATCATTCGTACACCCACTGGGGAAACTCCACATTGCCTTGTGTATGGGTCAGAAGAAATCTTACCAATTGAAGTAGAGATACCTTCTCTACGGGTGTCACTAAAGGGACTCATTCCAGATGAAGAGCAAAGAGTACCTAGGCTACAAGAACTAGAGTTTCTATAAGAGCATCGCCAAAATGCTTCTAATCACTCAAAAGCATATCAACAAAAGATGGCGAGAAGCTACAATCACTGGGTCAAGCTGAGAGTATTTCAGTTGGGAGATATTGTCTTAAGAGAAAATCCACGTAACCAACAAGATCATGAGAAAAAAGGGAAATTTGAATCAAACTGGTTAGGTCTTTTTCTCGTGGTTACTACATATGGATTTGGAGCTTACAAATTGTCAACACCAGAAGGCAAGTGGTTTGAAGAACCTATCAACACAATGCATATGAAGAAGTTTTATGTCTGAAAAGTAGAAAAATAAAAAATAAAAAGTGAAAAAGCAGAAAAATCCAAAAAAGTGAAAAAACAAAAAAATCCCCCAAAAAGTGAAAAAGCAGAAAATCCAAAAACAATAGAAAAGAAAAAAAAATCCAAAAACAACGAAAAATAGGGAAAAAAACTCAAATATAAGGAAAAATGCAATAAAAACAGATGGTGAAAACCTAGCAACATGCACTATCTGTTAGCTAGCTCTTTTATCTATGAGTTCACGCTCTCTTTCTACATCCATCTGTTGCATTTGTATATATCCATCATAAATCCTTTTATACATAATCAGGAAATTCCATCTCACCATGGTTTGGATCATCATTGTATATCCATAATAAAGTTTTTTTCTAGATTGGGGGCAAAATTCTGAACCTAGCTAGGGGCAAAATTTTGTTGAGCTTAATCAAATAGGTAGAACAACAGTTAGGCAACACTTGTCAAGCAAGAACTAATACACATCCAATGTTGAACACAAGATCAAATCATCAACTATCAACTATCAATTAGACATGGAAAACACATATCAATGGATGATATCTTTTGACTAATGATTTTAATACTTTGACAACAATGGTTCAACTGTTTTATCTTGATTTTCGCTATCATAATTCCCGAGTGACTCAAGGATGTCTCTGACTAGAGGAACAAGGAAGAAACATGATATTTTCTTGTCTCATGTCTATAAATTAATCATTATTAATATGCAAGTTGTCTTAGGACATGATCATTTGAGTATCATTGAGGACATTTCAGATTTGCGCATAGAAATGGTTAATACTGCTTATTTTACGCAAGCAACACTCAAGTCATCTTGGTTCAATTATACCTCGATGCTTGTGATAACTTGCAATATCAAAACCCAAGAAAGTAGTGATCAGGTCATCATGGTTCAATTATACCATCGATGTTTGTACTCACTTCCCACATTTAAAAGGCTCAACGATGATAAAAAGCAATGAGCAAATGACCGGTCCGATCACAACATTGCATTTCATTTTGCATTTGCATATTTAAAGTAGATTGCATTTAATTTTTCATGGGACCACAAGAGCTCATCTTTTTCAAGGCCAAAAGCTTAAACATGGTGTTATCACTCTTATTAAGTGATTGAGTACATTGGACATTAACAAAAATAATCAATGCATTCATCCTGCATGATAAGTTAGTTCATTTCATCACATATAAGCATTGCATAATAAGAAATCATTCATTTAGTTAGATCATTGCTTTGCATCCATCCCATATCAATCACATATCATAATGAAATCATCATTGCATTGCATCCACCTCATATAAGTGTGCATGGGAAAAATCATAAAAAACATCATAAAAATAGAAAGCATGGCACATGCATCACATAGGACATACCCATAAATCATGTAAATATTGCATCATCATATGAGAAGCATACATCCATCATCTAGAATCCATAACCATATAAAAAGTAAAGCATACATCATGTAAATAGTTGGACATCATAATCATATAGCAAGTAAAATACATCCATAATCTCATAGGTCATATAGAGCAAGTAGAATCGACTGCATATCATATCATAAAATATAATCAACGTCCAACATACAATGACATCAGAAAAATATCTGAGATACATCACAATAATACATCATGGGAATCATCAATATCTCATCACAAAAAGGTGTCTACATCAATGTCCCATATTAGTGTGACCACTAGGACATGGAGCGGAACTATGTCCTGATGCGGCAGGTCTAGTAACACCAACAGATACCCTTGTACCTAGGTCCCCACCTGGGGGATCTCTCTGAAGTTGTCCTATCACTCCTTGGCTCTCAGACTGGCTCTGTTCTGATCTCTTGCTCATCTGTGAAAATTCTGGAGCCCTTCGATCAGTAGGAACAACAATGTAGTATAAGGTCCTGTAATACTCAGCCTCCTAGATTACCTAGCGCATCATCTTCAGGGAAGCCTTCCCTGAACTAGACCCTCTTGATGTCTCTACTCATGCCTTGGCTTGCCAACACGTATCCCTGGTTACATCTCTCTTTGCCATGAGAGAGGCCATCCGAGCCTCTATCTAGGCAATATGTGTTTGTGCCTATGTGTGTACCTAGTCCATCTATGCCTATGACTATAACTATAACTATGCCATCTGGACCTATAGCTAGGCTATCTGAGAGTCTCTCTCTACCAGCCAACCCTCTAGATGTTGAACCTGACTCTACAAGTCGCTAATCTAAGCCTGCTACTAGTGAGATGACATCCTAATGAGGATCTATCATGGTGCCTCTTCCTGTGGCTACTCAACCTATTGTACCCCTGCCCATACCTTCTCAACCCGTGGTACTCTTTCCTGTGCTTGCTCAACCTGGGGAACCTCTTGCTCTTGGACCTACAGCCCCTAGTCCACTAGACCTGATCTCCTTCATCTGACCACCTGGGTCACCCAATCCATAGGTATCTCTCTAGCAGGTCTAGAACTGCTGGCTCCTAGCGTGCTTGTCGATACCACTACCACTGCTCTACCATCTCCCCCATCATCATCTCCTCCATCTCCATCTCCCCCATCATAATCTCCCCCATCTCCTCCATATCCATCTCTGCCATCTCCTCCATCTCTGCCATCTTCTCCATGCCAACCTCCTCTCCCCCCACCATCCCTCGGTTGTCTCAGAGCTCTCATTGTGGCCTCTCATCGTCCTCATCAAAGGATGGATTTGGCTCATCAAGACAAGTCAATCTAGGAAACCTGTGTGCAGTAAAATATGCAACATAATCACTAGTCATCCCACTATCTATGATACCTAGCAAATAGTCCCAATCTTGTGACCCCAATGATAGGTACTATGTGCATGCCTGCTCATACAAAATAGTGGGCCCCAAGTAAACACATCAAGTCTCATGCATGCATAGTGGGTTGTACCCTGTGGAATTGCCTGTATCCTGCCATACTGTCTCAACACCCTCGTACAAAGGAATCGCTCAATAACATAGGGTGTATATCCAATCAGGTACCGAGTAAAGAATACATAAGGCATCTCAACTGCATCCTCTGGCCAAACCTCACAATCTCTATAAGGTCTCCATATCACTGTATTGAGGTCATCTAACACTTGTTGCCAATACTCCGATTTGCCTAGCTTTCGCTGGACAATAATGCCTGGATATCCATGTGCGTAAGGCCTACCTATAAGTCTCTCTTTGTCTTCCAATGGTCGTGTGATGGGCAGATGCTCCTAGGCTCATATCTGGAGAACAATCACCCTTGCTGACAATGTAGCTAATCTCTGATACACTACTTGACACAAATCATAATATAGGTGGGCCAACATGCATGATCCCCATGCAAATCAAGACCCCTGTGTAACCAACTACTTAAAGAGATGCCCCCATCTAATGTATATTCCCTTTGACCTTGGGCAAGATAAAGGAAATCCCCGACGAATTTGGTAAGCATAGTAGGTAATTTGGCATAACCTAGATCTAACATCTCCTGCCATGTAATGTCATATTCGCCAACCTCATCATCATCAAAAACTTTGCGGAGTGCATTAGTACCACCCTACTCACTGAGATCATAATATACCAACTCTCCCATCACTGGGATGCACAGTATCTGGTATACATCCTCGGGTGTAACTATCATCTCGACGGTTGGTAAGTGGAAGGTATTATTCTCACTATGCCAACGTTCAGCTAATGTTGTCAGTAATCCCCGATTAATCAAAGGTCGAGGCATATCAAGAAGGGAAGTTAAGTCACACCTATCGACGCGGTCTTTCTCTGCCTGACTAAGGTGGGGTATTAGCATCCACGTCTTCCGGAAGTGATCCTGAGACTAGAGGACACTAAAGGGCTCTTGCAATCAAGTCATATCAACATATCAGTAGCTCATTTTATCTGTTTATAAATCAATCTATCAGTCAATCTATCAATCTATCTTGCTCGGCTAAGATCTATATCAAATCTCATTGAGCCCCTATCAATGACTCTCATCTATCATGAGGTTGTAATCAATCCTATCTTATTAGGCACACAAATCAAGAAAATCAAAATTGATCATCAATCGTCATCAATCAGGAGTATCTAAATAAAAAAAATTCATCAATTTGATACCAAGAATCAAATTTGGGTTATCTTTACCCTATCAAAATCAAAAATCAACTCGGCAGCAAATCACCTTTGTCCAAAAATGCAAAAATTTGGGGGGCAAGAGACAAGAATTTAATCAACTTTGAACAATTCGCACACGAGCAGATTTTTTTTGATACACTTTCGCTTGGTGACACCCGTGATGTCGCACGTCCACGACATCCGTGATGTCTACGGTAGCGGTCACGATGCCCATCGTGGCATCAACGATGTCCGCGGTGCCCATCGCGACATCAGAGGTAGTCGCGGTGCTCGCCACAATGCCCACCGTGCCACCATCGGCTCCAATGGTGGCGTTGCAACGCCTGTCGGCTCTGATGGTGGCACCATGATGCCTGTCATGCAATGGTCAGATCCGGTGGTGGTGTCGCCCTTCTTGCAGCCAATTTTGAAATGAATTTTTTTTAAAATTGAAAAAAATAAAATTTTGCAAATTGCTCAAAAACCCATTTTGGAATGCAAAAAACCCAGCAAGAAAATGCAAAAATTTCAAACACCCACGTGATAAAAATGAAGAAAATCAATTTTTTCTAAACTAGCTATTTTTTTCAAAAATCAACTAAAAATTGAACAAAGGTGGGTTTTCTCTAGGTATGTACTGGTGGACCGTAGGCTGCGGGATGCTCATGTCGCCGAACTCACTCAAATCTATGCTAGTGGTAGGTGATCACCATTTTCTTCTGCAGAGAAACTTTTCAACAAACTCAAATGCACAAATGACGAGTGGTAAAGTGATTTTCACTTTTTAAACTCAAAGTGGGGCATTTAAGTGGGATTTTTATCTCATTTATTTTTAATAATCTAATCAACTAATCATCCTGGCAGGGCAACATTTTCAAATTTCTTATCGGGAAATGAATCGGATCAACTCTGAAAATATTTAAAACATCGTAAAATTTCAAACAATTCAAAAATCATGAAAAATTCAAAAAATAAAAAAATTATCTGATTCATCTCTCGAGGGGGCATCCTCGTATCGAAATCTATCAATCACCATTTGGGGCATCATATCGAATCATGTCCGCATCAAATCAAAATTTATCAAATCAAAGATCAAATCCGCATCAAATCATATCATCAACATCATTGAATCAAGATTTTCTTTGAATAAATGCGTCATCACACATCACTTCTACGAGGGGCAAAATGTATACACCTAAAAATGATCTGAAGATAATTGATTAAATATGCAGTTATTTAATTAATCAACCTTCCCAATTAATTGAATTTGTAAATAATTTGATTAATTTCTCCATTCATCTACTTATAAATAAATCTAATGATTTATTCATCAAGTTCATTTCAATAATCTCCTTTGATTAATTAATCTAAATTAATTAATCCTCCCCCCATTTAAATCAATTCTTCTAATCCCATAATTAATATTAACAAATTCAATTTTGTTGAAATTAATTATCCATTTTCCTAATTATTTGAATTTTCTAAATTCAAATATTAGCACATGGCTTCTAACTTCTAACCACCTAGCCTAACCACCCCCTAACCTAACCCATTCTATCTAATCTTGGGTTTAACTAACCCTATCCTATCTTGCACATCCTAACCTCTTTTATTCTAACATCCTATGGGTTGGATATCCCCTCTTGAGAAACATGGCACTTTGGCCACATGTCTTTTCCCTTGGACACTTGCCCTCTCATGAGCAAGGTTCCTGGATACTTGTCACTACAGAGATGACACATGTCCCTTCCTCCGACCCCTTCTCCAACTTCCTCAATTCTAGCCCTTGATATCTTTAGATCGAATCCAGACCGTTGATTCCTTCCATCTCAGCTTTGGCCTTGGAGATCCTATAAATACCCCTCATTTTAAAGCAATAAAGATCCCTTGCATTCATAGTTTTTGCATACTTATTATAGGCATTTTATATGTTAATCATCTAATAGAGTTGACAATTAGATCAATATTAGCATGTTTAGAATAGTTTTTAACATGTTAATTTAGTTTCCATTTACCAATCATGTAGCTTAAATCATCATTTTAGCTAAATCATGCATCAAGCAATCATGCAATAAATCACTTGCATTATCATGAAGTAGCTACTCAACTTTTGAGTTGCCACTTTAGAGGTCATTGCTCTGTTGAGAGCCAACAAATTCAACACCTTCAACGTCCTCAAAAATAGAGGAAGATGAGACATCTCAAAGGATCTTTTGGTTTGTTTTTATTTAGCTTTCAATTTGCTTCATAATTTTATTTATATTATCTCATTAATTGTGCTTGTTTATTGCAAATGACCCTAATTTTAGTAGCACAAACTATATATAAAAAAAGGGCCACATTGTTTGAGAGTGAAAACTTCAACTATGTAGAGAAGATCGCAAATGTGAGACATCAACTATCTCTAACTAGGGAAAATGAATTCAATAATGTAAAATGAACCTAAAATCACTATTGAGGAGAATGCCTTTTTTGTTGGGCCATATATGCAAAATTAAAGGCGGGACAAACAAAAATAAGAATCTGCATGTGATAACTACCTAATATGGTTGAATTATCCCCCTTGAAACCTTCAATTAAAATCTATATTTTATTTTATTTCAATTCATGTGGCATGTTCGGTATCTATCTAGTGATGAAAAATGTAAAGCTCTTAAAAATTCTCTTCTATCTTAGTGATGCAAGAGGGAGGATTCACATCAACACAATAGATTGATTTTTGTAACCCTTTAACCATATCAACGTACTAGGACAGAATCTGCCACTTGAGAACAATCCTTAATAAATTTCATTAGAGACATAATTAAGCCAATCTCTTTGGTGAGATTTAATAAAGCCTAAATACAAACATTTCCTCCAAGTTATAGCCAAATCCAATAGTTAAAACAAAAGTTTTATGATACTTTTCCCAAAACTACTAACCCTAGGTAGGGTTCCAAGAAACCTGCACCAAATTGCTCATAAATTTTGAAAGACTTAATGAAATTGAACCAAAAATCCTTTAGATTAAACTAGAATCATTTTTTTAAAAATTTCAATTGGTTTGAGGGATTTATTGTACCAAAAAATTTCATACCACAAATTTTGTAGACTATTATCTTCACAAAAAACTGTCAAACTGGACAACCTTCACCAAAATTGCCATATCTTACACAAAAATCAATAAAATTCAATGAGACAAAAATATTTGGAAACTAGAAACAAATATATTTCAATCCATATATTATGGTCCTCAATATCAGACCATTAAAGGGTCATAAAATAGCATGTTTCAGACTGCAAATTCTGAAAACTTAAAAAAACAATGTAAGGATGCTACAAAAATAAATTCCTTCTTTAGTCCATCCTTCTCCAAACTTCAAAAACCTTCAACTCATGTAATTCATGTTGGAGGCCACATTTATGGCTTTTCCAACTAACAATGATAAATTACAGCTGACTTTTAAATGACTTGACCCTTCACCTTCCACATACAACCAAAAATGCAAAATTGCATGACAACATTTGACAACATGACAACTGTTTACAATATTTTCCGTATAACCCACATATGACCTTCTAAGACTCAAAATAAATATAAATAAGTCCAAAATGGTCTAAAAGACCTTGTTACATTATCAAAACACAATGCTAAAGCCAAATTTACAAAATTTCCTCATGGAGGCATAAAGTCCATTAGGTGCTCCTACACCACTTAGACTTAGCAACTAGGAAAATTGTATTTTTATATAGAATGGGACAATTTGTTACTAAATATATGTCATCTTCCATAATCCTATCATTTATCTTATTAGAAAATAAGCTCTTAGTATTTCTCACCATAATGAAAACTTCACAATTAGCAGAAGTTATGAAAATTATGTAATGAGTAGGAACCCTAAAAAGAGCATTAACAAATATATTGAAATCATAGGCTTGAAGTTTATAAATTGATTTAAGAGAAATCTAGAGTGTAAGAAATATTTCATTACCAAAAAATATTTTCTTTAGTTTTTTTATCTTGAATATTTTTTAGTAGCTCGTCATCTTGAAATGATTAGAATTGATCTTGAAAGAGTCAATACTTTATAACAATCTTCTCTAAAATTACAAGTAAACCTAGGATTTGACCTTTCTTCGCTCAAATGAACTTCTTGAGAAGGTTTGTTCATAATTTTAGAATTGAATAAGCATATATTGGAGATGATGGGAGATAAAATAGTATTCAATTGGATCTAACAAGACAAGCAATATTTCAATGAATCGAAGTAGCTAAAGCTCATGCTCCCATCTTGGCATGTCCAAACTTCCATAAGAAAATTATTATTTATTCTTATGCATCTAAATACACCATGTCTACTATCTTTCTTTAAAAAAATGACGAGGGTGTTGAATTTTCCATTGCTTTAAAGAGTGCGCCTTTGAAAATTTAGAAGTCGATTTATTTAATGATAGAAAAAAAAGCTTATATTATTGTCGAAGCTATAAAACATTTAAGTTTACATTTTGAATTTCTATTACATTGTATTCTTCCTTGATGAAATAGTCAATATCATCCTCATTCATCAAAAAATTGAATTTAATAAAATAGAAAAATGGACAGTGGAAGTATAGGAATATGATTTGATATTAAACCCACCAAACTTGTTAAGAGGATAGGGGTTATGCAAACCTATCATAGAAAACTAGTTAACAAAAGATGCGAAGAATTTGAAGAACTTCCATTAATACTAAATATTGGATCTATAGATGAGTGGTACTCTAACATTAACACTCAATATTCTACTATTTATGTAAAATTACTACCCCACCATAATGCTAAAGATAAGAAATAAATTAATGTTGGAGAAACAAAAGTTGTTATTTGGGGGTAATCCTTTACATAAGAAATATTTGGATGGAACTTTATTCAATTGTATTTTGAAAGTGTAATAGAATAAATTTCTTATCCCATTATCTAAGCAACTTCGAGGAGTTACAACATCTTGAAATCAAAATTGCAATCACAAAGGCATTGGGAGACCTAAATTTATGTTGTTGTCCATCTCTACCAGATTTCCCAAGGTTGAATGGTTTTACCACATTTGGAGAAAGTGGAATTTAGTGTTCATATTGAAGTGAAGGGGACCCTCAACTGTATAAACTAGACGATGCTTCAAATTAATCTCCTTAATGCTTGTTGCAAGATGCCTATCCTTGCTTGATATAGAAAAGTATACAAATTTTTTTTTGTCAGACTATTATGCAGTGATGGCATGTCTAGATAGAGCTAAATAAGAAAAACCATGATCTTTGGCTGCTATGGCGATTTGGAGGAGGCCTGGATGAGGCCAGTTGAATGTGCATAAACAATTGAATAATCCCCATCACTAACACTCCCAAATAGTGCAAGAATAGTGTTTACACAGTTTTTGAATTGAACACGGTGGGATTTTAATTGACCTCGTGAAATGGGTTTATGCAATTTTTGAATTGATCAATGGTGGGATTTTGATTAACTGTTAGAAAATGGATGGAACAAAAATTAAAAAACATTGGTTAAAAAAGAGAGAAATATCACATTAAGAGGGTCCACATGTACCAACCACCTAAACAGTCAAAACTTAGGGTGTGCTGGTTAAGTCAGACCCAATTTTCATAAGACTATTCATTGACTTAAGCATCTTATCCTTGTTACTTTGTATATTTCATCACTTGAGAATCTTGTACAAAAGAAAGGGATTAGTTAGGTTCTCATATTATTGTTAATGTATATTTAAATGTCACCCGCTTGAAACAATCATGACTTTAGTTTATAATGTTTCCAATTATGTGACTACTCCTTTGCTTCACATGTGATGAGCTGAGATAGTGGCTCTTTTATTCCTATAACTGATAAATTTTTGCCATATTTAAATTTGTATAATGGGATAGTATTTGAGTCATATGATGTATTCAAGTTTGACTATGTGTATTTTAGATGATAACTAAACCCATTAAATCCTGTTTTGTTTTGACCAATTATTCCTGTTGCCATACCAATTATTCTTGTTGCCATACCAATTATTCTTGTTGCCATGCGAATTATCATAGGTGATATCATGTGCGAATGTATAAGTGTTATGATTAATTAAAATAGATGTGTGTGTGTGTGTGTGTGTGTGTGTGCTTGTATGTTTTATCTTTTTAATTGCAGGAATAAATGAGATGTTGCAGATTTGGTTATTGTCTCACGTCATAAAGGCAGTTGGAGATATTCAAGGAGCAGTTAAATATTCAAAACAACAAGGACAATAGTGTGTGTTAGAAGCGGAAAAGGAATAGAAAGGCATGCCAGACTCATTTATGTTTGTCTTCAACAAACATCAATCTTGTAACACCGGCATGCTATATTCCTGGTTGCGGTTTAGCAGAGATCCACGTTTTCAATGGATTAACTCCTTCTGTTTGTTGTCATTAATGTTGTTCACCTCATTTCATTGGCATGACCTTGATTGTAGGGAGTTGTTATAGTTTTCTTATAAATAAGAGCCTGCACCTCTTCTCAAAGGTAAGAGATAGGGGATTAGGAATAGAGTTTCATAGTATTTTTAGAATTAAAGGTATTTTCTTTCATTTCATGTGTTGTATCAGCCTTTGAAAAACAATGAATAAAAATGATGTTATTCTAAGCATATAGAGTTATCTTTGAAGTCTAGATACACTCATCCAAGGGGGCCCACTTGGTGAGTAGTCTTGTGCATTCATTAGGTTTAGTTTTCCTTTCTGCTGTTGTAGATGTTCTAGCGATTGACTGTTCCTGCAAATACTAGAAACAGATCCTGTGACTGTTCCTGCAGCCAAAGCAAATAGAGTAATTTCTGTTTGTCAACTCTCAACTTAGTTAACGATTCTTTAATTAGAATTTTATGTTAATGCTAAGATTTCCTGTAGCCATTCAATTGTTATGATTCTTTCTTGTTCATTTCAAATAGATTTAGTTGTTGCAGTAATGCAGAATAGCTATTGTAGGAACTTAGTGCATATATAATGCAGACCCATTTCAAGTAATACATCCCTAGGTTGACAAACAAATGAACTTTAGTTGTAGAGATAATAACTTCATAGAGTGAATGTCTAATCTTTGGGTTGAGGTTTTAGCTTTGGTTATTGTTCCTATTGATGAGGCAGACATTTTTGGCGTTGTTGCCAGGGATGGTGTCAAACTAAGAACCTGTTATGGTTATGATATTTTTAAGCTTTCAGTATAGTTGTTTTTGATTACTCAGTTTGTTTTAAGTAATTCTTATGAATCTGCATGCATAGATGAAGAAGAGATGCTCAAGGTAGATTCCTTCCTAACCATCCTAATCATACAAGAATCAATCCATATGAACCCCCAGATGTAAATCCTTTTGTTGCACTTTACCAAGCTCTGGAGAATTTGAATCCTCTTGAATTTGAACTTTCTGATAATAGCCTTAATTTCCTCTTTGGACCTCTTGAAGAGGAACTTTGTTCAGTAACTCCTCCTCAAAGCCCAATGCAAGTAAATCCACCCCCTGGTGGGAATATCCCACCTCCACCTATGAACCCAACGTTTGAGTTCCCTATTTCTAATCAACATGATAATGCTAATCTCAAGAATATCCTAGCTTCTTCCCTTCCTAAATTCTATGGATTAGTGACAAAGGATCTTAACACTTTATTGTTTGAATTTGATGTCCTCTTTAGGAGTTATGATTATACTACAGATGCCCATAGACTCAAAATATTCCCTGCTACTTTAAAGAAATCAGCTTTGAGAGGGTTTATGAGTCTAGGGAGTAGGGAGATGAAACGATTGTTTCTTGTGAAATATAAGGATTATTGTAGAGGGATTGACCATCATTAGGATGATATTTTTAGAATGACATAGAAAGAAGATGAGAGTCTAGAAGATTATCTAGAGAGATTTCTATTCAATGTCAAGAAGTCCAAGCATAGTACTCTAAATGAAGATTCTCTTAAGCTAATATTTTTAAGAGGAATTAGCGATGAATGCACACATGCTTTGGATCTTATGGGAGGAGGTGACATAACACAATCAACATGGAATGCCATTGGACAAATTTATCAGAAGTATTCCAGATCTTCTTCTAAGAAGAGTAGGCGTTTCAAGCCGAGAATTTATTCAACAACATCTAGTAATGGAGTTTCTTGAATGGAGATTAGTCATCTTTTGAAGGATTTTAAGGAGGATATCATAAATAATATGGCTACTCAGTTAGACACACTTTTAGATAAGGAGAAACATGAGGAAGCTGATGCAATTCTTGCAAAATTCTGCCCACATTATAGACAGAAGAAAAGAGACTGCAGATGTAAGATGGTTGCAAATCTTGAAGTTCATGATTTTCAGACAATTTACAAGGAGACGATGAACAATTTTTCTATGTTGCTCAAAGGAGGCCAAATTTTTCAAGACAAGGTATGCCTCCCGATCCACTTTCATTTTCTAGTTATAGTAGAAATTCCTATGCATAGAATAATCAATGGCAATCTCCATATGCTCAAAATTTTGGAAGTCATCAAAATTGGTATAATCCTCAAGGTCAAGGGTAGAATTTTACCAATCAAACTCGACAATGGCAGCAGCCACAAGGAAATTGGTCTCAACCTCAGGGACCATGGCAACAATTCCAAGGGAATTTGCAACCTACCCCTCAATGGAGAGGAGGTCATCCATGGATAAATTAGTCATCTAGTTATCAACAACCTCAGCAGCATCCACAACCACCTACTATAATGCCTCCTCCTACTGCCAATACTATTCCACCTAAACCTACATAGCTTCCCACTCAACCCATGCCAAATCCTAATAGAAAGCCTCAACAACAACAACAAGTTTATTCAACTGATCCTAATCAACATCCAAATTATTCTCTTTCTATAAGTTATATTCACCTCAGCTCTGGGACAACTTTACCTAACCCATCCCCTCTAGTTATAACTGAGATACATAAGGAAAAGGAAATCTCTATCCCAACAACCCAAATATCTCAAAATCAGAAAATACCCCCATTTCCTCAGAGGTTGCAAGATAAAGAGATTTTACAAGAAGAGGAAGTGAATTTTGATATCATAGATCAGCTGAAACACATATGTGTTAAAATTCCATTGTTTCAAGCTATTAAGGATGTCCCCATTTATGGTAAGGAAATTAAGGAGGCATGTTTAAAGAAACCTAGTAGAAAGAAAAAGGATCCGCAAACAGTGCATGTAATGGGTCAATTGGTTGATATTATGTTAAGAAAGGTTTCAATTCCTAAATATTCTAATCTTGATAGTCCTATTGTGAAAATATTCATCAATGGCACTCAGATAAAGAATGCTTTAATAGATTTAGGAGAAACCATTAATGTAATGACAAGAGATATTATGTAGAAACTTGGCATAACTAGTCTCAGGCCTACACCTACAGTCCTATAGATTGCTGACAGCTCTACGATTCTCCCTGATGGTATGATTGAAGATGTAGTTGTTACTTTGGATTCCTGGGAATATCCTGCAAATTTTATGATCTTGTCTCCTAAAACCACATTGGGAGCAGTTATTTTGGGGAGGCCTTGGCTTGCTACAACTGATGCATATATTGGATGCCAGTAAGGGGATATGACTATTTCTGATGGAAATAGTACCAAAACTCTGGCTCTGTATTCCCCTGCTCAGCTCCAACTTGATCAAGATCAAGCTGTTTGGCCTAACATGGGAGAAGAATTCGAGGAAGGAATAGACTCTGTCAATCATCTGATGATGATTAATAGATAACCATTCATACAACTTCAGGATGATGATTCAATCCTCTATAAAATTTTGGCAAATCGGTTAAAACAAGAGCAACAGTCGTAGGAGCTAACATCAAATATTACAACATCAGATTTTCCTATAACCACTACATATTGCATACATTGTTGCCACAGGAAGTCTACACTTCTCATCTTTCTGAGGCATCTCAGGTTGATCTTACTGTTAAAGTGGAAGTTGATCTAAATAAATATTTGAATATCAACAATCAACTCACAAAGACTGAAAGAATAAAACTGGTTGAGTTGCTTAAATGTCATCAACACGCTTTTGCATGGGATTACAAAGACATGCATGGAATTGATCCTACAGTTTGTACCTGTAATACCCTAAAAATGGTCATGTAAACCATGGGCCCCTAATCTCGACAACATCACCAAGGTCCTAACCAAAGGCAATTAAATCAACTTTGAGCACATTATTAATTCTTTAATCATCAAATATCACATGGCAAATCAATTACTCAATATTAATTAAATATTTATTTAATTAATTGAATCATTTCCAAGAATATCATTTTGATCAATTATCCTATTTTAATTTATTAAATATCCTTGCATATTTAATTAGTTAATAAATTTGCCATTTAATCATGCAAAAGGAATTAATTTATTATTATTTCCAATGCAAACTAGAACTTCCTATCTAAATGCATTTCAATTAAACTATAATTGGAATCTATCTCGAGGTTGACTGAAATGATTTCTCAATTATTTCAATTAATCCTAAATTGAGATTTTTCATCATCTCTCTTGTCATTCTATATAAATTCAAGCTTTAGCTATCATTCCAATTTACCCCAGAGATTCTTGAGAACACGCTTGGAGATTATTATTACACTGATTTTTTCTCTAGAGTCATTGAATACATTGTGCTTTTTTAGATTATTTTCATTCATCATTGCTTGAATCCATTATTGCTTGAATTATTCATCCATCTTGCATCCATATAGTTAAATATCATATAGATTAAATCCTTCATCTTGGTGTAGTCTAGTCACTGGTATTGCTTATAAAAATCTGAGAGCAATCTTATACTCGCATCTTTTAGAAGGCAATTAGTCGCTTTGTTATGGTTTATTACTTATTGATTATTGATTTACTAACCATACATGTAATGACTTAATTGAAGTGTTGTTCTTGCAACTATAGACCCTTTTTCACACACACATCTCTGGCGCCCACCGTGGGGCCGAAGACTACATTTTTTTCGACCTCCAAAACTGACTTTTCATTAATTGTTATTTTCTAGATTTTAGATTTTTTGGATTTTCGTCTGTACATCTCGTACGATATTTCCCACAAGCTGAAATGACAAACTATAGGTGTTGTACGAACTAGAATCATGTCTTGTATGAGCCAGAATCCTGTCTCGTACGAGCTTAAATACTTTCGTACGATTTTGTAAATTTCAGGTTAAAAAGAGGGAAAAAGAAAATTTCATGATTTTTTGGTTTTTTTTTCAAATTGATTATTCTGACGACTGACCCTGGTTGTTTATCTATCTATCTTAGAATTTTTCACAGCCTAATCAATTTTTGCAGAATGCTTGCCAAAGAATATGATTCTCACACAAAGACAATATGACTACTGATTCATTGTCTTTGCAGGTTGCCTAAGGAAAATCGACCAAACATCATGTATTCTTTCAATTCATTTTTAGGAACCTAAATTGCTATCTGGTTAAAGAACAAATATGCCTTTCATGTTTTTAGAAGATTCTGAGAGGTAGGAGAGTATGCTCTTGTCTTTTTCTAAACAATCAGAAATCCAGACCCTTGAGGCTTTTTCTTTGTTTGAGATTTGTACATCTTTAGCAGGCCTGCCCTCCCGAGGGGTTGAAAAACTCTTAAAGTCGTTATGGCCGGTGTGAGGGGAATGACCTAAGTGGGAACAACTAAATGCCAAGTACTCAAACCCATTATAAAATAAACATGATTTGATGAAAATCAAGTCAATGACAGTGCTCGGGAATAGCTCTCCTCCGTACCTTCAGGTATATTAAACCTTGGTTTTCAAGGCTGGGAGACCTCTTAATTGAGTTTATACCTCGACGCGCTGAATGGATCCCTTACTAGTTCTAATTAAAATTAGAAGCTACCCAGTTCACCTCCAAAAGGGGGGATAATCTTTGTGCAAGAGAGATAGTAACTCTCCCAAGATACTTGTCATTTCGTGCCCCCATTAGCGTTTGGATTCGGATAATACGGGATTGAGAATCCATTGCGTGAGACTCAGTGGCCGTATTTTGATTAGCTATTGGGTGTGTACCTGAGTCTACAAGCAAAGGTTTTCTTCTCTCACCAATTTCTGTAGGGTTTGCAGGTTGTGATTGGAGTTACTATTCATACTACATGTTTTCTATGTTTTCATCCCTGAAACAAAAAAAATTGAAATACCAAAATTGGAGAAGACAAGAAACAACTTAGTGATTAGAGACTCTGTCCGTGTCAGAACTAGTTCATCCTAAGTCAAAACTTTGTCTGTGTCAAAACTAGTCCATCCTAAGTCAAAACTCTGTCTATTTCAGAACTAGTCCATCCTAAGTCAAAACTCTGTCTATGTCAGAACTAGTCCATCCTAAGTCAAAACTCTATCTATGTCAGAAATTGTCTATCCTAAGTCAAAACTCTATTCGTGTCAGAACTTCTCTATCCTAAGTTGAAACTCTGTCTGTGTCAGAACTTGTCCATTCTAAGTCAAAATTCTATTCAAAACTAGTCTATCCTGGTCAAAAATCAGTCCATCTCAGAATTGGTCATACTCAGTTGTCATACTTAGCAATCGAAAAACTCATAATTTTAGTCTCTACCTTGTGAATAGTCATACAAAACTGATTATTTATCATCCTACATCACATCTTGTGTCGTACGAGTCTTGTTATTTCTTGTCTTGCACCGTATCCTGTGTCGTACAAAACCCATAAGTCTATCGTCTAGAGCTAAATCCTATGTCGTACGAAACATAACTGCATTAAATATTTTGTCACCCTACACATACCCATCTATCATACGGTACGAGGCAACAAATCATATGAAAAAAAATTGTTGTCATCCTGTAGCTACTAAATTGTCGTCCGGTTTAGAAAGTCCTATCATACGTATCTCTGGTTTTGTAGTACAGAACAGTCAAACTTGCCTAAAAATAGTCTACAACAAACATAATACTAGTTATCATCATCCTAAGCATAAACAGATCAAGACAGTGTACCTCTGCCATTTGTGTTGCATGATTTGGTCGATCATCTTTCAGCTAGTTCAATCAACTATCTATCAAACCTAAGTCACTTAGATAACATCTTATACAGGATAGATCTTTCCTGAAACCAGACTGAATCTTACACTACTCTTAGAATCAACTTAGATAGATGTCTTATACAGGATAGATCTTTCCTGAAACCATACTAAAATCTCAGTTGTTTCTCTCAAACAATATGTTAACCGAACAACTAGCTCTTAAATTGATCTTGACCTCTGCATTACAAACAGCTTTAGGTCACACTAATCCATAAAAATGCCTATTCAAACCAGGCTTTCTCCTAAGAAAGAAGCCAAAGGCAAAGGACAACCCTTCTCATATCAAGATAACCCATTTTACGAAGTGGACCCTCTTATTGACATACCTTTGTCATCAGGCAAACCAATTTTTGATGAACCTGAATCTCCCACTATACATGAGATAGAACACAATGACAAGAACAAGGAAAACATTAGTATTCATGAAACCGATAATGATTCCTCATCAAGTGAGGCTAAAGAAGACAGTGAACCTCCATAAAAAGATATTCTTGACTGTCAAAGGACAAAGACTTTAGAAAAATGATGAAAGCTATCCTGACTCGAGAGAATGAAGACTATTTCTTAGAACTAGCAAAACAAGGTGCCAAACTTCCTACTGGATATGATGTTCAGACACTCGTTACTAAAAAGGAAGAATAACCTATACTCATGGTACACAAAAAATTACAAGCCTTACAGATGGAGGTCACAGAACTGAAGAATAAGGATAAGTCCCTAAAACAATATTCTTTGGAAACAATATGTCCCTTTCCATTTGACAAAAATCTATACATGCCTCCATTTCCTTCATGAGTTGAGATCCCAAAATTTGACAAATGTGATGGTACCTCAGATCCTCAAGATCATGTCAAAGAGTTTTGTGTCATCTATATGGAGTTTATGCACGATCAAACATACCTCATGCGCTTTTTCCCAAGGAGTTTAGGGGGTCAAGCAATGGAATGGTTCTCAAGTCTACCCAAAGGAAAAAAAATGTTTGAAGAACTAATCCAACTATTTTCACAATGATACTCATACAACATTCAACATCCCGTGACTATGATCAAGCTTTGCAATACTAAATAGAAAACAGGGGAGCCTCTTCTTACCTTCCTCCAACGTTGGAGAAAGATGTTCTCTAGGTATTCTCGACCTATCCCAGATTATGAGAAAATGGATATATTTGTCAATAACTTGGTCCCCAAACTGAAATATAGTATCCAAATGTAAGTACACCCACCATTTAAAAAAATGGTAGATAATGCCATTCGAATGGAAGATGTGCTCATAAAGAAGGGAGATATCTCACCTTGAAAAGAAACACAACCAGGATCTAGCTCTAAAGAGAAGAACAAGTATTGGAAATTTGGCAAAGACAACAACAAGAATGTTGTTAATGATGGACTAGTAGACACTATTAAAACTAACTCAAAGCCCATGATATTCAACTTGGCTAGTGGCACACAAGCACTTAAAGCTGCTGAGGTTGCAGCAGAAAATCCAGGAAAGAAAACAAAAGAATGGTTCAAATAAAAGCCTTGGCTTTCCAAACCTAAGCGTGATTTTACTCCTCTCGAAGAATCATATGAATCTGCTTTCAAAACTCTGTTGGCAAACAACTTGATAACACTACCAGATAACTCCAAACCATATGATCCAGAAGTCAAACCAAGATGGTGGAGAGAAAATGAATACTGTGACATCCATCAGAATAAAGGTCATAACATAAACAATTGCATGAAGCTAAAACATGAGATTCAAGATCTCATAGACGTTGGTAAAGTTGTTGTTGGGAATCATCCAACCAATGCTAATCATAAAGCATTTAAGAACCCTTTACCTATTTATGAACAAGATGATTCCTCAAAGACCAAAGGAGGTACCAAGGTAAATTATACTTGACCCAGCAATGACAACGTCATTAACATGATTGAACCTTCCCAATCAGAATATTGCAATGTGATTATAGTCCATGATAAACCAAATGAATCACGATATGCAAGAGCCCTGACCTGATCTAAAAAGAAAGTCACTCTCCAAGGAGGTAGTTCTTCCAACCGGGCTCAAGCAACATCAAACCCACTAGCCTTGTCAAACAAACAAAAAGAATCAACCTTGGACAAATTTAAAAGGTTAACTTCATCATCATCCTCTGGAAATAGCATTGTTGAGCAATTAAAAAGGACAAATGCTCAAATCTCAATCTTTGAATTGCTAAAACTCTCGTCTGCTCACAAAGAGATCCTAGACAATGCCTTGCTCACCACTAACGTTCCAAAAGATTTAGACATTGATCGGTTTTAGTCTATAGTGGGTCATTTGACTTCCCCTCACTATCTGACCTTCTCTGAAGAAGATGACAACTCGCTAAATCATCCACATAACCAGCCATTGCATATTGAAGCCATGATCCATAAACATAGGGTCAAACGTGTTTTGATAGATGGAGGTGCGGGGTTGAATATCTGTACTTGTAGTACGCTTACACAACTAGGATTCTATGAAAATGTCATTGATCCTGACAAGAGAATAACCATAAAAGCCTATGATGAAGAAGAAAGGACCTCTAAAGGTTTGGTATCATTACCAATCAGAGTGGGACCTATAGAAAGAGATTTCATTTTCTAGGTACTTGATATTCCTTATACAATATCTTACTGGGCAGGCCATGGATTCATGAAATGAAGGCAGTACCGTCAACATACCATCAATGCTTAAAATTCCCCTATAATGGAGTTGAAGTCAGTATTCCTGCTGATACAAATGTCATTTGTAATGCATTGACAAAAGGTGCAGATACTTTTGTGCCTCATAATAGGGCAGCCTCTCCAAATGAAGATCCAGAAGCACTGATGAAAGACTTAGAAAAGAGATTGAAGATTACAAATACTAGCATGGACGGCTACAAGATAGAACTGGTACTTTCATTAGTTTCTCTCCCTGCATCACCAAAATAGTCAGGCAAGCCATCAAAGGCTATGAGAACACAAACTTCAACTCCAAATACCATGTATGATGGTCTCTTTGTACAGTCTTCTACCTCCCTCGTGGATGAAATAGAAGAGGATGATGTTCTTAACTGGCTCTTTAAGAAAGATAGTCAAAATGAGGAGGTACAAAATTGTGAGATTTCCTCAAACCAATATGGTCCTGGCTACAAAATGATTCAGCACATGAGATATCCAGATGGTCCTCTAGGAAAACAAAAGGAAGGTATTACTGAACCAATTCAGCTACAAACAAAATCCACAAATGATAAGGCTAGAGTGGGGTACAATCCAAAAAAGACATCAGACCAAAAACATGTTTCTAAGTCTAAGTAGTAGAAATGGATATCGCCTTCAACATTACAAGAAGAAGACACTCAACAAACAAAAGCAGAGTGTAGAAAAGAGAAAGAGGAGTCAACAGTCAAGAAAGAAGAAATAGTCAGTGCTCAAGCTTCGATGTTTTCAGCTACAATAATACAAGAAGTTGAGGTCACAGAAGATATAAGAGATGAAGTAGTAAGAATCAGAGAATTGTTTGTACCACTAAAAGTTCTAGTCACATACACAGGTAGGCAGCAAGTGGATGATTGAGAGACTGACTCAAACGAGTATGAATGGGGTCCTGACCACCTCTTAGACACATCCACTACAGAAACTCTATAAGAGTCTAGTGGTGTCATAGATGATACTCAAAAGCTGATGCGCATAAAACTAGAGAAGGAAATACAGGAAATTAGACAAAAGAGACAAGGATTGAAGGAAGGAAGAGTACCAGAAATCTTTTCATCTATGTAACCCTATGCTAAAACGGAACAAATCAGGTATAGCACTACACAAGAAGAGTTGGAATCTACAGAACAAGAACCAGTTATCAGTCTAGAGGAAGCTGAATGGAGTAGATGACAACAAATCATAGAAACATCAAGATCATGTCAATAGGTGTGTCAGATACAAATGACAAATGAACCACAACATGAAGGAACTTGCAGTATTAGAGATGTTGGTGTTGATACCATACATACACTTACTAAATCACTTGAAGAAGACTTGGAAACTTCATCCGATGACTCTAATGACTCTGATGACAGTCTTATTCAGGAAAATATCTACTCAGCCTCAAATTCAAAATCATCTGATACAAACAATAAAAATTTGTCTACTAATCTTATCGCTGTCAAACCACAATATGACGTCCATTCTGGCGTAGGGAATGACACTACAAGTATGTCTATTAGATTAGGTCAACTAAATACTAACGTGAACTTTAATAATCATGTTCTTACTCTTCCTAGTCTCGAGACACTTGCGCAAGGTATCCTTCTGGAACTTGACTTTTTGATCCGCAGTTGTGATGACAATACCGTGAACGCTCTTGAACCTATCCAACATTTATCCTTACTACATCCAGAACTAATTGACTATACTTTACAAAACCAGCCCATGAATATACCTACTTTTGCCAATGACTATACGTTATCCTATTATCTCAATGCAGTTGAATCCATGTACTCTTCCACCAGCAAACAAAGTGAAAACATGACTAAAGCGGATATCAAGTATCTTAGTTGCAAAAACAAGAAAAATTTAAAAAAAAGATCTGATGGCGAAAACCACATTGTGGCGGTGTTAGAATCTAAAAAAGAGAAAATAAAGGACGTACCTAAAGGTGAAAACTTCTCTGAGGCACCTGACAGTGAGATACTTGATGTACTGCCAAGTAATTTCTAGGAAAGGTCTCTTGTATCTCACTGTCAGGCACCAGTGAACATTGGGAGTCAAGAGACACCACACATCATTCATGTAGCTCAATCACTATCAACAAAAGAATTGAAGGAGATCACACATCTATTCTCAGAAAAGAAAATAATCTTTGCATGGACATACTCTGATATGCCAGGCCTGGATCCTGATATCATCATGCACCATCTTTCTATCACACCAGGAGTTAAACCAATCAAGAAAAAACTCCATAAGATGCACCCACATGTGGCACTACTGGTCAAGGCTGAGCTAGAAAAATTACTAAAAGCTGGATTCATTAGAGCTATAGATTATGCCGAATGGATTTCAAACATAGTACCTGTGTCAAAGGCAGACAAATCTATCAGAGTTTGCACAGACTTTAGAGATCTCAACAAAGCTTGTCTGAAGGATGACTTTCCATTACCAAACATTGATATGATAGTCGACATGACTGCTGGGTATGAGATGTACTCACTAATGGACAGATTCTCTAGATATAGTCAAATCAAAATAGCTCTTGGAGATCAAGAAAATATAACTTTCACCTGTGCACGGGGAACCTTTTGCTGGAATGTCATGCCATTTGGGCTAAAGAATGAAAGAGAAACCTATCAAATGGAAGTTACTACCATCTTTCATGACTTGATGGATAAGAATATGGAAGATTATGTTGATGACACTTTATTGAAGACTATGAAGAGATCAATGCATATTCAAGAGCTAGGTCCTATACTAGACAGAATGGAAAAGTTCAAACTCCGGTTAAATCCAAAGAAGTGTGCATTTAGAGTAACATCTGGTAAACTACTTGGCTACATCATTTCAAAGAAGGGAATTGAGGTTGATCCTGAGAAGGTTCAAGCCATAATGGAAATTCCACCTCCGAAGAACATCAGTCAAATGAGAAGTCTACAGGGATGTCTCCAATCCATCAGACACTTCATTTCTCAGCTAGCAGACAAAGCTCAACCTTTCACAAAAGTATTGAGGAAAGGAATAATATACAACTTGGATTAGGAATGTGAACAACACCTTCAATAGATAAAAGAGTACCTATCTAATCCACCAATATTGATGCCACCGATTTAGGGTAAACTACTAATCTTATACATATCAACAATCGATTCATCACTGGGGGCACTTCTGGCACAACAAGATGACAATAAAAAGGAGCAATCCATCTATTACATCATCAAAACATTGGTGTCCAATGAAATGAATTACACCATAATAGAAAAAGCATGCTTGGCATTAGTCTTTGCATCACAAAAATTGAGACACTACATGTTAGCACATTCAGTCAAGCTGTTGGCTAAAATTGATCTGCTCAAGTATCTTCTCAATAAAGCAACACTTACAGGAAGATTGGCGAAATGGGTCATGATCCTTACAGAGTTTTCCATTGAATATGTGAAACACAAAGCCATAAAAGGATAGGTAATTGCTGATCAACTTGCTGAAGCTCCGGTTGAAGACACTCAACCGCTGCATATAGAGTTTCCAGATGAATCAATATTGCATCCTACTCAACAACCCTGGAAGATGTTCTAAGAGAAACTGATGCCTTATAAGAGAATGGTTGATAATCTTAAGAAGTATTTTTCTTTTATATCATTCCAATAGATGCTATGGTCACCTTGGTGTCTATACCTAAGTTACAAGAGTCCAATTTTTGCTTTGAATTCCTGGTGGAAGAGTTACGTTACCCCACCTATGATTCTCTTGAGACCCAAATAGTCTATGCTATTATTGGACATGACTCATCTCGATACAACCACATATACTCTTATCTACGAGAACAAATTATCCCTAAAAATCTTACCCGTAATGAGAAAAGAAACCTAACTCGAAATGCTTCATGGTATGTTATCATTGCTAATGATTTATTTAGATGAGGTTTGGACGGTACATTGCTTAGGTGTCTAGAAACTGAAGAATCTAAACATGTGTTATCGGAAGTTCATGAAGGTATTTGTGGATTTCATTCGAATGGTCTTACTTTAGCTTGGAAACTATTACAGGCTAGCTACTACTGGCCAGACATGGAGAAAGATTCTATTAAATTAGCTAAGACTTGTGAGAAATTTTAGCTACATGGAAATCTCATACATGCTCCAGCAAGGGATCTTATACCCTTCATTACACATTGGCCTTTTCAGCAATGGGCCTTTGATTTCATTGGTCAGATATATCTTGAATCATCCAGCGGACATAAATTCATCATAACTGCCACTGAGTATTTCACCAAGTGGGTAGAAGCAGTTACACTCATCCAAGCAATTGGTAAACAAGTTGCCTTGTTTATCTTAAATTATATCATTTGTAGGTATGGGATACCTTCATCCATCATGACTGATAATGGAGGACAGTTCAAGAATAAAGATCTGGATGAGCTCTGTGAGAGATTCAAAATAAAACAACATTGGTCATCAGTATATTACCCTCAAGCTAATGGATAAGCTAAGGCATCTAACAAAAATCTACTGACTATCTTGCACAGAACAGTGAACAAATCCGGGAAGGATTGGCATCTACAGCTCAATCCTGCATTATGGGTTTACAGAACAAGTATTAGAACACCTACTAGGGCTACACCTTTCTCTTTGGTGTATGGGTCTGAAGCAGTATTACCTATTGAAGTAGAAATACCATCTCTAAGAGTTTCCTTGCAAGGTCTTGTTACTGATGAAGATAATAGAATATCTAGATTGCAAGAACTCGAATTGCTGGATGAGCGTCGGCAAGTGGCATTTGATCATCTCAGAGTGTATCAAAAGAGATTGTCTAGAGGATATAACAAGAAGGTTAGACAAAGATAATTTTAGGTTGGTGACCTAGTCCTAAGAGAAAATCCTAAAAATCAGTAGTTTCGAGATAACAAAGAGAAGTTTGAACCCAACTGGCCGGGTCACTACATCATTACTGTAGTATTCGGCTCTCGTGCCTATCAACTCTCAACATTAGAAGGAGAATAGCTCCGTGAACTGATTAACACCATCCACTTGAAGAAATTCTTCACTTAGCATTCTCTGCTCCAGCAACATGTACAGCTGAAAAAGTCCCAAAAAAATAAAAAAAATCATAAAACAAAAAAATAAATAAATAAATAAAAAGAGAAAAAAAATATAAAGAAAGAAAATGCCCGTGTGAAAACCTGGTAAACAGGCACCTTGGTAAAAAAAAAATGAATCTCTACCAAGCAGGTGAAAACCTGGCAAACAGGTGCCTCTTGTACTCGAGCACTCCATCTATCAACACAACGTTGGCATTTTCTTGCTTTCCTACATCTTTTCTTTCGCTTGTACATATATTTTAGTCACTTTTGTGATATCCTGGTTCGTTGGAACCCTCATGACTTGAAATTGATCAATGTCCTAGTCTTAGGTTAATTGACAGAGCACATTACATGTCCTAAGCAGTATCAACCAAGTCATCTTTCCGTCAGTGAAACCTGGTTGTCCACTCTGAGTCAGTCACCTGTCTCCTAACTACCAAAGAGTTTTATCATTGAGTACACAAACAAAACAACATAACGGAAAACAATCACTAAGCCGTTTGAGCTATGAATGAAAATTTTCTTTGTATGTTGTCTTTTATATTGGTTTTCGAATATTATCCCTCTGAGTAACTCGAGGAAGTCTATTGTGACTAAGAGGAGCAAGGATTGGGGGCATAATATTTTCTTTGTTTTCTGGTTGTAGGAATGATCCTAATGATCTGGAAACATCTAAATTAGCTAGGTGTCTATGATAAGAGCCTTCACAACAAGGTGAAATCGCCTCACATACCTTGACTCTGCTTATTTGTATGCTACAGGGATGTCCACATCATTTCTTTGTTTGTTTTGAGGGAATTTCTTTATGATGCAATTCAGGTCCTTGTGAAATTTGTCCAAGGATATGAATGAAAAAAGGGTCATTGCAGACAAGATAATAAATATTGCACATTGAAAAAGAAAGGAGCTCTAATATGCCTGTTATGTTCATTATGCCCGGTGATGAATCTTAAGCATTTTAAATCCAGTGACTAGGTTTAGGTTGCATTTTGCATATCATTTTGCATTTCATTCTATATTTTATGAATCTAGAGTGATTTCAGTGTGATAATAATGATCTCTTAAGTTTATGAGAGCTGAAAGCATCATCATTTCTTACGCTAAGTGGTCTATTTTTCATCATTTTTTTTGATTGAGTACTTGTGTTTTGAGATGTTTAGCTGCGTACATAAACATTTAATATATATTCATACATTTCATTATTCATTCATTTGCATCATCTTATTGCATAGAAAAATGAAAACATTACATTTCATATTACTCATTACACATTCATCTATTTGCATATGAAAAGAAACAAAAATAGACATCCCTAATCATTTGCATTACATACTGAAAAGAAATGCATACACGTAGAATAAAGCATATAAAAGACATCTCATAAATGAATCAACACAAGTACGATGAAGTCAAATCGGATCTCGTATATATATATATATATCATATAAAGTCTAAGAGTATAAAATAACGTCGAATGACATACACAAACTCCCATCGGAGCAAGAATCATATAGGCTACAAAAAATGGGTGTGTCTACAAAAAATATCCGAGCTACAAAAAGAATATCTAGTTCTGGGCCTCTCCTTCATCGCCTGGTGGAGGAGGTGGAGCCTGCTGACCGGGATCCTGATGAGGTGCCCAAGCTCCCTCTGACCGTGCCATATACTGCGAGTAGGGGATAACCTGCTGCACAACTAGAACTGCGATGCTATATGTTGTAACATAGTAGGCTGCCCTACTAGTCTGGTGAAGGACCTCTTGTTGCAAGGCCTCTATCTCTTCTCTCATCTCTACTCTCATCTCTGAGATCTAACGATCGCGCTCAACCCTAAGATCTGCAAGTTGTCGGTCTCACTCCACCAGCTGAGTCTGGGCCACTGTCAACTGTGGCTGCAACTCTGCAAGACGTGCTCTCATCGACCATCCCGCATCAGTCCGCTACTCTCTCTAGGCTCTCCACCCCCATCTCCACCTCCAACTCCACCCTACTCCTCACGCCACTACCGGACCTATCTTGGAGCTGCTCGCTCCTCCTCAGCTCTGCCCAATCTCACTCCTATCCTCCCAAGGGATCTGCCCTCACCCCTTTGTTCTCCAACACTAGCTGGAACCTTGCAGCTACTAGCACCAAGATCACTACCTGCTTGCGTCTGAGTCTCAGCTCTCTGTCCTCATCCCTGTCTATGTCCCTGGCCCTATCCCAGTGCGGGGGCATCATCCTCTATATGAGGAGCCTGCTCAACTGGATCTGTGAATCTAGAAAATGGATGCTACTGGAACCAATCCCTGAACTGGGGCAATACCCCCGCATCCGTAACATCATCCAGGTAGTCCCATCTCAGTCGCTATAGACCAGTCAACTCTTGCATACTCATAGCATATGATAACCTTGGTGACCATCCCTGCCTCTCCTCATTAACATATCAGGCATACCTTGTATACTCCTGTGACACCCCTTGAGGCCTGCCATAGTGCCTCATCACCCGTGATATGACAAATCGCTCCACTATGGTCTACAATCTACCGATAAGTGAGCATGCAACAAAAATATCCCAGCGTACCAGCCACCAGTCATCCCATGGCTCTAGGCCCCTGTACGATCTCCATACTATGACTATCAAGTCATCAAGCTGATGCCATCAAAAATTGGTCTTGCCTAGATGGGGCTGTGTAACATAAATGGCATACCTATATATAATTGGCTGCCCAAGCTCTCTACTATCATCTACTATAGGCTGACAAACTGGGAGGTGCTCCCAAGCCCAAACCTGTAAAATAAATACACCTGCAGCCATGCTCCTGCCATCCCTATATACAATCTCATGCATCTCGCGATACATGTGGGCCAATATACAAGAACCCCAGCCAAGCCTCTAAGGGATCTCCACAATCTCATCAGCATCCTGCCCCATCCACACTGGAAACCCTACTGCCCTCTATCTGGCATTAGAAAACAACTATAAATCCTGCTAGAACACACGCTAGTAGAAACTCCTCGCTATATCTGCTCATCATAATGTCCCCACTAATGGAACGGGTCAAAATATCTGGATCCCTGAATACATGTCTAACCGCCTGTAGTCCAGGTAACAACGCTACATCATAATCCACCTTATCCCCGGCAAAAGGGATACAAAGAATCCTATATACATTCTCGGGAGTGATGGTCATCTCCCCCACTAGAAAATGAAACATGTTATGCTCTGAATGGAAACACTCAACCAATGTTGTGAGCATACCATGATTCACACAGATATCTAGTAAACCAAGAAGATGAGTCAAACTGCACAAATAAACATGAGCCTGATCAACCTTAGATAACTGTTGTACTAATATCATGATGGGAGGATAAACGCATCTGAAGAGCATAGGAGGTAATCGAACCTACAAAAAACCCAACAACAAACATCAGAAAACATTCCAAATGAGCCTAGAAGAGAAATAAAACATCACGCAAATCCAACTAAGTCAAGTGCAAAATCAAAATTTCAAGTTTAGACCTTAAAAAATGCTCACTATTTCCCAATTGACAAAACACAGAAGGGAAGCATCGTATACGAGTTAGGATTGACCTTTGTATGACAAAACTTCCCCATACGACAAAATATCAGACCCTGCACGACAAAATGGTCTTTTTACAATCATGTCGTACGATACACGGGTAGGGTCTGAATGACAAATCTAATGGTCTCAAATGACAAAAGAAAATTCAACAGTTTGTCGTACGAGATAGGATGCTCTCGCATGACAAAACGTGAAACCCAACTTCAAACATGCCAAAAACATGAAAAATGAACAAAAAAATTCAAAATTGAGAACATGAGGAGGCTTAAGATTGACTACTTACTGTTGGCTCATAGATTCAGGGTCGATTATGTCATTTTTAGCGCTCAAATCGATGCTCATGAGTAGGGACCACCATTTTCTTCGCAGAAGGATTTTTGAATTTTCAAACCTGGAGGGTTAAAATGATTTGAAAATGACACTTTCCTCCCATATATAGCCAAAACCCTAATTTTTCAACTTGCTCTGATGGACATGAAAATTGTACCCTTAGCTAATTTTCTTGTTTAGATTCCATTTTCGGGATCGAAATCAAAATTCGAGATCATTATGCTAGTCAATTTCACAAAATTTGGACCACTTAGCGCTTTTTCATCAAAAGCTCAAAATTTCTTCAAATTGCGCTCCATTTCTCAATAATCAACATTGAACCTCAATTTCAATTCTATACATCAACTTTGCACTTACACACCAAATTTTTAAATATTCCTCAGAATTATTCTTTGTGCTCAAATCAAAATTATCGCCAACAATTGCCTAATCATCATTACTCTCGCTATCTTTCAATTTCTCTCTCGAGGGGGCATACTCACGACCTTATGACCACATCTTCAATCTCACGACCTTATGACCACATCTTCAAACTCATGACCTTATGACCACATCTTCAATCTCATGAACTTATTACCCCACATCTTTAAAGTCGAGAAAATTTTCAAATCTTCATCAAAAGTCGAGCAAAATCTTTTCAACTAAAGAAAATTAAACAAATCCTTATTGCTAAGGGGCATCTCACCTTTATCACTTCATATCAAGTTGAGATCTCTCGATCATCTGAATCAATCTCTTAACGTTAATCAGTTTCATCACTTTACATCAAGCTGATTATTCGTTTAAACTCAATCAAAAGTTTAAAGAGTATCTTTGATCACACACTAAATCTAAGCAGGTGTTCAGTTTCATTGCATCGAATCAAGCTGGATAGTTTATTCTTCGCTCATCGTATCTTGATCCATCAAGTTCAAGATCAATTTTTATCTTCGCTTGTTGTGTCTAGATCAATCAAGTTCTAGATCAGTAAGATCCGCTTCTTGATCAATCAAGTTCAAGTTTGGTATCTTTTGTTTTCTATCGTTCCAAAGTTCAATCAAGTTCGCGATCGGTATCGCTTTAATTAGATTTCATTCAGCTTCATCACTTTGAATCAAGCTAAACACCTTGCTCTTCATCTGGTTCGTGATCAATCAAGTTCAGAACTAGCATCTCCTAGATATCACATATTCTTTGAGCCAATGCGTTGCTCGCACATTAATTCAAAAAGGGGCAAATGTAATACCCTAAAAATGGTCATCTAAACCATGGGCTCCTAATCTCGACAACATCATCAAGGTCCTAACCAAAGGCAATTAAATCAACTTTGAGCACATTATTAATTCTTTAATCATCAAATATCACATGTCAAATCAATTACTCAATATTAATTAAATATTTATTTCATTAATTGAATCATTTCCAAGAATATCATTTTGATCAATTATCCTATTTTAATTTATTAAATATCCTTGCATATTTAATTAGTTAATAAATTTGCCATTTAATCATGCAAAAGGAATTAGTTTATTACAAAAGAGGAATTAATCACAAAGCAAGAGTTGAATTGAAAATTAAACAAAAAAGAATTGAATTGAGAGAGAAATCAAACATGAGATATTATTCCTTTTTCTAAAGTTAGAACTTGAAATCATAAAAGAAATAAATTGATTATTCTCTAAAATAGGAACTCAAAGCTTTTCAGAAAAAGAAGTTCAGTTGCATTGAAAAGACTCTTTTCTTGAATAAATCAAAGAATTATCTATTTTTATCACAAATGCATGGAATTAATTTAATATTATTTCCAATGCAAACTTGAACTTCCTATCTAAATACATTTCAATTAAACTATAATTGGAATCTATCTCGAGGTTAACTGAACATGATTTCTCAATTATTTCAATTAATCCTAAATTGAGCTTTTTCATCATCTCTCTTGTGATTCTCTATAAATTCAACCTTCAGCTCTCATTCCAATTTACCCCAGAGATTCTTGAGAACACGCTTAGAGATTATTATTACACTGATTTTTGCTCTGGATTCATTGAATACATTGTGCTTTTTTAGATTATTTGCATCCATCATTGCTTGAATCCGTTATTGCTTGAATTATTCATCCATCTTACATCCATATAGTTAAATATCATATAGATTAAATCCTTCATCTTGGTGTAGTCTAGTCACTGGTATTGCTTATAAAAATTTGAGAGCAATCTTATACTCACATCTTTTAAAAGGCAATTAGTCGCTTTGTTATGGTTTATTACTTATTGATTATTGATTTACTAACCATACATGTAATGACTTAATTGAAGCGTTGTGTTTGCAGCTACAGAGCCTTTTTCACACACACAGTACCCACTGTATTTATATAAAAGAGGACTGTAGACCACTTAGGCAGCCACAGAGAAGAATTAATCTTTCACTAAGAGAGATAGTTAAAGAGGAATTACATAAATTAATAAATGTTGGATTTATCTATCCTATATCAGATAGTAAATGGGTGTCACCTTTAGTCATCATTTCAAAAAAGGGAGGTAAATGGCAGGTATATGTGGATTATAGATCTTTGAACTTAGCAACGAGGAAGGATAATTTTCCATTACCATTTGTGGATTAGGTACTAGATTCCTTGGCAGGGAAGCAATACTTTTCATTCCTGGATGGATTCAGGGGCTACAACCAGATTCAAATTGCTCCCGAGGATCAGGAAAAGACTACATTTACATGTCCTTGGGGAACATATGCATATTATGTTGTTCCTTTTGGGTTATGTAATGCTCCAACTACTTTTCAAAGAGCAATAATAAGCATATTTTTAGATATTTCCGAGGACTGTATGGAGATCTATATGGATGATTTTATCACTTATGGTTTAAAATTTAAAGAGGCATTGCAGAATCTGAAGAAAGTTTTGCAGTGGTGTGAAGACTACAATTTATCATTAAACAATGAAAAGTGTTTTATGATGATGCAGGAAGGCATAGTTTTTGGTCATCATATTTCTATAACTAGAATACAAGTTGACCCAACTAAAATAGAAGTCATTCAAAACCTCCCTGCACCTATAAAGAAAAAGGATATCAAAAGTTTCCTTAGTCATGTTGGATATTATAGAAGGTTTATCAAGGATTTCAGCAAAATTGCAGGACCTTTATATTGTCTTTTGACCAAGGATATGGAGTTTAATTGGACCTTTGCATGCCATGAAGCTTTCTTGAAGCTCAAACATGCATTGAATCAAGCACCCATGCTTAAGGGTCCGAACTGGTCATTACCATTTCATATTCATACAGATGCATCAGATTATGCCATAGGGGTAGTTTGGGACAAAAGGTTGACAATTTGGAGAATGCAATTTATTTTATCAGCAAAAACATGCAGGGACCTAAGCTTAATTATACTGTCATCGAAAAGGAGATGTTAGCAGTTATATATTTACTCAACAAATTCAGACATTATATCACAGGATATCAGATATATGTGCACAATGATCATACAACAATCAGATATCTCATGAACAAACCTTCAATTACAGGAAGATTGGCTTGCTGGTTACTATTAATACATGAATTTGACATTACAATTGTTGATAAACCAGGTAAATCCAATGTAGTTGCAGATTATCTTTCTAGGCTTCAATTGCAAGATGATCCTGCAACCATAGATGATGCTTTCCCAGATGAACATTTGTTCCCAATAAAAGCACACACTCCCTAGTATGCTGATATTGAAATTTTTTTAGCTGCTAATAAGATGCCTACTCATTTTTCTCCTAAAGAAAGAAGACTGTTAGTTGATAAAAGCTTGAATTTCTCATGGATTTCTGATTGTTTATTTTATACTGGACCTGACCAAGTGATGAGAAGATGTGTCAGAGAAGATGAAACATATGACATCCTTCATGCATGTCATGATGAGCCATGTGGAGGACATTTTGCTGCTAAAAGAACAATACTTAAACTACTTGGCACAGGATATTATTAGCTAGCATTGTATAAGGATGCAACATAATATACTAAAAAATGTGATAGATGCCAGTGAATGGGTAGGCCTACCAGATCTGATGAAATGCCATTATATCCCTAGATATTAGTTACACCATTTGATAAACAGGGATTAGATTTTGTTGGTTCGATTGATCCTCCTTCAAATGGGAAATCTTATATTCTAGTATGCACTGATTATGTCACAAAATGGGTGGAAGCACGAGCTATGACACATGCAATAAATAATAAAGTAGCTGACTTTTTCTGTGAGGAAATATTTACTAGATATGGAGTTCCAAGAGATATTTTTTCAGATCAAGGACCACAGTTTACTTTCACATTAATTGCAGCATTGGTTAATGAATATAATATCAGACACATGAAGTCTACTCCATATCATCCACAAGCAAATGGTCAAGTATAAGTCAAAAATAGGGATTTGGAAGCCATTCTTACCAAGACAATAGCTCTTCATAAGAAAGATTGGTCAAATAGACTTCCTGAAGCCATTTGGGCATACAAAATAACATGGAAGACACCAATTGGGTTTACACCTTTTGAAATGGTGTATGAAAAAACATCAATGATGCCCATTGAGTTTGAGCATAAAACCAGATTAGAACAGCTCTGCAATTGAATATGACTCTATCAGAAGCACAAAGAGACCGCATCCTGCAATTGAATGCTTTGGATGAGTTGAGGAAGTTGGCTGTCCAACATATAGAGCTTATTCAACATTAATGAACTAGATGGCATGATAAGTATATAAAGGAAAGAAAATTTAAATTTGGCGATTGGGCATTGATATATGATTCTAGATATAAGGATACTATGGGGAAGCTACAGACAAGATGGTTGGGCCCATATGAAATGGATGAAGTTTTTACCAATGGAGCATTTCACTTAACCACAATAGATCCAGTCAGATTCAAACTTCTGTCAATGGTCATTGACTACACTTGTATCACAAGCCTGCAACCAAAAAATAGTTCCTACAACAATTTGCCAGCAAAGATCAAACAACGGTTCTTGCAACAACTGGAGAAGTTCCTTCAACATCTGACAGATACTCTCTTGTCATAGTTCCTGCAGCAACTAGAGAAGACATTACAGACGCGGTTCCTCCAGCTTCTACAGGGAGAATTCTTAGTCATCAACCATAAACCCTTCATGCATGCTTTCATAATAATTATTTCCATGTCTCATGGAAATATCATTCTCCAATAATAATTTTTTCATACATATCATCCCATTTCATATCTTTGTCTGTCATTTCATTCATTTCACGTCATTTCATCTCACCTTTTTAATAGCTAATCGTTTCATGCAACATCAATTAGTACGACTATAGGTATGCATATTATTTATTTTTCTTAATTATACATTTATTATTTCGCTATGATTATTGCCTATTTTAATTTTTATAATCCACGTACTCTTCCCTTTGTCCTTTCTTGCATGTGTGGACATGTGTCATCTTAAGTTGGGGGGGTGTTTTATGGTCCAATTTCCAGGTTGAGTAATTATCCATCCTTGTCTGTAATTTATTTTGATTTGCCTAACATCCTTTTTGATTAAGACATTCTGTGGCACGAGTGAGTAGTTCATCCTGCCGCCGAAATCAATGAAAGGTACTGGAAGTAAGTAAAGTATTTCAGAATATGTATTTTTATCTCTACAGGTTATCTTAGTCCTTCATTCTACTGTAGAAATTGTTTTGAGCGTCGAGCTAGTCATGGGAGGAGCTCCTATCCGCCATGAACCAGTAATTCATGACATGTTGCTGCAGGATGTTCAATGTGAGTATTACTTTCGTATGTATGGGTGGATTGATTATTTTCTAAAAATAACGGATTTCAATGAAGAAATTGCCTATGAATTCATGCATACATACAACGAAGGAGAAGTCTCTATTAAGGGGTTAAGAGTCATTGCCATAGAGCAACAAATAGATAAAGTTACTAAGCTGCTATAGGAGGGAGAACTGTTTCCTAAGTCGAAGGATGTGAGAAGTGCTAGGGAAGAGTTTACTCACCCAACAAATGGATCCCTAAATGTGGACAAGCAAGGAATCGGACGGATATCTCTTCCAATGGAATGGCCCCAAGTGGCATTGTATGTGATGAAATACATTACCTGTGATGGAAGGTACTCAAATTTACATTAGGTCCATTTTAAATTACTTAGTCATTTACGACATGGCCGAAGGGTGAATATTCCCAATTTTTTGTATCATCTTATTTTCATAAGTGCAATGGAAACACAGAAGGGTGGAAATCGTTCTGTTAGTCATCATGGCTTCATTAAATTATTAGTAGAATGCTCTCTCAGAGATGTTTCTCAAATGGCATGGGGGGCATTCAAAGATATCCTACAATTTAGGGAGGAAAATGCTCCTGCTGTAGAAGAAATAGCAGCCTAGGAGGAAGATATCAGAGAGCCCTCATCTCCTAGGGTTTCTACAGAGAATGAACCTCCTGTTGCCAATGAAGCCTTTCATGTTGCAGAGGAAATGGTAATTGAAATAAATATTGAGAAACCCTCCACTCATTTTCAAAGTGGAGCGACATCTTCCAGAAGGAAAGGGAAAGAAATAGAAACAGTTGGCGCAGAGGAAGAAACCATAGAGAAGCCTCAAGCAGCGCAGGTTTCTCCTACAACTAAAAGGCGCAAGGTAAAATAAAATTCTCCTGTAGCAATACTTCTTGCAGAAACTTCTCCTGCACCCACTCCAAAAATGTATTCAAGAAGGAGTCGATGAGGTAAACAAAAAAGTCAAGCAACAGGGGATGTGATGGAAGTCATTTCCATGGAAATGTCAAAAAAAGGGCATGAAAGTCAAACAAAGATTAAACCACAGGAAGAACATGGAGCCGACAGACTTTCAAATTCAGCATATGTAGTAGAACAGTTTGGAGAACTGGTTGAAGAAATATCACGCCCTCGGGTAACACCTCACATGTCCCCTTCATCTCTCACTAGTTTATCTATTGCACTTACATTTTATAGGCAGTGGGAGATAGAAAGGGCTAGGTTACAAGGAGTTATTGAAAAACAACAGAAAGAGATTGAAAAGAGGGATAATCAGATTGTGGAATTGCAAGCTAAGGTAGACACAGTTGCCAGTATGGCTCCTCAATTGATGTAATGCAGGGCTCCTCCAAGGGTTTACGCTTTATATTTAAAAGAGCAGTATCTATATTTCAAACTAAACCGCATTGTTAGGGGTCTTAGTCCTTCTCTAGATACCCCAGAGGAATTTTATAATGTTTATCAAAAATTTCCTACAACTGTTAAGAATTTATTATGTGAATTTTATTTGTATAATTATGATGTGACTTCTAACAACGAATGGAATCCCTTACTATAAATTGGTGACATTCAATTAAAAGCATTAATGTCATGGATAAAAAATGAAATCATTATGGGGACTCAGGATAAAACATACAAAAATTTGGAATTTGATTGTCCATTACCACTTAGAGCTAAAGCCAAAAATCCGCGGCTTCTTTATTATAACTGGCAGAAATTGTTAACAAGACCTGATGTCAAGAGCCAGGTTTTACCTATGAGAGAGGAAACATTATAGGAATATGAACACTTGGTTAAAAATGAAAATACAGATGTAGTTGAGTGTTTGGTTTGGTGCTAGAATAATCTTCCAGAAGACCTAAAGTAGGGTGAACCCCATTCGTTGCCTAATTTTCATGCAGCTAAACAAAGAGATCCCAAGTACATCCACTTGGGTAGGGCAAAGAGAAATAACTGGCTACCCTTGATATTTCAGCCACCTATCCTTATGTGGCCATTAATGGGATGCAAGGTTACAAACAAACCATATGAAGAGGCCACAGAAGAAGCCAGATGGGCTAGACTGGAAAAGATGAAGGGGTTTTATTGGAACTTGGCTACAGGAGGAACATGACAGGGGACCATTGGCGACTTACGAGTCAGTGCCTGGATAAAAAAAATTCCTCTTGCTGGAGGATCAAAAAGACACTAAGTTGGGGGCATGATGAGCTCAGATATTGGCTCTTTTATTCCTATAACTGATAAGTTTTTGCCATGTTTTAATTTGTATAATGGGATAATATTTGAGTCATATGATGTATTAAAGTTTGACTATGTGCATTTTAGATGATAACTAAACCCATTCAATCTTATTTTGTTTTGACCAATTATTCATGTTGCCATACCAATTATTCTTGTTTCCATACCAATTATTCATGTTTCCATGTGAATTATCATAGGTGATATCATGTGCAAATGTGTAAGTGTTATGATTAATTAAAATAGATATATATGTGTGTGCTTGTATGTTTTATCTTTTTAATTGTAGGAATAAATGAGATGTTGCAGATCCAGTTATTGTGTCGCATCATAAAGGTTGTTGGAGATATTCAAGGAGTGGTTAAATATTCAAAACAGTAAGGAGAATAGTGTGTGTTAGAAGTGGAAAAGGAATAGCAAGGCATGCCAGACTCATTTATGTTTGTCTTCAGCAAACATCAATCTTGTAACAATGCCATGTTATATTCTTGGTTGCGGTTTAGTAGAGATCCACGTTTTCAGTGGATTAACTCCTATTTTCTATCATTAATGTTGTCTGCCTCATTTCATCGGTGTGACCTTGATTGTAGGGAGTTGTTATAGTTTTCTTATAAATAAGAGCCTGTGCCTCTTCTCAGAGGTGAGAGACAGGGGATTAGAAACAGAGTTGCATAGTATTTTTAGAATTAAAAACATTTTCTTTCATTTCATGTGTTGTATCAACCTTTGAAAAATAATGAATAAAAATGATGTTATTCTAAGCATATAGAGTTATCTTTGAAGTCTGGATACAATCATCCAAGGGGGCCCACTTGGTGAGTAGTCTTGTGCATTCATTAGGTCCAGTTTTCCTTTTTGTTGTTGTAGATGTTCTAGCGATTAATTGTTCCTGCAGCCACTGGAAACAGATCCTATGACTGTTCCTGTTGCCAAAGCAAACAAAGTAGTTCCTATTTGTCACCTCCGAACTTAGTTAACAGTTCTTTAATTAGAATTTTATTTTAATGCTAAGCTTTCCTGTAGCCATTCAATTTTTATGATTCTTGCTTGTTCATTTCAAATAGATTTAGTTGCTACAGTAATGCAGAATAGCTATTGTAGGAACTTAGTGCATATATAGTGTAGACCCATTTCAAGTAATACGTCCCTAGGTTGACAAACAAATAAACTTAAGTTGTAGAGATAATAACTTCACAGAGTGAATGTCCAATCTTTGGGTTGAGGTTTTAGCTCTAGTTATTGTTCCTATTGATGAGGCATACAACATGCAAATGTTAGTTAGTACTTAATGACTTTGTCAACATTAGTATCTTGATTTTGTATATTATTGATTTAGTTTTATTTTCATTAATATCTAATATATAAGAAATATTTTTGCTTATGTAGGTATAAGGAAATGCTATGATCCCTTATCAATTGTTATAAATATCTTTGGAAATATTCTTGTTCATGATGCATTGCATGACTTGATAATTATTTGACTTCAAGAGTAAATGTATGATTGTATTATGGTCTCCTCATGACTCTATTATCATCAATATGTTTTCTATGAGTAAGAGATGAAATTAGACTTTATGAAAAGGTATAAATAGTAATGATTATTTCTTTTGACTTCATATGCATGTTTTATGCATCTTGTGTGCCATGATATCGTTACATTAGTGTTTGAATGTGGATATATCATGTTGCACAAATTCCATTACTCTAGCTAGTATCACATTGCTAGTCTTCCTCGTGTTGGGTTGGGTATCTTTCGTGTCATGAAAGATTCCAGGGAAGTGTAACTACTTCGTGGTAGGGTGGAAACGCACTCCAAGAATGTTCTCACCCGTGATGTGCTCAAGGGAGACAGATGACAGGAGTTCCTATCAGGGTGGTCATCATAATTTTCTTGTACATTTCTGCATTCATTGTAATCGACTAGATGGTGTATTATCAAGGTATAGGCTTCCCTATGTTTAGTCTTGTTATTGTTTGCTTACTCTAACTTTATGTCAAAACATGTAATTTTGTATCTCTAATCTTGTATATTTTTACACGTGGCATTCATGTATGCTTGTTGATGTATAATTTATGAATTATATTAATTTAATATTATGGTGGTCCTTACATCAAATGAGATACAATGCTTCTTTCCTTTCTATGTACAAAAGGAAAAGAGAAAAGAATTAGAGAAGAAAGAAGAAGACTTATAAAAGAAGGTTCTAAAACCTACTAAGTGTGAACTTGTTGGTGAACTGATTCTTCCTCCTCAATCTTCACTTCAACTGATTGTTTTCCACCTTGAAAGCTGCTCCAAATTGCATGATGAGGCTCTTGGGGTTAAATTTGGTCTAAAATCATGCAAAAAGACACTCAAAACTGCTACAAACTAACTATTGAACTGCTCAAAACTTGTCCCAACTCATATGTAAGCCATGTAGGGTCTTTAATTGATGTAGAACTCATGTATCTACTTCAAATATCACCTTTTCTAGGCCTAAACTGATGCATGAATAAAATCTCCACCTTTTGCTTCTTTAAATAACCCTTGAACTAATGTAGAATTGCTAATATGAAAAGTAAATTAATGGGTTATCTCATTTTACATGATTTCATGATGTGAAGGATTGTGATATGATCCCGGGATTGATAATTTCTTTGTTAGGTGCAACAGAACTCCAATAAACCTAAACACATTCCTTATTATAACTTGTCTTTGTAAGTCTGGGTTCCACAAATACTTCTAGATGTAGAAGATTTGATCTTGGACATCAAATTTCTATTACATTGATGGTTGTGACCTTTTGAGTCTTTGAGAAATTTCACTCTGCGTTGGATGATATTGTCATGACTATATCTAGAAAGACAATCCATATTAGTCTCCATGCTACAATTTTTTATTGCCACTATCATGATATCATTGCTTCAAGCCTAGGACCATGAATTTTTGATATTTTCTTGCTAATATCCTCTGTCCCTTGGCTTTAAGCTTTATCTTTTCTTTCATAAGATTTACCTACAACTACTACAAAGGACTACTTTTGGCAACCCTCACTTTTTTTAAGCTGTCAACATGTCATTTTGTTGTCTTCTTGTGATGTCTTTAAATATTTGACTCTTGAGTTTTACTTTATATTCTCTTATATAGATGTTGCTTTGAGACACTTGTCTTCAAACCTCTATCATATTGTCAACCTCTTGAAGAATAGCCTAAAATGACTAGATAAACTCCTATGCATATTGCCTTTCATTCATGATGACTGTCAATTTCCTCTTGAAAGATACTCATTTAAACTGATTTCTTAAAAGGTAACCTTTTCACTGTGTTTTGTGAGCATTTGATCTTCTCATGAACCTTTTCCATGCTTAGTGTGGGATTCTATTTACTTCAACATGTCCTTATGATAATGGTCTTCACATGTTTTAACAACTCACTACTACTCACAGGAATCCTTTGGAAGATAGTAGCATGACCTTTACTTACCACACTTGTGCCTTGAATGTCGCAACTCTTCTTCATTTGTTATGACTGCAACAATGGTTTGCATGCTTATTCCTTTCTTCAAGCTTACAACCTTAAGACTATTACCCTTCTTTTTCCAGCATCAAGATCTACTCATGCTCTGCAATCACTACATTGGCTACTATAATCACTGATCTATGTATCTATTTTAGTTGCAACATTCTTCTCATGGACCTTGCAGGGTTAACTGTGATAGCCTTTCATTATTTCATGAACATGAATCTTCATGCTCTCTATCCTAAGAGAGAGAATTTGTCAATAGAGGCTCTTACTATAGACTGTATTTTGTGCTTTAAAGCTCCCATGAAGGATCAACCTGCTTTTTGACAGTGCCTTGCTTTGGTAATGTCTTTTATGTTCATTGTTATTGTAGACACTTAAATTTGGTTAATCAATTTAATCAAATTTATTTCCCTTAGCCATTTAATTAATTAAATATCTTAATTAATTAGCTCATTCCTTGAATTAATTAATCTAATTAATTAATTCTCCCCTTCCAATCCTTTTTAATTAATTAATCTATTAATTAATTCCCCCCTTCCAATCCTTTGAATTAATTAATCTAATTAATTAATTCTCTCCTTCCAATCCCTTTGAATTAATTAATTTCTAATTAATTATCCCCCTTTCATCCTATCCTAAGAAATTAATTAATCCCCCTTTCATTCTATTCCCATTAATTAATTCCTAATTAATTAATGCTCCCTTTTCAATCCCCTTTAATTAATTAATCCTAAATTAATTAGTTACCCTCTCTCCATTTAAATAATTAATTAATTATTCAAATTAGTCACATGTCTCCTATCCCTTCTAATCTCCCACACGTGTGTGTACATCCTAACCAATTCCTTATTTTGGAGAAAATATCCTATTTTGGGTGGCTTACTTTAGAGTTTGGGAATGATTCTTTTGGCATATGCTCCTTGTATGCATCTAATGGTTATAGGTAGAGATCAATCTTATGGAATTAGATGGTTGTCAATCTTCCCAAGGTTCATTGGATTTGTATTGGTGATTTTAATATGGTGGAATATAAATAAGATAAGAAATGTGGGAAAGGTGATGAGATGTTTTTTTGGTTTAAGTGCAGAAGATCTTTAAACTTGGTGGTAGATAAAAAGAAATAGTCAGCTCTATTTGGTTTACTTGGTGCAAAAACCAATCTTGAAAAATAGAATCTAATATAGACTTGGTAGAGCTTATGTTAATAGGTTTGTTTTCTCTTTCAACTATCCTAATGGTGGTAATCATGTTTCAGTGATCCCTTCCTTAATGTCTAACCATTCTCCTATTGCAATTTGTGTTACTTGGTATGCCTCTAGTGCTCCAATGAAAACCCCCAGGACTAGGATCTTTAAGCTTAATACTACTCTACTCAATGATGAGGACAACCCAGGAGCCATTAAATCTATCATTGTCATCACCAAAGCCCTTAATAACCATAAAAATCTATTCAACTTCGAGATCCTTTGGTTGAAGTGTTGAAGAATCTATTCCAAATTATGGGCAAAAACAAATCCATGGATATGAATAATATTAATAATTTATTGCACCAAAATATTTTTGACCTAGAAGGACAATTACGGGAGAGTGGTCCTAATCAACTTCTTGAGGCTGAATTGATAAGGACTAAGACACTTCTTAGGAAATTACAAAATTTCAAATTTTAGGGGCAAAAGATAAGAGCCAAAATGAATTGGCTGAAGGACGGAAATAGGGGCTCTAAGTATTTTTTTAATTTAATAAAATATAAATAGGACAAAGAATTTATTGGCCCCATATCTCATAAAATTCAAGCATTAAGTGACTAGAATTTCTTGCAGACAACCTTCTATGATTTCTTTCAGGATTTATTCTCTTCCAACTAGATCCTCAAAATCAGGTATCCATGGAGTTTTGTTTGAATATGATTCCCAAGAAAGTCTCTGAGGGTCATGATACTAGGATGCTATAGATGGATTTATCTGTTCATAAATTGATACTACCATCAGATCATTGGCCAATGGGAAGTCTCTTGGTTTGGATGTTCTCTCCATATAATTCTACAAAAAGAACATGGATTGGATTAGCTTAGTACTTCTTGAGCTTTATAATGCATCATATGATAATAAGTCCTTAGGAGTCAACATAAATAAGGGTCTTATCACGTTTATACCTAAGGAGGGGGACAAAACCTTGGTTAGAACTTGGAGACCTATTACTCTGTTAAACCTATAATATAAAATTTTGGCTAAAACCCTAGCTAGAAGGCTCACAGATGTTCTTAGAAAGATAGTTTCTGTAACCTGAACAACTTTTATTAAAGGAAGATTCATTATTGAAAATATGATCACATGTTAGGAGGGTATGCATTGGGCTGATATTACTTGACTTTGAGAAAGCCTATGATCGAATACAAGGAAATTTTGTAACAGGTATGCTTAAAACCTTTGGGTTTCCTTCACAGTTATGAAAATAAATTAACATCCTCTTTAAGGATTCCTCCACTGTCATTGATGTTAATGGTGATCTCTTTGAGCCTATCACTCTCCAAAGGTCTATTAGGCAAGGGTGCCCTAATGTGCCTACCTTTTTTGTAATTGTTGTTGATACTTTACACTATATTCTTAAGTATGGGCTTATGACTCTTTTAAAAGGAATCCAACTTCTTAACAAATATTTTCTCCTCAATGTCCAATTTGTTGATGATACAACTCTTTTCATTGAACTCTCTGAAGCTAACTTTGATAATACAATTGATAGGTTACAGTTGTTTTGTAAAGCCTCTGGATCTAAAATTACCCCTCATAAGTCTACTGCCATTGGATGGATAGATGGACTCCACATTGGTTTGTTGATGACGGCTAGGTGTGGTTTAATCCCTCCTAAGTCATGAGGTACCTTGGTATTCCATTTTCTATATCTCCCTCTTTAAAAGCAATGTGGGAATGACTCTTCAAAAAAATTGAAAGGAAACATGAGAAATGGCAGATTCATCTTTTATCCATGGCTGGAAGAGTAAGGTTGTAGAAAATATTTTAGCATCTTGTTCCATCTACTACTCATCTTCTTGGTTGTTTGCAAATGTTGAGTTTAATAAGATCCAAAAGATTTTAAGAGAATTCCTCTAGTTTGATGGTAAGGGGAATGGAAAAAGGCACATTGTTTCATGGAAATGGTGCTATTTACCCAAAGAACAAGGAGGGTTGGGACTAAAAGACCTTAAAATGTAAGGCATGACTTTAGCCTCTAAATATATTTTTGAAGCTATCCAAGGTGATGAGCCTTGAAAAGTATTGGTGAGGAACAATTTGGCACTTTCCAAATCTAAAAAGGATAAATAGTGGCCACATATCAACCTCCAAGACATTCTTTTTTGCTAGTTTGATGTCAAGACCTTTGGTTTCATTGTCTTCTCATTATTGTGGTAAGTATGGGTACATGTAAGATCTCTTGTTAGCAATGAGGCTCCAATTTACAATTCTCTTCCTTATATTGTTGCTAACAAATCTATTTGGTGGGGCATAACATCTCATGTCAAGACATTAGCATTAACCCAAGGCTTCTTGGCAAAACATTGGTATTTGGTTGGCATTAGGGTATTGCAAGATATCCTTATTGAAGGTAGGCTTGTGACATGGGACCAACTAAGGGGCATATATGGCTTACATTCCTCTCATAAGAAGGCATTCACTGTGATCAACAATGCCTTAGGGGATTGGTTCCAAGAAAAAATTATATTTGATACAAATTTTAATGAAAAAATTAGATGACAAGTGTTGGAAACAACAATAAAGGAAAATTGAGAGGGGGGGAGGGGGGCTGAATCAGTTTTCACCGGATTAACAAACTTAACCACAAATACAAATTCAAATAACTATAGTAGCAACAAAGATAAGCAAATTGATAGCAAAACACACAACACCGAGATTTTGATGTGGAAAACCCTGTTAAGGGAAAAACCACAGTGAGAACCTACCCACAAATAGATGATACTATGTAGTAGTATGTGTAAATATTAAAATGGGGAATGCACATGCATTCAGGCTCACTGCTCAAAATACAATAACCCGGAAGGCTACAACCCTCAAGGAAGGTTCACTACCTTACAAGGAAGTCTCACTGACTTACAAAATATCCAGACAATGATCCAGAATCAAATGAACTGAAAGAATAGCATCTGCAAATTCCTGATGACAATTCTGGTTAAGCACATTTGTCTACTCTACAACACTCCAATCTCTACTCAATCATAATGTCGAATGATATATTCTCTTATTCGCACCTTTAGCATTCTTTGATAATGCAAACAGATCACCAATACCAAATTCACATGACTATACCATCTATACATATCGATCGTCAACCTTGACAACAAGATCAGCCAACCCTCAACTCATAATTACAAAATTGCATCACACGATACAAATATTGAACATCGAAACAATGTAATGATACACGTGACATAACATGAACCAAAACTAAAATCTCAAACATGCAACATCACCGTAAATTGTGCCAAATTCAACCGCAACACGCTACATCACCAAGAATACCGCATAACATGGAGAATATCACCGAATCAACAAAATCACCAAGAACGCACACAAGGATCAATGTTGACCACCAAAATAGGTAGAACATAATTAGGAAACATCAACAAGCACATTAGAATTATTCGTAACAGTTGTACCAACACCACTTATCAAATCTTCATCGACCAACATCTAAAACTTAAGAACATTCAAATAGAAGCAACTATCAGGAGAAAAGATAACTTGTAGAGCACCAAAACATGATCCATCTAAAATGAAGATATACAATAACATCCCAAACAATTTCCCAAAAACACAGCTCAAGATCTGATCACACCAGAATATATTGGAGGAAATACTGAACTCTGCAAAGGACTGATTAGAAGAACCAAATTGTAAATCGGATCATATGATATGATCAATTAAGCTCTAGAATCACTGAAACCAATACAAAAAGATATAATGATACATGAAATACTCCATATACCAAACCATGATCCCAATAAACCAATCTGCAACCACCAAAGCAATAAATTATAGGAATATGTTGACATCAATGACAACAACATATCCTAGTAGCAACAATGTCCAACAATCTCCCCCTTTGGCATTGATGGCAACATATGGATGTGAAAAACAATCAATGCAAAGAAAAAAAGACATCTCCAACAAACTCCCCCTAAGATCAAGCTCACCAACAGTAGATAAGACAGTTTTTCACATGCTTTCTCCCCCCCTTTGATATCAATGACAAATGTTCTCAAAACAACAAACCAAACTTACTCTCTTAGATAAACAAATCATGATTACAACCAACTCAACTGAACCACAAACAGACTACTCCATCAGAGGAGTAGCATAATCTCATCAATCCGGACAGGAAGATAAGACTGTGAAGTCCACTAGATTGATGCAACTCAATGCATCTAGTTCCCATCAGGAGGGGTGGATAGCCCTAACTTTTCTCTCAAATAGACAAATGTATCTGTAGGCAAAGGTTTGGTGAAAATATCAACAATTTGTTCCTTTGTAGACACATACTCTAACTTCACTTCCTCTTCACTTTTTGTTTAAACACTCAATTTCACAATCCAACAAAAACCCTATTTGAGAATGGTCTTATATAACACCTCAAAAACTCAAAAAAATCACATGTAAGGGTTCATTTAGGGTTCACAAACAAGAATGCAAAAAAATTGGTAAACTAAAACATTGGATTCCCACACCCCATTTCGAGAAAAACATAATTCTTTCAAATAAAAAAATAGGAACAAAATTCAGACAGTAAACACAATTCAAGAACATCCCATTCCCCAAAATATATATATTCATAATTACAAATTTTAACTGAAAGCAAACAAGGGAATCAAATACCTACTTGAAACCTTGTGAAAGAAAGAGAAAGAGAAGAGAAAGTTGATGATGATTTTTGAACACAAAAAGCTCTTCAAAATAGAAATCAAATCAGATTGAGCAATCCAAATCACACTTCAAAGCAACTTGAAAAAAATAGAAACCTATAAACCTTGTGCTCAAATTCTCTCTCTAAACTTTCCTCACAAAATTGCAATAGAATTTTCTCTCCCAAAACTTCATAAAAGAAAAAGGACTAAATCAGTCTCCTAATTAATCTCACATTAAAATCACAAACCCTAGTCCTAAAAATATTTGTAATATAAAAAATTAATAATAAAATCCCCATAAAAGTAATTAAAAAAATACGTAAATAATAATAAAATATTAAATCACTAATTACAAATCCCTTTAAAATAAATAACTCTTTCTTGACAACCAAGAAATAATAAATAATTAATTCAAAAAATAATCCACTAAAAATAGAATTGGTGGTTACACCTAGTTAACTAGATAATAAAATAATAATCCAATAAAATAATAAATAATTCAGGAATAATAACCAAAAATAAGAAATCATTTTAAAATAATAAACAATAAACAATAATAATAATTAATTTTCACAATTAATAAATTATTCTCACAATAAATGACTAATTCCAAAAGAATATAATTATCCACACACACACACACACACACACACTCCCATCTAGTGGAAGGAAATTGTGACATCGTATGGAGCTCGCGGTGAGTAATACAATACAAAATCATTCCTTTCATCCTAATTCGAGGCAAACAAACAATTAAGATCTACTCTACACAAAGAGATCTGCAAGCATCAATACTATCAAATCTAAATAACAACATTTGATCATAGACTAACATTTCGTAAGAATCATCATGAATCATCAACATATAATTTAGGTCATAGTAAACCATTACTAACATCAATATATCCATCGAAATTAAAGTATAACAATAATTATGTCCTAATCAAATAAGCATCACAATAATCCAATAGCATAGACCACATGAATGTATCCACATACAACAACCAAAAATAAACCATACATATAAATGAGTCAAACATAGTCAAAATATCAAATATCTAATGCAAAGCATAGAGGGGTACTACATTTTATGTCATCGTTTATTATCCCTCATTCAATCCTTCAATTCCACATCCCAAAAAAGCAAGGAATATTATTTCATGAAAAAAGAATGTAAAACTCTAAAACAATTAAAGTGGTTCCAATCTTAGGCCATGGTTTCATTTAATTGTTTAGCTTATTTTGTTTAGTAGTTGCTTCTTATATTTGAGTGTTTTGTGGAGCTAATGATCTCATGATTTTTTTTATTTTTCTATTTACTTTAAGTAATTATTTTAAATTGTTATTTTTTAATATAGAGTTTTAAAAATATTGATACAAAACTATTTAGTAATTAAAAAATAGGAGGTAAAATAAATTAGAGGAAAATGAAAAAAAAAGGAATAAAATATATATCAACATGTGGGATATTTTTAATTATGCAATGGGTATTTAATTTCAATCTTTGAAATGAAGCCACTGTATCTAATAGGAGAAGATTCTAAATTATTCTTTACGCTTAATTTAAAACTTGCATCAGACCACCTTACTAAAATTTAAACAATAAATCTAAATAAACAACCTCATAAGAATGGTGGGATCACAAATGCTAACAAAACATGGTTGTTTGTGTCTTATATTATGATGTTTGGAGTATAAGTTAAAGCTTCTACTTCCTCCTCCATTTTCTCCTTGCTAAACTCTTAACAATGGGTGACAACAACAATAAATTTCTTAGAGTTTTTGCTTCATTTCCTATTGCAATTTGGACATGAATTTACTTAATCAAAATATGCATAGAGAATCGTAGAGCTATGTCCTTGAAACAATAAGTAAAATATAGAAGCACAAGGATTAAGAGGTATCGGAATCTTTTCAATTGAACCAAGAATTAAGTGGTATCCATTTCAAAATATACAATCTCAGTGTAATCTATTATAGTGTCAAAAAGTTTGATCTTTGATAGACTAATTTAAAACCATTCAACTTCACCAACAAATAAAAAAACAGATCAATAACAAACTACTCAATTCAAATGCAACAACTGAGTTAAATGTAACGGCTCAAATAAAAACAACGTTAAAAAAAGGTGAACAGAACGAAAGAGCTATTAGCGTGCCGACTAAAAATAGCCAAATAACTACTCACAAATGATGTGCTTCTAAGTGAAATAAGTAAGATTGGTAACAAATGATCTGGTATGAAAGTAATCAATTTTCGTACCAGATAGGCGGGCAAAATGGAAAGAGAGCTGTTAACAAGAGTTGTCGAATGAAGCCAAGTCAAAAAAGAAACCTTGAATCCTCTTACCTAGTCAAATGAGAAGTGATCTGCAAGATGAGATAAAATCATGAAAATCAGTTCTTGCCTTTACTATCCCACTCCCATATGAAAATTCGGGACTTCCATTGAAAAGTTCAGCAGTGTTCTACTTTTTAACCTTCTCCAAAGCACCCACAAATCTACCATTATTCCTCTTCTTTGAAACTCCTTCACATTGTGGTTTAGTTTAACATGGGGGAGTGGAGGACGATGACGCTGCAGATAATGGTGATGCTGCTCATAATGGTGGTGCGGGTGAGCTCTGAAGCCACGGTAAAGTCGTGTGAGACAACGGTGGAATCTCAAACCTTTGGAAAGTGCAGGTATTTTCCTTGCAATTTTCATAGTTTAAATTGTATTAATCGTATGTGTTTTTTAATTGAAATTTTTTGAATTACAATCCATCATTAAGAAATAGAAGAATGAATAATTGAAATGAAGATGGAGAATTCCCACTGTACAAGGATAGGAGGACCTCTTGTTCTTGAATCCTTTTACAATGGGATTCAAAAAGAATAGAAGGACCATTGGTTCTTGAATCTTCCTACAATCTAAGATCAAGAGATCCCACTATAGAAAGATAAAAGGACCCCTTTTCTCAAATTTTCTTATGGTGGAGCTCCTTTTTCTTGGATCCTCTTATAATGAGAATCAAGAAGAATAAAAGAATCCCTTAATCTAAGATCAAAGGATCCACCATGGAAGGACAGGAGGACCCTTGTCCTCAGATCCTCCTATAATGAGAACCCTTGTTCTTGGATCCTCCTATCGAGAAGGATTGAAGGGCTCCTTGTTTTCGAATCTTTCTATTATGGAATCTCTCCATTTTGAGATCCTCCTATCACTTTCTTTCAATTATTTTATTTTAAAACTTTGTCGTATTTCAATCATTCATTCTTGATGATGAAACACGATTAATTGCATAAACAATCAGAAGCACTACCATCTCATCTTAATAGACTCTGGTAATATCTAAATCTCCAAGTGCAGGTACTTTTCGCTTCTTGAATCGACGCTTTGGTGGACATACGACACAGATAAAAACTCCATGGATTTCGCCTTCCGAACAAAGCCAGCAAGCAAAGGCGGATGGGTGGGGTGGGGCATAAATCCCAACACCACAGGCATGGTGGGCACCCAAGCAGTGATCGCCTTCCAGCACTCCAACGGCAGCATGGTGGCCATGACTTACAATGTCGTCAAGCCCCCCAACGAGCAGGAGCCTTCTGCACTCTCATTCCCCGTCTCCATCATCAACTCCACCATTAACGACGGCACCATCACAATATTTGCTTCGCTTGTTTTGCCCTCCAAGAAGACGGCGGTGAGCCATACATGGCAGGTGGGTGGCGAAGTGAAAGGCGTGGTTCCACAGTCACACCCCTTGGCTCCCGCAAACCTCAATAGCTTTGGTCCTCTCGATCTCCTCTCTGGCGTCACCGCCCCAGCTGGTCCTGTTGGTGCAATGCCGCCCACCACAAAAACTACTCCTCCTTCCACTCCAGCCTCCTCATCAAACTCTGCTATCCACCTCAGCCTTCCCGTTCTTGCTTTCTCCTCCTCTCTCTTTCTCTGCTTTTTGCTTCACTTGAGGTGAATTCTATCAACTAGTCCTCCTCCTACTCCAGCCTTTCATCAAACTCTGCTATTCACACCAGTTTTCCCTTTCTAGCTTTCTCCTCCTCTCTTTCTCTGCTTTTTGGATTCACCTCTTTCTGTGAAAGAAAAATTTAACCTCAACATGATTCTCCATGTCATTTGTAGCCGTTTTTTCTTATTATAATAATGATAATTTCGTGTTTTGAATCTTGTTAATGGGAGAGGTATGTTACAAGGCAATAATTGGTGGAGTGTAATGATTTAAATTTGCTATCAAAGATTCTTTATCTGAAATTTGGTATTTGTCTACAATAGCTTGTTTATTCTTGCTTTCATCTGAGTTGAATTCTCTCTGTTAAAGAAATTAATCTTAAAACGATTCTTCATATCATTCATAGCTGTTTTTTTCTAAAATAATGATTTCTTAAAACGATTTTGCATATCATTTGTAGCTGTTTCTTTTTTCTAAAATAATGATTTATTGTTTTTAATCTTGTTAATGTGAGAGGTATATTACAATTGTAACAATACCCGGAGTGTGTGTAAAGATGTAAATTTGTTATAAAAAATTCTTTATCTTTTATTTTAGATTTGTTAGTTGTTTACAATAGCTTGTTCGTTCTTGCTTTCATTTGAGTTGAATTCTTTCTCTAAGAAAGAAAAATTAATCTCAAAACGAATCTCCATGTCATTTGTACTCGATTTTTTTTCTTTTCTTTCTAATATAATGATTTCTCATTTTGAATCTTGTTAATGTCCAAAGGCATTCACAATGGCAATAAAAGGGTGAAGTGTAATGGCATGAATTGTTAAGAAAAAATCTTGTCTTTTACTTAAATTTGATAGCTATTTATACATCAGAATATTAATATTTAGTATTCTCAAACTAAAACAACACAATACTTATGTCTACAAATATTAACTTAAAAAAAAATATTACTTTAGATCTTGTTTGTTTGATTGTCATCACAAAGATTCTCACTTGATAGACAATTTTAATCTCTGAGTATCTCATCTCTTCTTGGATACCTTCAATGGCTTGATGTCGAAGTCTATGTTCACAACCAAGCTTGTTGCACTATTCTTGATCACCATTAATTGTTAGTTAAAATTATTTAATTTTCATAGTATATGCATATTAATTATTTTGACAAAAAACTTGTAGATATTGTAAACATGGCATTTGGGATCACACCCTCTAAACAATTGGTTTACCTTTCAGTTTTCATTTTCTTCAATTTTACCCCTTTCTAGCATTGATTGTTGGGAAATGACCATGGTATGTGCATTGTATCCAACTCCTTTGCACATTCTGTACCACAATTTTGCACATGTTATAAATATTTAGTTAAACATTCAATTCAACTTATTTAGCATATTTTGTATTAATCACTTTTATCTTAATTCATATTAAATAATCAATTTTTCACTTTTCTTTAATCTTTATGCATTAATTATTTATATTATTTTTTCTCATAAGATTATGTTACATATACACTTTTCTCCCTTTATGTTAACCCTTTAAAAAGTTCAGCTATTATATTGTTCATGTACATATTATCTTGAATTTTGCAATTAACGACTTGTATCTATCTAGATATCTTCTTGGTCTTTTTTAAAAGGTGCGACTTAATTAAAATATTTTATAGAGATTACATAATGTAAGTATAAGTAAACACCATTTCTACGAAAAGTTTCATAAAAAAATTATAATATTATATTTTATTATTTATTATCATAATTGCATGGATATATGTTTTTCCTATGATGTTGTACATTAGCATAGGGGCTTGTTGAGACTACTTAAGGTCACTAACATTTTTCTTCTAAGAAAACCAATAAAGATGATTCATAGCATGAACCAATTTTAGATGCAATTACTAATGTGGTTGACTAAACCTTGGTGGTCATTAATAGTAGAGTAAATATGTATGGGTATGATAAGATTGCATCATTAAGATAGTGATATGGGTGTTAAATAGTTAAGAGAGAAAAAAAGAAGCATACATAGTAGTTGCTATATGTCCCTTTCACAATTGCATCACGTGTTATATTTATCATGTTGTTCCTTTCATATACATATATTGTACACAACATCTATCACATTGCTTTTCTATATTGACATATGTCAAATGGTTATTTTTACTTTCACATGTTATTGTTCACCCTTATATTGGGGGGAATTTTTGTGGCAAAATATATGTTTTCAAGTACATGATTTTATACAATTATGTAATTCAAATAACACTAGGGCCAACACATTACTATTCGTGTACAGAACACATTTTCATCTCCTTCATTCAAACCCATAATTATGTCCTATATTCATGGTGTAGGAGCACCTCATGACTAAAATGATAAGAGAAATAAAGGTTAAATGTCACACATGGGAATGTGACCTTTCAATCTATCTAATAGGGTAGTCTTGTTTGTTTGATTTTTGTAATAAACCCCACCTTGCCATCCAATGTCATGGATTTGGCAAATTGATAAGCCACCATGGGCATATGGGGCTAGGGGTATTTAGTTGAGTATTTTATAGGTGTTTATGTGTTGGAGATGTCTTAGGAAGACTTAAGAAATGTTGAAACCACTCTAGGTAGGTGGATTTAACATGTGTCAAAAGTTGCTCAATCTTGACAACTTTTGTTGACAACTTTTGGTTGCAAATAGCAACTTCCTTCCAATGGTCACCATAGTAAAAAGGTGGTTGATAACCATTGAGTAAGGTATAAAATGACATTCCCAATCATCATTGGGAGGAGGGGAAAAGTTTTGTAAACATTTTGGCATCATTGAAGCAATAAAAATATGAGAATTTCCTACAATTCAGTTACTTTGCACTATGTACCGTACTGTACAAACATTTTGGGATTAGGAAACCAATAGGATGTGTTAGATTAGCTAATCACCTTTCAGATGCATCAATTCTGAGGTCCTAATTTGCCAAGACAAGAGAGAAACCTGCAATTTTCTGGAAGTGGTCTAGATTTGATAGTTTGCCTAGGCTTTTTGCAAAGAAATAGCCTCATCTTATTGATCCTTCATTGGTGGCTCATGGCTTTGGAGGGGATGAAATTATGACCAATGTACTTTAGGATTTTGAAGGCCTTTTGCAGGTTAGGACCGGTTGAAGGTGATAGTTTGATGCATTAAGGTGGGCAACTCCATGTGGCTACCGTGTAAGTACAAGCAAACAGGTCTCACATCAGATGTTAGGGGTTTTATCATAGCCTAAAACTTAGGAATTAGTGGATTTACCATGTCCTAAGAGTGTCCCTTGAGTTGGTTTGACGAAATAGGATCTGTGTCTACACACTCCTTTGTAAAATAGGCCTAATTGGGGCTATTAGGTCTCCTAAACAAGATAGGGTTTGGATTCTTGTGCTCCCAAAGTATCAGAACCCTTGGGTTATGTTTTGCAACTCTCAAAAGGGTATACAAATCTGGAATCTGTTGTCTGGGTCCTTTGGAGAAATAAGGATTTAAGTGTGGAAAACCGGTCTGGTAGGGCTACTATGATTAGTAGACCTTATTGCAGCAGTCACCTCAAACTGGTAGAGGGAACCTAATTTTATCATTGAAGGAGGTCTTCCTAACCTAGGGGAGTTAAAACCAAACCTTAAATAGGCATTGATGCATTAGAGAGGGGATCAAACCATTGTTGGAATACAGGGTCCTTATGAGCCTCTAGAAGACCTTATGAAGTACTCAATGGAAGTGACCTTGTGAGGAAGCCTCTAAGAAGGAAGGGATGTGGGACTTGTCAAAATGATCTTCCCTGACCCCTTATAGTGTTTTGAGATTTCTAGAGTCCTTGTTTTGTTCTTGGACTAGAGGAACCTATTCTATACCTACACTAGGGCTCTGCATCAATTCAATTCGTGGGGGGCATATTATCTCTGTTTTACTTCTCCATTTGCATGGTTGTGTGCTTGTACATCAATGTTTATTTTAACAATGAATCTTCACCAATTCATGAACTATTCAAATCAAAGCCTTAATTTTTTTTAATAGAATTGAATGTAAGAGGGCCAAATCACCAAAATTGTACCAAAAATTAATATAATGGCTGCTAAATTTCTTCCTTCCATTATTTATGAATAATTTACACATAATGGTATTCATCATAGAAATCTATGTATGATTGATAGCTAATCTCCAAGATATTATGCATTTACCATTAACATTGAAATTCATTGAGCTATTGTGGGCATTTTCACCATAAAATCACCACCCATACTTTGGATCTTAATCATAATTGCTTAACATTTATTTTCACTAATTTACAATATGGTGCTACATTTGAATGAATATAAATAATTTTTATACTCTCAAATGATTCTTTTATACCTTTAGTTCAAATCTCAAATTACCTATACTTAGAATTCTATTTTTTTAATCACCCATTCTCAAATATAAAGTGTGGAATTATGGATATTAACTTGATCATCATAATTCTTTAGTAGTCATTGTTGTGAGATTCTTGATAGTACACATTACAAGTCTGCAATAAATTAAATATTCTTGACCAACATTACAAGTCTTCAATCAAATGCCATAGGAAATAAAGTACACATATTAGTGAGGTAGTGATAGGTAGGTGATTATTTTTTATTATTCTATGGTTTCTTCTACAAGTTATCTATTTTTTCGTTGTTATAATATCCTTAAACTTCTATAAAATAAATAGATTTCTTTTTTTTTTTTGGTTTTTGTCTAATAAAAGTTTAGGGCCATGCTTGAATACAATTAACTTATTATTTACTTATAGATGGATTGTTTATCAAATAAATTTTTGATAATTATTTTTAAACATTAATTTTTTTTTATAATTCCCAATTCATGAGAAATGTTGGGCACAATTTTTGTAAGTGTCAAGGGCTCCCATCAAAATGTAAATGCATTATGACATTTTTTAGTAATGTGTATAATGAAAAAAATCAAGTTATGATGTCAAGAATAGTCTAGAGAAATTTTTCAATATGATGAATGCCAATGTTAAAGATTATGTTATTTTGGAGGAGTCCTAAGGTGAAAGAAGAAGTCATTTAAATAAATCAATACAATCCATTCACAAAAATGAGCATGATGTACAAAAGTGAAAAAGAAAGGTCATTGAATAAAATATTAAATGCGAGTGGGCCCTATCAAGGAATTATTTTACACACTTGGCTAGCATATCATCTACTTCATCTTTTCTTTTAAATATTGGAGTTCCATGAATGTAGCTTCAACCTGCTACAAACTTATTGAAACTACAAAGAGAACACGTGAACAACCATAAACTGGGCGAAGAAGAGAAACTAGGCAACCATCTTCTAAAATCTAGTAAACTAGCTATAAAATGAGTACATTTTCTCAAATATGATTTAACTCATAGGTGAGACTTGGTGCATTTAATCACATGATTAAGGACTTAAGACCAGTGTCTACAATAAATGTATTTAGTCAATGATCACTAGAAGCTATTGTGTAACCTGACAGTAAATTTCAATCCTCACAAGCTTGATCAACCTATACTCAATGGTCTTTCTCTCTCTATATATAGAATAAGATACCATTGGAAAAAGATGAAGCATAGGAATTACACTAGGAGGCTAGTTATTGAAGTTGGTAGTGGGTGTCATAGAAAATTATTGATACTAACTTAGGTATAGTTGAATGTATCCATTTCAGCCAACTTCTCATGTATATCAACAATGTGAATGATTAAACAATAGTATAGAATTTAATAGATTCCAGGAGAAAGATAAACAAATAGAAGAATCTCAAATTTATTGTTAATATTCTTGTCTGTATCCACCTTCTATTATCCCATGAAACTATTGTTTGTATCCTCAAACACTTAATCTTTCTACTAGTCTAATTCTCAACAAGAGCCTTAAACTCCTTAAACTAACTAAAGACTTTAGATTTACTTTTGAGAAAATACACAAATGTCCTACTATAGTTATAAATGAATGATATGAAATACACAGCTTTTGAAATCGAAGGAACATTAACAAGACCAAAAATACCAGAATGTGTCAAGTCCAACAACCTAGAATATTTGTGAGAACTATAGTAAAACTAAAAATGATTGTGTTTACCATAGATGCAATGTTCATAGAAATTGAACTAAAGATTACAATCATCAAGCTCGTCTATGAGGCATTTATTTTTTAGGGTTATGAGACTTTTCTCACCAATATGACCAAGTCTTTGGTGCCATAAAATTGTCTTCTTCGTTGGGAGTTTCATTTTTGTAATGGTCACCAAAATGTAATGGTGGGTGGGGTGAAAGCAAAGTGTTGTGTCACACTTTTAGCTAAGTGCGAGCGAAAAAGAAATCCTACTCAGCTGAGTAGGACTCGGTCGAGTCTATGTGGCACCACATGGCGCCTACGTGGAGGAAATGTGGCGGGGTATAATCGGTCAAGTAGTACTCGGCCCTACATATATCCGCCGACTGCACTTAGCCCCCCATTTGCACAATCCGAAATAGCAGGAGCAGGAGGGGGGCTAAGAAGTCTTTTGGTCGAGCAAGGTAGGGCCGAAAGGCCTTTTTCTCTTTTCTTAAATGTTTTTTTGGTTTCTAATTGTTTTAATAATTTATATGTATAGATTTTTAATTTTTTAATATTTTAAAAATAATATATGCATATATATATATTGTTTTAATTACATATAATTAAAAACATATACAACCAAAACATATGCAACCAAAACACATACAACCAAAAAACATATACAACCAAAACATATACAACCAAAAAAACATATAATTACAAACAATATAAGAGAATATAATCTACAAACAATCTCTCTAATTACATTCAGGCATCCATGTATACCTTCCAAGAGTTTAGGAGATCTTTTAGTTTCATGGAGTACCAAAGAATATCATATTTAATAAAGGTAAGTTTGATAAGATCATATTTGAGACACCTAGATAATGTCAAGGTTTTGGAAAAACATACACATAATTGGGAAGTAAATTGGACTATAGATCAACCCATCACCTTAAGATTGATCAACAAAAAGAGAGTGAACCAAATTCTTGAGAACTTGTGAACAAAAAGATGGGAACTATTAATTGAGTTTGCATATGATAACACTAACCATAAACACACTTCTCATTTCTTCATTGGAGGTTCGTAAGCTCAAGTATTGTATGCTTAACAAATAGGCTCGGACATGGTAGTTGTGGATCCAAATTAACTAGAAAATATGAAAGACCAAAGTTAGATCAAGATTAGCAATTGGGAAATGTAGTGGATTTTTAGAAAATTTATAAAGGATAAAAATATATACATCAAAATAGTTATGTATCGGAGACAGTGTTTCTAATAAATTAGCCACTAACAAGCTTGATTAATTTTTGTCTTCCAAACTTGCATATCAATTTGTGGAACCTTTTGAGATCCTAGAACCTTTTGGTGCAATAAATACTATTTAGTGAACTTCATAATTTCAACTTCTAATTATAACTTTAGTTATTTAAGTCTTGGCTCCATATATCCCCTACTTCTCTCAAGTTCTACCCCCAAATCATGATTCTAAATGTTGGTTCCCTCCCATTAATCATTATTTTGATTAGAATTCTTAGAACATTTTAATAGCTTCATTGACAATTCCTAAATGTTTTTGGTCCTTCGATCTTTGGTTAAATCCTTTTGTGCGAGTTTGATTTTGTTTGTCATATTACCATGGTTTTGGGAGTAGGCTATTGTGTTGATTGGATAACTATAAGGTAATGGGCTAGAAAATGGGAATTTTTTTAAACAAATATCCTAAAGGGGAGAATTTTCTATAGTTGGGGTAAAGATTTGAAGCACTTATAGATAGAATATTAACATGGTGTAAAAATGTGAAATGTAAAATTTTATATCTAGTTTTAAAATGTGATTTTTGGTTCTAATACTTAAATGATAATCTAAGGTATTTAGGTAAAAGAAATAAAAATGTGATATTTTTTAAAATTACATCAAAGGGAAACACGTGCATGTAGTCACCACATAAAAAGTAGTAATTTATAAAAGTATTCTTCAAAGTTATTATTTAGATATGATGCAGGAGCATCTCAATGTAGCTTATCACATTTCACCACATAACATCACTTTGGTATCTGATAGTGAATAAAATTTTAACAATAACTCATATGAATTATATCCAAAGATCAAGAGTTTTGTATCAAATTATGAAAAGTTAAACTAGATTAACTAGATTACATTTTACACTAATGAATTTGCTTATAAAAGCAAAATGAAAACCCTAGATAAATTAAAAGGAACCTAATTAATGATTTATTAATAAATTAGGTGATTGTCTATTTTACTCAAACATTATATACCTATTATGAAATTTTATATTTGAAGTACAATTATGTTAGAATGATTATTATTATTGATATTTGGCGTAACTTTCTAGTTTAATAAAATTATCTCATAATCATTATCTATAATGGTGTAGTCGCATATGCATATTATAATTTTTATGTTAAATAAGTTCATGAGTATGTTCATGTAATTTTTTTTGCAATGTAATCTTTAAGTTTCAATGTCTATAGGTCTCAATTCATTTGATTTATTTTGTTTAAAATGTTTAACTCAAGCATATTTGTACAATGTTTCATCTTGTTTGTGGCATACATTGTATATGAACTTGTTTTTAATTCAATATAATGTATACATGCAGATTCACACACACACACACACACACACACACACACACACACACACACACATTCATACATTTCACATCACATCTAGATATGGCTTCTAGTGGTTCACAATATTTTTCTTCTGAGTAGAGTGTGCATCGTGATCCTCAGGAGACCTCACATAGGTTTGAGACTCATGAGAGTACTCCTGAGAATTCAGAGACTTCTCATACTCAGACTATTTTGAGAATGCAGTCCTCTCTAGCACAGTTACAACAGACTTTAAATAACACTCATGTGCTGGCCAATAGAGATAAATTAGAATGTATTAGAGATGAGCTGATGCATATGAATGAGCTTGCTCAATCATACAACCCATATGATGACCCTCACATTGAGCATTTTTATAGGAATTTATCTCACACTATCTATGGCGCGGTTAAATGGAAAACAATAGATAGAGATGTTTCTGCAGTGAATGTGAAATCCATGTTCTCATTTTACATGGAAATGGTTGTGGTTAGAGGATATTGAGTCACTATATGTGAGGATCCTATTGTCGCACCATTCATATATCCTAGATGGTTGGCAACACATCAAAGGTGGCAGCAGAAGGATGAGCTGCCACAATATTTCTACAAACAATTGTATGCAGAATTTCATCTAGGATATGATGTTGATTACACAGACTTTCCACGACATGCTAGGTAGGGTAGGGGCAGATTTGCAGATAGATTTAGACACCATGATACATAGCCCCCTAGTAAGAGGGCAATGGTGGGTCAGAACCTTACAGTTTTTTCAAAAGGTTTGGATTTGGTCACAGGTGGTGCTGGTGATATGGCAGCTAAGGAGGCACGCGTTGGCATGTATTCTAGCATTGCCAACATTGCTACTCAAGTTGATGAGATCACTTTTGATCGCGTGGGGAGATATATGTTGTGTTCTCGTACTGCCCCTATTGTTGATGAGATGGGTCCATTTTATGACCCATATATTCGTTATGAGCTACCTTTGCCTACAAAGATCACACGTTTACCAAAGGATCGTCTGCGCCAGATGAGCTCCTATTTAGTGAGTGATCTTATGGATGCTTATTAGGCTCTCTCTACTTTACATAAGATCACTCCTCAACAGTTGCCTCAGTTCATTGGATGAGTACTTCAAAGATCCTCAACTAGTACCAGTCATGGTGGAGGAGATTCAGAGCCTGGTAGTTCCAAGCAAGAGGATATTTTGATACCTCCTACAACTCTCGAGACTACGGTGCATCCTACACCACTGACTCCAGGAGTTCGGCGATGAGGTTTTTCATCTCTTCTTATGGATGACTTTATTGATCCAGATATTGTGTCATTACACTCTTCGGAGATATCTGGCATCGAGCGTGCATTCGAGGGGAGGAATATGGTAAGAATCTGGAAATTTTCATTTTAACTTTGTATATATAAAGTTTCTATGTATTCACTACCACTGACATATTTTTTTAATTTTAAATATATATTACAGGAGATTATGGTGGATGCAAGATATGGAGATTTGTAGGCACCTGGTGATCCTATTCATCAGGATACACAGGTAAATTTATATTTAAATTTAAATTTAAATTGATGTGTCTTGTTTTTTTCCTATTCATGAGGATCCACTATATATATAATTTTTTTAACATGGAAATTGTGTACACAATGTAGGCCCCTAGAGAAGGTGACAGATTAGATCAAGGATCGAGACAGGGCATGACATAGCTCATTATATTATTATATACATGCTTGCTTCTTTTATTATGTATATCTGACATTTCTATTATACATGTTGTGGACATTTAGATATTATACATGAACTGTTGACATTGCATTTGTAGCCTTATTTTAGACATTATACCTGAACATTTCATACATGTTACATGTTTATCTAGACATTTCGTGTGTTACATGTTTATATCTACATTTCATGTGTTGTACATGTTTATTTTATGTGTTACAATGAGCTCTCACTCTGAATTAGGTGCACACTCTCACTCTCCTAATTCATCAACACCTTTCCTTAATATTTATAATTTATTATTTAGTGCATAATTTAGTCGAAAAAGGATGTCTTAAGGGGATGTCTTAAGGGGATCATAATACATGCTAAATTAGTATTCAATTTCTTCGAACTCATTATTATTGAATTTATCTACTTAGTTGTGTTACATGTTTATAGAAATTTCATAATTCTAAGTTACATGTTTATTTTATGTGTTACAATGTTCAAATTTCATGTGTTGCATTTCAGTTAGATTGATATGCAATCATTTTTACATTTTAGTTAGATTGATATGCAAATGATATATACTAGGTTTTATGGTTGGTATTGGTATTGGTTTTATAGATCAATTTAGTAGGTTGTGGAAATATTATTAACAATATTACATGTTGTGTTTGTTGTAACACTTAAACTTTAATATAAAAATCAATGAAAATAAATGTATTTTCTAAATCAAGTAATATAAATAATCACTAATAAATATGAATAATGCAATTATGACTAGTACCTTGTTCTTAATCAAGAAATATAAATAATTACTAATAATTACTAATAATTTCTTAATCAAGCAATATAAATAATTACTAATAATCTAATTCAAGTAATATAAATAATCACTAATAATTTAATGTAACAAAGAAAGGAATTTACATGTGTGTGAACTCATGAAAAATCGAATAACAATGTATATATATAATTTAGCATACTTAGTTCATAAGGGGATCTAAAATTAGGACCTATTAGGATGTCTTAAGGGGATGTCCAAAGAGGATGTCTTGAGGGGATGGCCAAAGAGGGTGTCTTAAGGGGATGTATAACATAAAATAATACATTTAAAAGCTTTTCAACCAAGCATGCATATGTAACAATTTATATAATTTAGCATACTTCACATAAGGGGGTCTAAAGTTAAGACGTATTAGGATGTCTTAAGGGGATGTCTTAAGGGGATGTCCAAAGATGATGTCTTAAGGGGATGTCCAAAGCGCATGTCTAAAGGGGATGTATATCACATGTAAAAGAACATTTATGTATGTAATTGAAGAATACATAAAATCATAAATATAAAATCATTTCAACCTTGAGCATGCATAACAATATATGAAAACCATTGTTCACCAATTCAAAAAAAAATCTAGATATGATCCAATATTAAAAAATCATCTCTAAGTTTTAAAATGGTCCAAAAATATATATATCTAGTCCTAGTTCAAATTAAACATGAGTTCAAACTCTAGTTCAAATATAAAAGTATGAGCTACAAAATAAATGAGGAGACTATTCAAGAAAAAGTTGATAAAGAAAAGGAAGTATTCTTTGGAAAAACAATAAAGGAATGTACACAACAGATTGATACACTGCTACCAGCATTGAATTCTACCATTTTGGAGTGTAAGGAATTATACCAAGAAGCTTGCAAACCACATCAACTAACAGAAGATATTGATGATCAGATCAGAAAAACTCAAAAGGAAATTGATGATATTGTGGATAACATAATTGGTTATTTGGAACTAACATCAGTCATAGAACAAGAGATGGCTATACATGAGGAGAAGATTGAAAATCTTGAAAAAGAAAAGGCAAGACTAAAAATGAAAACCAAGGAGTTGAAGAATAAGCTTGGTCCAAGATTGGACAATCTAATGACTCATCGGAATGCACTATCAAAGGCTACAATTCAAGGAGATAGATCACCATAATAGAAAATGCACTATCTTACTGGAATGATCAGACAAACAAAAACATTAATTACCGACAGTACGAAGTTCATGCAGGGTCTGAACTTAGTTCTTGCGGATATTTTTCAAGTTATACACAACAAACTTCAGGGTTCTAAGTAAATTTTTGAATTTTTGGAAAAAAAAAATTGACATCCTTTGTCATTGATGCCAAAGGGGGAGTGGTATAGTGAGAAAAGTGTATTGATTAAAGTATGTAGAAGATGAACAGATAATTTGCTCAGGGGGAGCACTCACAGTTTTGGATTCACAATTTTTTATTTCTCTCATGAGTGTTTCCATCAATGACAAAGGGGGAGATTGTTGGCATGATACACTCAGATGAGAAAGGTGGATGTTGTCATTGATGGCAACAAGGTTCCACAGGTTCAACCAACCATAGACTTCACCTACCAACACCGACAAACACAACAAGGCTTATTCACACCGACATCCAGTTTAAACCGACAAAAGATTATATCGGCATTCCAGGTTGACTTGACAATAAGTATTGTTTATGCGAAATAAATTGTAATGTAAATTATAATTGTATGGACGACATGTTGTATTGTAAAGACTCATATATTTATGAGTTATTGTAGGTCATTTAGAAAGAAGTAAGCAGTAATATGAGATAAGATAGGATATGATAGCGAATAGTTGTATATGCATTTTGATGTGTTTATTTTGGAGTGAATAAGAAGCAGAGTAGAATGAAGACTATTCTATATAAGCATAATCATTTGATGGCATACTAACTAGGGTTTTTGGCAGAGGCAGAACCGGTATCAGACAGAGCATAACAACGAACTCATCCAACATTTTGATGCAAGTTGTAAGAGTTCATTTTTATGTTTTCATCAGTGTGATGTTGTATTCAGTGAGACTCCACTTTTGTTATTGAGCAGTGAGATCTAGGCAGTTGGCCTTATTGCATGTGCAGGCCCCTTTTGTACTAAGTAATATTTATTGATATGGTCAGTGAGTAAATATTGTGGGTCACAAATCCCACCGAGGTTTTTCCCTTACTAGGTTTCCTCGCTAAAATATTTGTGTTATGTTGTGCATTGATGTTGATTCCTTTATTTCTCTTTATTGCATTATTGTTTTCTTACTGGCATATTAATCTCAGTTACAGAATTATAAATAAGTTTAAATCTTTCATTTATTGGTCAGACACTGATTCACTCCCCCCCTCTTAGTGTATTTTGGATTAATCAATTATCTAACAATGGATCCTCTCTATCTTTTATTATCTCCAAAAAAAATTCATGTTCTTCAAAAGGTAACCTCCACTTTTGGTTGCCACATCCTTTTTTTGGCAATGTCTCAAATTTCAGCATTGTCGCTATAACCAAGTGATTGTAATGTAGAATTGTTCTTTCATGCATCTTAGTAGATAATAATCTACACCTTCCACATTGTCAGGATCCGTAACCACAGCAAAAATATCACCTACTTGTATGTACATCCAGATGACACCATATAAATTTTAAACAAAAGTAAGATGTATCTATAAAATTTGAACATGTCACTACATGATCTAAATTAAAACTAAATAAAAGAACATGTATGCACACACGCACCTGAAATGACTAAATCAGAAACACATTCATAATCAGCTAAATATATAGGATCATGAATGTCTATGTCATTTTCATCATCTTCATAAGGAGGCATTCTGATTAACTCTTTCATATCCCATTGTGAGACATATCCATTTGCAATATTCTTGCATTGACTCATTGGATTGTCTTCAACACAGTTAGCACAAAAGCATGATTTTTCTCTTACTTGAATCAATGGAAGCTTGTGGTGTCCTGTAGTCATCACTTGATACAAACTTCTAATACCAACAATTGTTTGACAATTGTAAGGATTAGATCAATCAATACCTGTTACAAATATGAAATGAAATTTGCACATTTTAAGATCAACTACTTTAGGATAAAAGTGAAATGCAGAGCTGATGAATTTTTTTAAGAATTCTTGAGAACAAAATATTTTACCTTTCACTTCCCAAAATGTTGTTATGTGCACTTCTTTTTAAATGAAATTATATTAAGAAATAGATACAAACAAATTGAAAACAAAATTAATAGTACCTACAAGTTCATGTTGGTGAAGTGCACGCTTCACACATGCTCCTGCTCCATCATGCTCTCCTTTTCCATGTCCACTTTCAAAGAAGTTCCACAGAAACTTAACATTGTGTCTAGCATGTTGCATGGATAGCCAATTAAAGGCTTTTGCAGATTTAAATTATCCTTCTCCATAAAGTTGTATGTCATGTACATGTACAATTGAACATTTAAAATAAAATTTATCAAATTGAAATCAAATACAAATTTACATATAAATGAAAATGAATTGAAACTTATGTACTCACCTGCACAACCATCTGAACAAATCCAGTGTTGTGAAACATTTATCCCATGATTTGCAAGATCTTCAAAAAACATTGCAAAACAATGAGCTACATAGCTCCTATCATGAACCTTATCATCGCTGATATAGAAATGAACCTCCTTGATGATAATGCGTTCATTTGGATCAGTACAATTTTCTACCCCATCCACATCAAATTGTGCATGTCTATAGGTCACTTGCACAAATATTGCAACTTGATCAGAATGATAATATTGAGCTTGAATCTATGATTGGGGGGTAAATGTATAGTTCTCGGAGAAATCTACAATTGAAAGAATACAACTAGGTGGAAAACAATTTTTGGAATCATGAAATTATTTAGCTTGCCATCGTGCACCATGACAATATTGGATATGTGGATAAATCATAGTACGAAATCTATTCATAAATTCAAGGTAGGGCAATTCACTCTCCTTCAATGCAATTTTTTTGGATTCATCTCCTGCCTTTGTTCGATATGTCTCATATTGAAATCTCTTCTACAAAACTAGCATTGAAACATCAATATTCTCAATTTCTAATGGAAATTTTTGCAAATCTCCATAATCAATGCATGTACTTTTTACACAATGTACATTGAAGTCATCTAAATCTTCTGATTTATCACATTAAATTGATTTCACAAATTGTGTCACACTTCCAGGGATGACCGTATTTGGATTAAGTATTGCCATAGGTTTTTTATATGACTCTAAGTATAGATGAAACTCAACATGATTTCAACAACAACAAGTTTCACGTACCTTATTTATGTGTACAAAACAAGGGCACAACCTCTCAAACATTCTCTGACATATTTTCACATCTGAAAATTCTTCCTTGAATGCTTCAAATAGTTCACTTTGTGTTGTATCTACAAAATGTTTAGGATGTGAAATATTCATACCAGTCTCTTCATCTTTCATCTGTATAGTGTCCCTTCTATTGGAAGAAACACGGGAGTGGCTGGTCCAATATTCGATGACCAGTCTTCTTACATCTTCAGAAATTTTGTCTTTTCGAGGAAGTCTACAAATATTTACCCAATTCATTTCAATGTTTTCATCTAACATATTTCTCCTCCTAATATATCTTTGGACAGTTTTTCTAGATATATGCAGTAATTCAGAAATTTGTGTAACTTGTCCTTTATGTGATAACCTCTTACTAGAAATCATAGTCATCAACGCTCTACGTGCAACATTTGAATCAACTCCTTGACTTGTGGTATCAATTACGTTCAATGCATCTTGCAAATTTTCAACTATTATTTCTTTTACATGACCTCCTAAGATTTTGCTATTATCGACACCCAACAAGTCCAAAACAAGAGTCATTTCTCTTTTCCTGAATAACTTTACAAATAATTGTGCTCTCCCGACCATAGAATTTTTTTCAAAATATTCATCCCACATGTTTTTGCAATGCAATTTAATTGTGCTCTCAGGTACCATGTGTTCAGATGAAATTTGACTGAAAAGAGAATCCTCATTCATCTCCATCAAATTTATCATGACAAAAGAAAAATTTGTACCTGGACTAGTACTAGTTTCTTCCGCTACTTCAGTTGCAGCATCTTCAACATCAACAGGATCTTCCTCAACATCAACAGGTTGCTCTTGATTATGTTTTGTATGACCTTTCTTTTAATCATCCCTTATACGATCATATTCTTTTGCTCTATTTATTTTATTCCCCATTACATAAAGTATTGAAATTTGCTTTCCTAAAATCGCAATTGAATGCTCCTTAAGAAAAAAATCAACTCCTTTGCAAAAAATCACCTCCTCGATAAAAAATCACCTCCTTCCTTGAAAAAAATCAACTTCCTAGAAAAAAAATTGAAGATTTTAGGAATTATTTTTTGTTTTTGTTTTTAAAAAATTAAAAAATCACCTCGTTAATATATGAGGGAAAGGGTGGGGAAGCGAGTCACTTCCCCACGCGACCGCTCATGGAGGGTCCCGCGGCTTGGGGGACTCGACTGAGCCCTACTTGGCCGAGTAGGACTCGATCGAGTCCCACTCGGCCGAGGCTGCCTATGTGGCATCCCACATGGTAGTCTACTCAACAAAAACCCACCAATTTACAAAACTTTCAAGCTCTGCTAAGAATTTGACCATCAAATTTTATTTAAAAATAAAATAAAAATACCCTTTTCGAGAGCTCGAAGTGAGCAACGTTGACATATATTTTTTTATAGAATTTCAATTAGAATTGGTATATTAAAATTACAAAATAGTACAAGTAGGTATATTAACATTTGAGAAGACTCTGATTCAGAAAAACAAAAAAAATAGTAAATCATATCAGAAAAATTTAAAAATTATATATAACACTAGAGGAGAGAGTCCTCTTCAAGAATATATAATTTTTGGGGGGGTTGCTATAGTTTTGATAGGGAAAATTTGGTGGGAGATGAAAACTGTCGATTTTGGGAAACTTCGACTTTGAATTGTTATAACGATGAAAATATACATCGAAATCAGATTTATTTATTTTTTGCACTGGCTATGGATGTCATCTAAAACATATTTCAAAATCAAAGGAAAACAAGATTATTTAGGTATAGTTTTGCGGTGGGAGGTGAAACCCCTGATTTGCAGTATTTTTTAATAATTGAAAAAATGACTTTAATAATTAAAAAAACATATCAATTCATTTTCCATTTTTTTTTTAAAACAATAGGCATAAACTTCATCCAATTTTACAAATTTCATGAGTTTACATGATCTTCAAATACCAAATAGAAATATCACTTTTGTGCCATTGAATTTGAACTGTATTGTTGTTGTTAGCCTTTTCCTTTATAAAAGTGAGACACAAGTTTGTACTTTTACCTGGTGAAAAATGTGTGAATGAAAGATCAAGAGGAAAGAAACCCTTTCCCTCCAAGGAGAGATGAGAGTTTCACTACGAATTCCCCTTCAAACACTTTTCATGCATTACATTGCAAGGTGGGGGGGAGAGAATTCACTAGATTCAACCTCCAAAGAAGAAGATAGAATTCTTAATGAAATGAGAATGGTAAGTCAATCCCCTCTTCTACTCAAAATGGAAAGGAATTGATTGAATTATGTATTAAGACTAAGTGAAAAGAGATGAAGAACTAATAGTAACTCAAGATCGGAGTGTGGGATGAAGCTATGCACCTGGATTTGGCAGTAATATGTCGAAATGAAGTTGCCCTACGAATTTGAGGAAAAGTTGTTCGGACCGTGGCAAAAGTGTATACGGTCCTCCAAAAAATCCACAAAATGAAAAGGGTTTTTCTACCTCTGCAAATGGAGTCCAAATCCAAAATTAGAGCTGCGCACCTGCAACCTACACACATAAAAGAGAGGAAAAGGGGTTGGGATTGGGGGTTTGCCTTTAGGTCAAACCCCAGTTTTGGAATTAACCAAGTAATGAGAGAAAGTACATGCAAGTAAATGTAAATGAAATACTGAAATGTAAATCACCTAAAGGGAGGTTGTGATAGAAATGTTGATAGAAATACTTGTATGAAGTTGAATATTGAAATGGATCTCATCTTCAATGGTTGAATCCTTGACTTGAATGCAACACCTAGCCTTGAAGGGAGACATGAGATGCTCAATGCTTGAAAGGGATGCTTGAATGCTTGAATGCTCTTGAACGCTTGATCACAAATTTCCACCTTATTGAACTTATGCAAATCAGAGGGAAAATGTAACTTTTATACTTGTCAATTAGGGTTAATGAAACTGATTTTCGTCACAGGCCGACATCGGGGAAATTTTCTTGCTCACTGCACAACCTTCAATGCAGACTTAGGAAGTGTCCTTCCCCAAAATAGGTGAGGGGAGAGGGATGCCACACCCCTCTCCTAGGAGCCTATGAGGAAAAGGGTGCCACACCCCTGTCCTACCCTTTTTTGCAGGATAGGATATAGGTTAGGCAGTGCAGAGAGCAAGGGAGATGCGGTTTTTGGGGGTTGATCAGTCTCTGGTCTCCGATCAGGCTAGGGGATTCAATTTCGCATGCGTGAGGACCCTAATGTGGTCAAAAATTTCTAGGGTTGCAATTTTCTGACACTACATTTAGCCTCCACTTTAGCAAGAGTATGAGCATACACCAATATTGTCGGTTAAGTACAAGGAAACAAGATTTAAAGACTTTTGCCACGTCAAGGAGGCAAGATATGCCAAGCCCCCAATGCAGGGATAACTTTAAGAAACCCCCCTCGGGCAACTGTGTAAAATCCTAGCAAATTAGACATTATTTTCGGGGGGAAATTTTCATATCGATGGCAAAAAAAAATTTTAAAATGACGAAAAAATTATTTTGTATTGCCGATTTTTTTCTAGGTCACGAAAATGCCATAAATTTCTGGCGAATAATACCTTGTTCTATGGGGAAAATATTTATTGTGGGAGGCAAATAATTATTGTTAAAGGAACAAATATATAATTGTATGAGTGAAAAATTTTACTCCGAACAAAAAATTATTTAAATGTATTGGCGATTTTTATCCACCACTTGAAAATTATTTAAATGTATTGGCGATTTTTATCCACTGCTTGAAAATTATTTAATTTGTTTTGGCGAATATTTTATTATTTATGGTACAATATATAATTCATTGGTGATTTCATAAATTCATTGCCATTAATAGACAAGGCACATCACATCACATAATACATTGAGTCCGGACTCTGCACAATGTATCAATAAGCGCGGCCTCTTTGACACGTAAAGGGTGACACATAACTAAATCTATCAATGATTTTAAACCGTTCGATGATCGTATATCAATGGCTGAAGTTTTATTTCGGCCCAATTTTCTGAAGAGAACATAGCTCACCAGAAAGTACTCGGAATGGAATTGGATTCAATAGACACATATCAAATGTCACGAATCACGATCGATAGTTTCAAGATACAAAATTTGCCCACAGCTTATAGCAAGCAAACAAAAAAACTAGTTCATTGCCGATAGGCCGCTCACTCAGTCTCACTATCCCCCTGGGTTGCCTCCTCCCAGTCCCTTCCCTCCTCGGAGGTTGATGCTTTGGCTTTCCCTTTTGCCGCTTCAGCTTTCATTTTTGGAATGTAGTTTAGGAACCCGAAGTCGGGGTCGCCCTCCAAGCTTGCTAGTAGCTATATGGCCCTTCCTTCTTCAGCCCTATCTCTCAATGCCCTACCAACCTCCATCCTTGCCACCACATGCAAAGCATTCAGGACTTCATCCACCCTCGTTAATTTAACAAAGAATTTCATCGCTTCCCACCCCACTCGGGCTCGTTCACGGCATTGGTATTTGATTTCATCCTCTGAGCCATGAATAAAAGGAAGCAATTCCTCCTAGTCATCCCCTTCCTTAATTCAAATGCCAACTCCCGGCACCACCCACTCCAAGATTGAATCCAAGTTAATCAAAAACTCCCCATCAATCAATTTGACCAATGTGAGTTTTACCTTTTCCACTTCCGGTTCTAATTCACAGGCCCACGCCATAATCAGAGAGTAAACCTCCATGTTAGTTCGATACCGGTGACTGATATGTGCCCCCTCCTCCACAAGCATCAGTCAAGCTGCCACCCACAACTTCTCCTCCTTAAACCTGAACAGTCCTTGCATTCGTTTATCAGATACTTTGCCCAAAAAGGGCACCAACTTCTTGTCCGTTCAAAGTGTGAAATTGGCCTCCATTGTCACCTGCAATTTCAAAATCACTTCCTGCAAAAAATGTCTTACAGAAGCTACGATTCTACGAACTACAGATTTGTTCTGCAGCTGCTTCAAAGCAAAAAGTGGTACACAGATCAAAAGGTAAAATAATCTGCCTTCGTCTTATAGGTCGGGTAATGAATGTGCATGAGAAGACATTAATGCCATGAGATCAGGAAAAAGATTTCCTGTCATCCTCCCCTTCCTCCTTTCGTGCGGCATGCCGCATACAACTCCTTGTGCAACAATTAATCGCCACCTTGGCATTTGTACTTTCCAAATTTTCTCGCCTTAACAGGTTGTGGACTGCAGTTGCACATTTTTTTAAATTAATACACTAAATTTATGTTGAAATTTTATATATATTTTTAAACTATTTTTGAAAATTATATATCGTAAACATATTTTCAAAGAATTTTGTTAAACTTTAAATTAATATTTTAGATTTAATATTGAATGTTTTCTTTTTAATATTAAACTTTTACCTTTCAAATTGCATATCAAAATTTATATTTATTTAGTTATTTGTTTTATTCTAGAAACTAAGTTTCATGTTTTATACTATTTTTGAATTTCAAATTTTTACAAATAATATTAACATTATATTTAATAGTTATCTCAAAATATTGCCCGGAATTGAACATTTTAAATTTAATTAAATAGAATTAAGTCTATAGTCTATAGAGTCATAGACTATAAATCTCTTTTTCAAGCAGAATTTTAAAATGATTAAATAGACTTTAAAAATAGACCCGAAAAGTAACACGAGTATGGTTACGTGCTAGAAAAATGGCAGAAGTCATGGGACCCACTTCATCTTAAACAGGTACCATTGACAGTTGGATGAACAAAGATCAACGGCTAGGGTGGATTTCGGCCCGAATGTGGGAAGTGAACACCTTTCTGAGAACTTCGCCCAGAATTGGACATTTTAAATTTAATTAAATATAATTAAGTCTATAAAGCTTTTTTTCGGGCAGAGGCTTAAAATGATTAAATAGATTAAAAATCAAACCCAATAAGTGACATGAGTATGGTGACGTGCCAGAAAAATGGCAAAAGTTGTGGGACCCACTACATCTTAAAATAGGTACCATCGACCGTCGGATGAACAAAGATCAACGACTTAGGGTGGATTTCGGGGCAAATGTGGGAAGTGAACAGATTTCTAAGAACTTTGCCTAGAAAAGTGACACGAGTATGGTGACGTGCCTGAAAACTGGCAGAAGTGATGGGACCCATGACAACTGACAACAGGTACCATCGTCTGTTGGATGAGCAAAGATCAACGGCTTAGAGTGGAATTTGGCCCGAATGTGGGAAGTGAACACATTTGGGAGAACTTCAGCCGGAATTGAAATGTTTTAAATTTAATTAAATATAAGTAAGTCTGTAATGCACTTTTTCAGATGGAAGTTTAAAATTATTAAACAGACTTAAAAAACAAACCCGTAAAGTCACAACGGGTACCTTGGTCCCTCGTCCGTTGGATGAGCAAAGATCAATGGCTTAGGGTGGATTTCGGCCTGAATGTGGGAAGTGAACACATTTGGGAGAACTTCACCCAGAATTAAATGTATTACATTTAATGTCCTCAGAATTTATACTGAAGTAGTGAATGTTTTGTCCTTCGGCATCGAATAGTTATTAATAATAATTAATAAAATTACAACATGATTCTTAATGTCCTCGGAATTTATACTGAAGTAATGAATTTTTTGTCGTTCGGCATCGAATAGTTATTAATAGTAATTAATAAAATTACAACATGATTCTTGATATTTTGCCCTTTAGGTTTTACTTTTGTACTTTTTAGAGTTTTCAAAATAAGAGACTTGTAAATCATAATCGTCTTTCATTTCTTGGATAAACCTGTAAATCGAGGGAGATTCAGAAATAGCTACTAGATTGAGGAATGCAAGTTGCAACAGAGATTGTCTATGCCAATCTAGTGAAATAGAAATTCCAATTTTCAGGTAAAATCTAGAACGCCTACATCCCGCTTTTTTGCTTTTGGTAATCTTATGGTCCAATTTGAGGGTTAGCATTTTTAGGTTTTTATCTAGCATTATTTTGAATTATTGACAATAATAGTGATGGGGAAAATGGGAAGAAGTAGTTCAACAAGAAGCCAAGTGAAAAACAAAATGTACCTAACATAACTGGTTAAAACACCAGGTTTCACTGATGAATACCATGATATTTATGACCCTGTTATCCATGGTGAAAAGCGTATCATAGATATTAGGTATACATTGTCTAGGAGGGAGATGCAAACAAGGTAAAATTTATTGTTTTCAACCTAATGTTACAACAAAAAACAAATAAAATCGCATTGTGGGATGTTGGATTGGGAAGCATGGTGTTTCCTGAAGTATTCCCTTGCCCTGATTTTATCATGGTCTGCGCCAAAAATTATGATGAAGATAAAAAAGCAATTGTCAATAAAAATACAAAAGAGGAAATTCTATCCATAAACGAGGGAGAATTTTCTCGTTTGTTGAACCTAGGATTTGAAGCCCAAAACTCAAACGTCCAAATTGACCTTGAAAAGCTGGCAGGGAATTATGAGAGTCTCAATCCAAGTCGCAGAGATTCATTTATCAAAGCTCTAATAAAGAGTGGTACTGGTATTGTGTTGGATTAGAATCATAAGCCTCCGTATGATTCTAACATTTTTGTTCCATGGGTTGGGGATACTATTTCCTTGCTGTCGTTTTTCCTGGGATTGGAAAATGATAGGGAAGTGGGTGCAAGCCTTCTTGAAATGATTTATAATATCCATTATGTAGGTCAGCCAGTAAGATATAATTTTGTTGAGCACGTTGTTCAATCCATGCAAAAACAATTACTAATGATCAAAAAAGGTTCCTGTAAGACATTTAGGTTCTCATCCTACTTGTGCTATCTCCTTCTATCCAAGTATCGTGCAATATTCAAGACCAACAGGATTCAAATTGTGAGCTATAAGATTGATGAGAAGACTGGGAAGAGAACAAAGTGTCCAATATATGATTGGATGCCAAAGATAAGGATGCATGATAACAGGAAGAACCACAACCATTTTGTAGACTTCTTTTTGGCACCAATGTATAATGAAATTACAAGCACTCCAATGCCTAGGTTGCCTGTGTCTTGTAGAGATTGCATTCAACTCGGAAGTCAAATAGAATTGGCTGACTGGTTCTTCATGGAATAATTCACTGTGTTAAGGTTTTACGGATCGGCAGTAAAACCATATAGACTTCCAATACATGTGACAGACAGGGTATTTGCATTAGAGTATGTACGGCAATTGGAGAGCACAGATAGGCACTTCCATGGTCAGCAAAAGAAGAGCATATTTCCTTCCTTTCCTTTCTCATGTGGAGGGTTCACATTTGAGAGAAAAGCATTCAATCTGGCACATGATTTTTTGAGAGTTTTTAACTTTGGTGATGAGGGTCTCTAGCAATATGATCCAATCGGTGTAGTTCAAGAAAGGCTTAAGAAAAATGGGAACTCTTCAGCGTTATGTCAACATGAAACTAAACCATTGCTAGAAAAGATTAGAAACATGGACTCCTGGGATAAGGTTAAAAAAGAGATGGAGAAAATTGTAGCTGACAAAAACATTTCAACAAAAGAAATTTCATCACAAATTATCGCATTGCAAATGCACATAGAGAGGACAACAGAGGAGGGCCAGGGCATCCAAAATAGGAGGTCCTACAATTTCTACCTAAAATCTGTTAATCCATCTAACAAATCTATTCCCAAATCAATTCTGCACAAATGTAAAGAGAATTATTTCACTCAAACCAAAATAAATGATTTTTGGAATATAAGGAGGAATCTTGGTGAACCAAAGACAAGTGCAGAATTTGAGAACATCGACGAGGATGCAGAGTTTAGCAAATTGTGGGATATGGAGCATGGTAGGACTGAAGGTGATGATGATGAGCATGAGGTTGTCGTTGAGCCCCCTCCAACAACTACTACAGTCTCAAAAATATTAGGTGGAGTCAGTGAGTCCATGAAAGAAAAATATAGCAAAGGGACAAACCTTGTGGAAAAGATGGGTTTTGAAGGTGGTGGTCTAGGTCCCAGAGGAGATGGCATTTGGTATCCACTTTAGGTACAACTTCCATCACAGTCAAAATCAAAAAGTCATCTTAAACTAGTCATTGGACTTGATTCTTCAGATTCATCACGGATAGGTACTACTCATTACCCTCAGGGTCCACCTACATTTGTTTTAGGTTCAAATCCACAACCACCAAGTCCACCACCACATCATGGTATTCCCATTGGTGGTGAATCAAGTGCCACTGCCACTAGTGGGGAATCTGGGGATAGTATTCCTATTATTGTTTAGTCAAGTGTCATTGTGATTGATAGGGTTGGCATGGGTAATACTACTGATACTAGTTGTCTTGGTGTTGGACAGGGGAAACATCAAAATATCTCTCGCAAGAGGCCACTAGAGGTAGATACTCAATCTCATACTATTGAGAATCCTATACCAAGTACCACTAATACTAGGAATCAATCACTTGCAGCTTCAGATCAGACACCTCAAAAGACTATGAAAACTACATGTGAGAGTGTCAGTGGGAATGGGACAGCATCAGGAACTATTGTTGGTAATCCTAGTTAAGCATTAGTTAAAACCACAGGAATAAGTGGAACTGGAGCCTATGATATTCCTATGTCACCTTTCAAACATTCAATTGCTTCAGCAAGCCCAAATTTTCAATTTCGTGATTACTATGAAAAATATGAACACACAACAAAAGCAAATAAAGAAAAAAAGAAAGCATTTCATAGGAATTCTATGTCTGAAGTTGTAAACAAACAACCTACAAGGAACAGGGTATTTCCAACATATGACCCACAGAAAGATATGATGGAGTTCATGGTTGTTATGCCCCCGGGCCCATCTAAAGATAAAAATCCACCACACAGTCAGATAGATCCATCTCAATTTCAAGTTAGCACCCTCCAAATGGATTTTTCCAAAGTACATAATGTGGACAAAATTAGTGTGTCAAAAAGGACTAACGAAGTGGTCTACACTTCACTGCTAAAGGTGGAGAGAGAAAAAAATAAACTGGAGAAACAAATAGAAAAGTTACAGGCAGACTTGGAAAATGAAAAAATCAAGGAGGAAAGTAGCAGATAGCAAGTGCAATGATTTACAAAAAAGGATAAAAAATTTGGGCTCTGCAGTAGAAATTGCAGAGCAAGAGAAGATGGATGCAGAATTGAAGGACCTGACAGAAAAACTGGCTAAAAGTAGTAAAAACATTGTTGAGGAAAAAGCCAGTTTTCAAAAATTATACAAAAGTTATGAGTCTGCTGCCACCGAAATGAGAAAATTACAGGACCTATTGGATCATGGGAAGGAAAAAGAAAAACATTTGCAAGAGGAAGTAGAGGAAGAAAGAAAAAAATGTGCACAAATGAAAGAAGACCGGAACAATGCAAATGACAAAATAAAAACTTTGGAGGATAGATTGAAAGATAACATGAAAAATACAATGAAGTATATACAAGAAAACATTTGGCGGCAAATAATGCAGAGGAGTGAGAAGTTGTGTGAATGGTTTCAATTCACTGAAAGTATGAGACATTTTTTTATAAAAATCAAAGGGAACTATGAGAAGAGAACACATGTTTATTCAAAAGAAGAAATGGCAAAAAAAATTCTGAAAGTAGTCTACAGTTCCAATGACAGCCACTTGGCATCCAAGGGAATTGAGAGCCACATTGATGCCACAGTTAAGACATCATCTATCATTCAAAAATGCCAGAAGCTAAGGGAAACATCAGAAGTTATGGAAAGTTGTGGAAAAAAGATAGTGAAGCTGCAAGAAAAGAAAAATAATTTGATTAAACTTGGTTTGCCTAAACCTGTTGACACATCAAATAAATTCATTGGAGAAGAAGCTTACAAAAAAATCATGGAGATAAAAATGAAGTCTGATTTAGACTTGCTTCCAAAGGACACAACTCCCAAAAGCTTTATGGAATTCATCCAACCATTTACAACTCTAAATTCGGTATTGGATGAAACAGTGATGTCAAGTAAATCTTCTAAATATGGAATGTTGATGAAGTTGGAGTTGACTTTCCATAGTTTACAAAATACTGACCTTCCATCAGACGAAGAGTGGAGCACCCTACAAAAACTGGCATGGAATTCTTAAGAATCGTAGTATGTATTGCACAATTTTCTTCTTTTATTCTTAATTTCAAGGTTTTATGTTTTTTCTGTTTGCTATTTTGCTAATCTAGCCTATGAATCTATGATGCACTTTCTATTTCTATTTTTCTAATCTAGCCTATGAATCTATTTTATGAATAGGAAAAAAATAGCACTTGCTATTGCTATTTTGCTAATCCAGCCTGTGAATCTATGATGCACAGTGCAAAACTTCAGCCAGTAAATTTGTATTCTCAAATTCTCCCTTGCTTTAACATTTATTCAGTTCTCTATTTCTAATTAGTAGGTTTTAGGCACTGCTATTACCTATGTTTGATTTGTCATGGCGTGAATTAATATTTAATTTTGAACTCTATTTTTTGAACAGGAGACATCAAATATGTACCAAATGTTAAATTGCTAATATGGCCTGTGATGGCCATATAAATATGTGTTGAGTTTGTGATTTTGATGTTCAGTGTTCACATGTTGCAAACTTGCAATTCGACCTAAAGTTGTTGTTGCTCGCTTGTTTCTATAAAAGGGAATTCAGGGTCATTTGCAATTTTGCAAAGGGTTCTGAAACTTTGTATTCACTTTTGCAATTGGCATGGAGAATCACATAGATTGGTGTATTACTATTGAATGAATTGTATCATAAGGCTATATTTTGAAAGAATTAATGAAAATCTAAGTTCTCTACATGTGTATTACTATTGAATGAATTGTATCATATGGTTCTGAAATGTATCACACAGATTTGAGACTCAAACATGTATAAATAAACAATAAACATCTCTGTAATTGTATCAATAAACACATTATGGTTTTTTTTTATTATGCTATTTTAAATCTAGAAATAGAAAGTTGAAAAATACAATTACAAATCAATATTAAATTCTAATTGAAAAAAGTAATATGTTTTTGTAATATGAATGATGAGATACAATAATAAGATTAAGAAATACCAATCTCTTACAGTTGCCATTCATCCTCATCAAATTCAGTGCTTTCTTGATTTTGATTCTCGTCTGTGGTTTCTTCACTCTGAGTTTGAGTCTACATATCTTTTCTGCACTACATCTCAACGCTACCATTAGTTGCAGTAGTCCCACTGGCACTTTGGTTTGAAGTGTTGCCCAAACCTCTTCTTTCACATTTGGACCTCCAGATTTGCAGTGCCCTATCATAAGGAAAAGTATGGACATCATACCTAGATGTATAGAGCCTTAAGCAATTTTCCAAATTTTTGTTTCTTAACTTTGATTTTAGGAACCCCAAAGCACTGAAAACTCTCTCATCTTCCACCGAACCCAATATCATGGTAAGACATAAATCAGCAAGCTTCACATATTCTGTCATTGAATCACGCAAGGATGGGTTCTCAGCTATATATTTCCAAAGCCTTGTTACTGATCCCTCTTCGCGGGGGTTCTCCATTATGGCATATTGTTGTTTCATAGTGTATACAAAACAAGATGATTACTCTCGAAGACGAGTTTTGTCTAATATTCCATTTATAGTAACATTAAATTCTCTGGATATGCAAAATTGTTTTATCAAAGTCAGTAGCTTACTTCAAAAATCAGATGCACTGTTGAGGCTCCAGTAATGAGGAAACACAATAGACATGGCTTCGAGTAGGTTGTCAGGAGGAAATCTGCTTCTAATTTGTGAGGAAAGATCATATGCAATTTTCTTCACAGAAGTAGTTATAGTCTCAACAATCTTGTCAAAATCTTCCTTTGTAACTTTTGCTAGTTTCTTCCTGGGGTGCTTTCCTGGTTCCTTGGGGTCGACCGTGGCATAGAAGTGAATTGGTATCTCAACTCCCCGTACATTGGCACATACCTCCCCATCTACACTGATTTGTAAAAAGTTATCAGGATTGTTCAAATCTATGAGTGTCTGCCACTTAACAAATTTTTCATCAGATAGTGTTGGTTGATTTTGATAGAGATTGTCGAGGGTCATGCATGTCATCTTACACAGCGTAGCATATTCTACAATATACAGAGCTCTTTTTGGGCAGCCTTCATAATATTCCTCATTTCCTCTAGCATGGGCAGAAGAGCTGCTAAATTTAAGAGTGTCTCTAAATTACTTGACCTGCCAAGAAGTTCAGGAAATTTTGGTTGATCTAATTCATCGCGAGTTGTGTGAAATAGTCCAATCAAGGATGGATATTTTGAAAACACTCGATGCGCTGGGCCATCCAAAGAGATCCATTTGGTATCATTATCCTTGAGAAGCTTGTTCACATCAGTTAATCCATTAGCAAAGTGTTGAAATTCCATAAATCGTTTGGGACTTCGACAGAAGTGTGAGTAGAGCTCTTTGATTAAAATTTCAATTTTTTTAACCGAAGCAAACTTGCTCCTAATTTCAAAAGCTAGATTCATTCTGTGAGCCATGCAGTGAATTGCAGTAACTTACGGTGCAAATGAAGTTTCAATCTTTGTACAAAGACCATTCATGTGACCTTGCATTACCGAAGCTCCATCTGCTCCAACACAAACCAATTTTTTGGCTACCGTCATGTCATCCATACCTCCATATTCAATTAAACTTCTCTTTACTAGTTGAAATAAATTTTCCGCTGTTGCACTCTCCTTCATTTTAGCAATAGATAGTAGATGATGTTGGTAGGTATGATTCTCTACAGTATAAACATGCATGCATACCCATGAAGTATTGTCTACTACCGTAACTTCGTTTAAAGAAAATGCAATGAAGTTTGACTCTCTTATTTTTTCCTATACATCTTCTTTTTCAAACTCAGCAAGACAACTTGCCCATTCCCATCCACTGTTTACTGACCAGTGTCTATTAGGATAGTTAGGAAATTTCAAAAAGTGTAATAAACCACTAATTGATGGGAAATCTGTCATAGCATGCCCTCTGCTCAAAATATGAAAAACAACGCTTAACTAAATAGCTTTTCCTAATTGTTCTATTTGCATTGCTTTTCCAAAAACAGCTTCAATAGAACCTATAACTTCAGCAGGCTTCGTCTGTAATTTCTCATGAAAATAATACTCTTTGGCATTCCTCACATGCTTACATTCATCCTTTGTTTTCCACCTTATCACTGATTTTTCAACCTCGTCTATCATTTGTTTTTCATAAACTTTACCCATATGCTTTTCTATGTGTCAAATTTTAGCTGCAACCTAATTTCCTTGTTATGTTTCCAAGTACAAATCTTACACCTGCATTCTATTGGAGGCTCGCCTTCAATTGGGTTCTCGACTAGTTAAATGAATGGATACTTTGATGCCCAATTAATTTGAAAATTCGTCACTGACATATCCCACTCCTGATCCTTTTTTGATTGTGGTTCACCCTTTTTTGATATGGCTTTTCTCTTCCCCTTTCATGCATTATCATCAATGGCATTATCACCCAAGTTGATTATATCATTCCGGCTAACTTGGGTATCTACCAGATAATCTTCTTCAAGATCATACTGATCTGAGATATCAGGGTCGCCATCGTCTTCAACATGCGGTGCAGGTGGCGAATTTTGTACTTGTACTTGTGATGATATACCTTCCTGATTTTCACAAGTACCACAATCTTTTCCAATGCCAAAGTACGAAGACAACGTTCTGCTTTTTGTTGGCCTCTCTTGGCCTTCCCCACATTCAGGTTTCCTACCCCTCTTCTTGTTTGACATCTCCAATGAAATAAAGGCTGCCAAAAAAATATCAATTTGCTGAAGAAGCAATAATAGACTATAATGTATAATATACCACTTCAAAAATATGATCGCTCACCTTTAGGCTTTAGGTCACTAGCAGTCGCTGATACAGTCAAAAACAATGATTTTCCTTGGTCTGAAACATCACTATTGATCAGAATTCAGAGCCTAGAACCCACCAGATTGTGTTGAGATAGATCTGATCTTTGCATGTATTTATACCAATCCTTATATGGTGAATTCCACGGGAATTTTATATGGTATACAAATATTTGGCGAATCTCGCGTAACTATAACATGACTTATGTAATTTTTGAGGCAATTATAGGTCGTCCAAATACGACTTATGTAATTTTCGAGGCGATTATAGGTCGTCCAAATAATAGGCGAATACAATATAGTTGGTGAAAGTTGGGGTGAATGGAGACACGCGTTGGCAAGATGTCGGGTGAATTGGGTCCCCCTGGCTAACAAATCTTCACATGCCTATAGGTGAATTAAGGTCATCTATTAAGGCAACCTTGGAGAGTGTAGGCAAAACAATTAAATTTACCATGTGTCCACCATATATTGTATTGGCAAAATCATTGCATAGAAACATTTAATTGCATAAAACATATGGCGATTGGGCCATGACTTTGACGGAAATTGATAATGTTCGGCGACATGGCCACCCCTAGACGGTACAAAATATTCGCCATTTCTGACATGGCCAATGTGAAGAATTCGCCATTGGCGAATATTCGCCACTAAAGTAAACTCTGCCCCAGTGGACTTAGGATCTTATGACTTTGATTGATAAAGTAAAAGGGAAGATCGAGAAGGAGAGAACCATGACTGCAAGTAGCAAAGTTCCCTTCACTATAAGTCATGAAAGCAAGGATACCAAAGATTACAAAGCAAAACAAAGTTCACTGAGTAATTTTTAAGTATCAAGAAGGAGAATATGAGCGGAGTGTATGCACCCACATTAAAGAGATCGTGCGTGCCTTATCAGGAGAAATTTCTTTAAGGTAGGATACACCTAAGAGAGAGTGAAGAGAGGGATCAGGTTATCGCAAAGATTTATCCCCTAATCAAGGAATAAACTGAAGGATAATGAACACAAAACACAAGGTAGTTTCTCTTTCCTCAGGGTCAATATGATGTATGATAACCTATGTATATCATATATATATATATATGTATGTATATATGCATATAATAATCATCATTCACCAAAGAAAGGAAACTTCCTTGGAAGAAAGGGAAGATAAGAGTCAGTTGAGTCAACATGAAAGAGACCAAAAGAGATCTCAATGCTTTGCATTGTCCTCAAGTAGATATTAAGGGCATAATAGAAGAACAAGGATACACATAGAAGAATAGTCAGAAAAGAGAAATAGATGAGAGAGAGAGAGAAAATCTACGGTGCCAATGTTGCTAATCTAGCACGACATCCATCTCCTGATCTTGCTAATCACTATTTCGAGAAGGTGAGAAACACACCAGAGGAGCGACATAGAGCACAACAAATGGAGCTATCATAAGATCCAAACAAGGACTATGCTCATGTGGTAAGTCACTTTGTTCGGCTCTAGGAGCTAGGATTAGGGCTTTTAAAAATTCAGCTAATAAATGCTTGTCAACATCAACATATTCATAATCACTATCAGAAGCATTAGGAGTTGTATTTCCATCATGAATATCATTTTCACTCATTTCCTCATCAAGATTTATAGAAAGAGGAGCTAGCACATGAATAGAAGTAAAACCATCACATATTTTTTGCTACTTATGATTTGGAGATTTAGGTTCAATAGCATGCTTAGGAGAAAAGGGAATCATGTCAACTGCTGGAGTTCTAGGAGATTGAATATTTTGAGGGATAGCTCCATGAGCTCGAACATGACATCTTCATTGGCATTCTCTCACACAAAAATTTTGTTGAGCCTTAGTGGAAGACTAAGGAGGAGGAATATTCTCATCTTTGATAGTTGAAGGTTTAGGTTGAGGTCTTTTAGGTTGAATAAGGGGAGAAGCAAGCCTCTTCTCTCTATAAGAGGAAGGAGGCAGAACTCTGCCATACAAAGGAGGAATATTAGGTGTAGGAAGGAGACCAGGTCCATCATGAGGAGGAGGTATGGGTCTAATCTTAGGAGGAATATTGTTTTGTTTCTTAGGAGAAGGCATAGACACATCCATAGGAATAGGTTGAGGATCTTCCTTAGGAATAAGATTAGTTCTATCCATTAGAGGGAGAACTTCATCTTCAAGAATGATAGGAATGTGGAGTGTGGTGTTGAGGATCTATGTTTACTTAAGGATAATATCATATCTTTCTTTCATTTTTGATGAGATTGAAAAAGAGCATTGTTCCTTGATGGAAGGGATTGAAATTGCTTAGGCCAAAAGAAATCAATAGGAACACCGGGGCTTCTTTTGAATGGTTTAAATAAGCTATGGTTCATAGTTATGATTTTACCATTGTGAGGAAATTTCAAACACTTGTGGATTGGAGAAGCAACAACCTTCATGGAAGATAGCCAAGGATAGCCTAGCTTCACACGGAATTGCTCAGAAGAGGGAATGATAACAAATTTAACATCCATAGATTTAGTATGACCTTCAACAGGAAGGGTGATAGAGCCAATGGTAGGACAATAGAATCCATCAAATAACTTCATAACCACATTAGAAGCATCATATATTGGTTTATGCAATCATAAAGTGAAAAGATACTCCTCGGTGATAACATTAACCATGAAAGAGGGATCAATAAGGGTACCACGGTAAGGTATATCCTTAACCTTCACAACTATGTATAAAGGGCCATTGGGTGCTCTCATGGTCTCACTAGGGTCAAATGTAATACAAGGATCCTCAGATGTATCTTGTTTCTCTACCATATTTACTAAGTTCGGAGCCATAGAGGTGAATTCCTCATAAGAGAAAGAAGTAGGCACAATCTCAATCACGTTAGAGGTATGAGAAGGTAAGGGATTGGTGAAAATATTAAGATTTTGATTAGGAGGAGCTACTAATTTATTCCCTTTATCATTCACACCTTCCATAGATATAATATTATTATCAATCAAATCTTGAATCTTATTTTTCAATGCAAAACATTTCTCAATATCATGACCAGGCTAATGATGAAATTGACAAAATGAATTATTATCAAAATAAGGGGATGCAAGTTCATAAGGATCAACTGGTTTTATAGGAGGAATTTTGATAACATTTCTTTGCAGCATCTGAGACATAATACTATGTAAAGATTCATTCAAAGGAGTAAGTTGTCTTTCTCTTTGGAAAAATTTAGAAATAGAAGGCACACCTGTTGTAGCATTCACATTGTTGTTGTTGATTGTATCATTGAACTTGATGAAGCTTTTTGTTGGTTTGAACTTTGCCAACGGTTGTTGAACACTCTCCCCCATATCACTCGGACCCATAGGAGTGGATTGCTCCATTTGACTCACAACCAGTTGATAATTGTGGAGTGTTGTGTACAACTACAGAAAGGAAGTAAACTCACACAAAATAATATTTTCCCTAATATCTTTTCGCAAATTAGAAATGAAAATTCTTTGAATATCATTATCTAGTACAGGAAAATAAATTGGAGCACACAAATGCTTATATCTACCAATGAAATCAGTCAAATTTTCTTTAACACCTTGTTTACAATGCATTAAATCAGTCAAAGTTATTTTAGGACCAATGTTGTTTTGAAATTTTTGGATGAAAGCGTTTTCCAGTTGTTGAAAGGAAACAATAGAATAAGAAGGCAAAGAGCAATACCATTGTAAAGCCTTATCTCTTAGTGTTCTTGTAAACAGTTTTGCAAGCAATCTTTGATCATAAGCAAAGTTTGTACACAAGGTTTGGAATGTTTTAACATGCGTAAGAGGATCACCTTTTCCATTATAGAGTTCTAATTGAGGGACCTCAACATGTTTAGGTGGCACGACTTTAACAATATCAAGAGAAAGCGGGCTCACAACATCAAAGGTGGGCACACTAAACTTGGATTGACTCGTAAAATCAATTTGTTGTTGTAAGGAAGACACGGTTTGAGCAAGATTGTTAATTGTCGCTTTGGTAGAAGAATTGATGTTAGACATAGTTGATTGAGAAGGTGGTCTGATGTTATTGAAAGAAGGCATGTGTGAGGCCCTACCCCGACTCAGTCTAGCATTTCAGTGATTTTTATGTTGAGACTATTATGGATGCTTTATTTTTATGCATTATGGATTTAGAACTTATATGATTCCATGATTTGGATAACATTTCTATATGTTGATGCTTCATTTATATGCTTTATGATATAGAACTCTATATGATTCTAGAATAGGATGAATTTGAGATGATATATGTCATTATTGGATTTGCAGGACTTTACTATGATGATAGAAATAGAATGCATGTTTATATGTGGATCAAAATTATGAGAATTATGATAATTGCTTATGTGGATTTATTTGGATATAAGATGTATTGATTTGTTTAAGTGTATATTGTATGCAAAGTGTTTGATGTTTATTCTTATTCACATGCTTTATATTATATGAGATTATTTGAAATTACTAATGTGTAATTGAGATGCGCAGGAAAATTATCCATGTGACCATGGAAATATTATGGAGAACCAAACCTAGACCTATGTACGTTTGTAAAACCAAGGTTTGTCTATTTGGAGAGACAACACCCCGTTTGTATAGTATTTTATTTGTAAAAGTGGATGTTGCATGTGTGTTAGATTCAATTTATTTATTTGTGTAAATCCAACAAGAGACAAGATTTCATGTATAATTTTCTAAAAAGTATTTTTATTGTGTCACTTGACCCATGTGCTGATTTATGTTTTGGTTTTTTTTAAATTGTCTCTTGGAGGGAGTTGTTTAACCATAGCTTTTTCAATTAATTTAATGTGATTCCATAATTGCCTTGGGAAGAGAACCTTTGGGATGGTCAACTTAAGTTTGACCCAAAAATTAGCTTTAGAGGGGTTTTTAGGGTGTCTAAATGGTCACATGAACTATCTCAGGACCAATAGCAACTCTGTCCTCTATGCGGTCCCAACTCAACGGTGTCCTGCAAGGCCTGTCGTATAATGCCTGATAGGCTGGCATCCCCAAAGAAGTGTGATGCCCATTGTTATAAGCAAACTCCACTAAGGGAAGGTACTCTTCCCATCTGGTCTGATGATCCATAATGTACATGCAAAGCATATCCTCTAACGCCTGGTTAACCCTCTCTATCTGACCATCCATTTCCAGATGATAGGCTGTACTGAAATTGAGCTTAGTGCCCATAGCTACCTGTAATGCCTTCCAAAAGGAAGATGTGAAGAGGGAATCCCTATCAGAAATAATCTTGCATGGAACACGATGAAGTCTGACAATGTCTCGCAAGAACACCTGTGCTACTGCTGGTGCTGTGAAGGTGGTATGAACTGGTGAAAAGTGGGCCACTTTGGTCAACTTGTAAACTGTCACCAAGATGGCATCATGGTGACGAGATGACATAGGAAGACCAATGATGAAATCCATGGATATAGTATCCCACTTCCACTCTGGTATAGCATGAGACTGGAGCAACCCACCTAGATGGCGGTGCTCCGCCTTGACTCTCTGACACTCGAGGCATCGGGCTACTAACTCAGCAATGAGTTGCCACATTCCTGGCCAATGATATAACTGTCTCAAGTTAGCATGCATCTTCTTAACTCTGAGATGTGCTACATAAGGAGCTCTATGAGCCTCCATGACAATGAACTCTCGCAATCCCCTAGAAGAAGGTACATAGATGTGCCCTCTATGGTGTAATAGTCCATCAAACTCCAAGGAATAATCCACATATTTCCCTTCTAGAATTTCCTAAGATCGTATCACCTGACAAACCTTTGAATACCATCCATCCTCTGGAAAATGCTGCAGTATACAGTCTCTCAAATCTGTGCCCATAGACATGGTGTATGCCTCGTGACGTCTCCTACTCAAAGCATCAGCAACTATGTTTTCTTTCCCTTTGATGTAGTGAACGTTAAAATCATACTCGCACAAGAACTCCATCCATCTCCTCTGTCATGCATTAAGGTTTGGCTAAGTGAATATGTACTGAAGACTCTGATGGTCTGAATGAAGCTCAAAATGATGACCCAAAAGGAAGTGTCTCCACCTCACAAGTGCATGCACTACTGCTGCAAGCTCAAGGTCATGAGTAGGATAATTAAGTTCATGAGTCTTAAGTTTCCTAGACTCAAAAGCTATAGCCCTACCATCCTGCATAAGGACTACTCCTAAACCCTCTAGGGAAGCATCTATGCAGACCATGAAGTCAACTGAGGGATCTGGTACTACAAGGATAGGTGCACTAGTAAGTTCCTTCTTGAGTTCCTGAAAGGCCCTCTCGCACTTCTCTGTCCACTCAAATTTCTTCCCTTTACGCTGAAGAGAAGTAATAGGATGAGCGACTCTAGAGAATCCCTCAACAAAGCATCAGTAATAACCTGCTAAGCCCATGAAGCTCCTAACCTCTGTCACACTGGTTGGCACTGGCCAATCCATAATAGCTCTGATCTTTGATGGGTCTACTGAGATCCCATCACCAGAAATAATGTGCCCAAGGTACTTGACCTCTAATCAAAAGAAAACACACTTTGACAAACTGCCAAACAATTGATTGTCCCACAAACACTGCAATACCTGTCTCAGGTGCTCCTCATGCTCCTTATCATTCCAAGAATATATCAATATATCATTGAGGAACACAATCACAAAGTGGTCCAGAAATGTGTGGAATACCCCTTTCATGAGGCTCATGAAAATAGCTGGAGCATTCGTAAGACCGAATGGAACCACGGTGAACTCATAGTGGCCATATCTAGTGCGAAATGCAGTCTTGTGGATATCACTTTCCACTATTCTCAACTGATGGTATCCTGACTTCAGATCAATTTTGGAAAATACTTTGGCACCCTGAAGTTGGTCGAATAAATCATCAATGTATAATTGGATATTGGTTCTTGATGGTTACTTTGTTCAACTGACGATAATCCATGCATAATTGGAGAGATCTGTCCTTCTTCTTCATGAAGATGACTGGTGCACCCCAAGGGGATACGCTAGGATGAATGTGACCCTTCTCTAGTAGTTCCTCAAGCTACATCTTGAGCTCATTAAGCTCATTTGTGGTCATCCTATAAGGTTCTCTGGAAACTGGCTCAGCTCCTGATACAAGGTCTATATGAAAGTCAATCTCTCTATGGGGAGGCATTCCAGGTAGCTCTGAAGGAAACACGTCTGAATATCCCTTAAGGATAGGATGGTCATCAATTGATGTTTCCTTTTCATCCTCTTCCTCCCTATCACTGATAGTGATGGAAAAAAGTTGACATCCCTTTCACATGCTCCATTTAAGTTGCATTGCAGAGATCATACGAAGAGACACGGGTCCCTGAATCCCAGTGATTACTATGGGAGAATCATGATCATCCTCACACTCGATTTCCTTCCTATAGCAATCCATCTTGGCTCTGTGGGCATAAACCCAATCCATGCCAAGTATGATACCATAAGATCCAAGTGGTGTAACTCTAAGGTCTACTAAGGTGGTGGTATTGCCAATCTATAGCTGACATGCCCTAACTTCTGATTCCACTGACACTCTAGCCCCTGAAGCTAACTCCACTTCCCAACTAACACCCTGTCTAGTTGCCACTAGCCCGCAACGCTCCACAGCCAATGGAGAAATAAAGGAGTCAGTAGCTCCTAAATCAAATAATATAGATACACTGTTACCTTTGATCATACCTACAGCCTAAATGAACATGGCCTGGTGCTCAGCCTGGCGGTTGTCCACCGCTGCGAAGATTCTATGGGACCTACCCATATCTCCAACTATAGGCTCTGATGCAGCCATCCACTGATTCCCTACCATCTGACCCTGAGGACAATCCCTCGTCATATGCCCCATGGCTCCACATGTAAAGCAAGTACCCTGTGCCTGGAACTGGGCACCCTGAGGCCTAGAGAAAGCTCATCCTCCTATCCTGCTAGATCCACTGTACCCACCCCTGAAGGATTGCTGAGTCCTTACCGGAGGTGTGTAAGGAACCTGAGCTCTCTGATCTCACCTCTAACCCTAAGACTGCCACTACTTAGGCTTTGCACCCTGCTGATACTATGGAGGCTTCTGCCTCTGGTTCTGTTGTGACTGTTGCAGAGGAGGGGGTTTGGAGAACCCCTGTGAGTTTCTATTATTACCCTTCCAATGGGGTTTCTAAAATCCATATGTCTGGGGTGTAGGGTTTCAGTTCTGGAACCGATCCCTAGTATCTTGTGGTCTGACCTGAATCTCCTCTGCTATCAGTGCCTTCTCCACGGCAACCCGAACGCTCCCTAGAGTGGACATCCTCACTAGTCCTGCTATGTCGGCATTTATCCCTCTGATGAAATGGTTGATGAGAAGTTTCTCATCCTTAAGATAGTCCATGCATGGCAAGAGCTCAAAGAATTTTCTCTCATACTGGGTCACTAAGAGACCCTTTTTCTGGAGGTCATGAAACTCGTCTATCCTACGCTGTCTGTAATGTTCTGACAAGTACCTCTCCCTAAACCTCTCTGTAAATATCTCCCATGTAAGAGTTTCAGGAACTAAACCACACTTGTATTCCTCAAGTACCACACTTGTAATGTTCTGACAAGTACCTCTCCCTGAACCTCTCTGTAAATATCTCCCATGTAAGAGTTTCAGGAACTAAACCACACTTGTATTCCTCATGTCTCCACCATGTGGAGGTCGTTCCTCTCAATAAGTGTATTGCTACACATGCCTTTAGATTGCTCTCGTAATAGCGCAATGCAAAGCACCTATCAATGCTCAATAGCCAAGCCTTAGCTTCTACCCCATCGGTAGATCCCCCAAAAGATGGTGGCTGGAGGTGCATAACCTCCCTAATAAGATCTCCTAGATCCCGATGTGATCTCTCATAATATACTGGCTTTGCCACTGGAGGTGGTCCTGGTAGGTGCACAGACTCTGGCTCATTCCCACCCTGACTCTCTATAGGAATAGGAGGTTGACTCCTGCTTTGTTCCCTATCTGCCGATCTATGACTCCCTGAGTTCTGATTTTCAACATGATGATCCTCTGCTGGAAACCTATTCTGGACTATACCAATTAGGTTTTGGAGTGCTTCTAATATGTTTCGGTTTGGGTCATCTGGCTGTTCAGGAGGAGCCTCTAGGTTCATTTCCAGAACCGATTCCTCCCTATCTACCTCTTCGTGTGCTCTGTGTACACGCCTAGGACCCCTTCCGCACTTGCGAGCTTGTCGCGTAGTCGGAGGCATCCTTAAGAGAAAAATAAAATAAATTAAATTAAATAACTGATTTCTTTGGAAAAATATTTAATTAATTAAATTTAAATATCCTATAAAATTAATATATTAAAATTAATTAAATAATTTAAAGCGAAACGTAATGGAGAAAGGTTCCTAGTGTTGGAAACCTTGCTCTAATACCAAAATGTCATGCCCAAACTTTAGGGCAAGAACGGGATAAATTTATTTTTTTAAATCACAAGTTAAAACATTAAATTAGCAAAGAAGTGCTCTAACATGTTTTGTCTTAACTATGTTTAGAGTTAACTCCAACCACTAACTTAAGTAAGTAAAAATAATTTTAAAGTTAAATGCGGAATATTAAATTAGTCTCCAATAGCCATTAATTGAATTTAGAACTAATTAGAATAGTCCTAGCATATAGTTTATAATTTTCTAAAATTCATTTTAATCAATAATTAAAATGTGCTTAAATTAGATTGACTAAGGGTCAATTAAATTCATAAATGAATATTTTCTTAAAAGTTTAAATATCTCCCCATAGCCAAAATATTCTTACCCAATTTATTATAAAGTTTCTAAAAGATCAGATTTCGAAAGTATTTTAAATATAAACATATATAATCATCAACACTTAAAAGTAAATATTTAATCTAGAGTCTCCCTTTTTTTTTTTCTTTTTTTTTCTATTCATGTTTTCAATCCCTCTCTCTCTCTTTATATATATATATATATATATATATATATATATATATATATATATATATATATATATATAACTAATATAATAAACCTCACATCTTTATAAAATAACCCATGCAAACCCTAACTACGAATATCTTGTATTATAAAATACCCTATCTTTTATAAGTTTCTATATTATTTTAGGCTACCCTAGCCCTACCCGGGGCTAGGGTTTTTTTTTTATTATTGTTCCTTTGTTTATGCAGGGGCCGAAGTTATTCACAGTGGAGCGGCGGTGGGATGCCAGGTGCCACCCACTGTACGACCACGCAGTGGTGGCGCGGGTGCCGCCCACTGTGTGCCCACACAATGGTGGTGCGGGGCGTCGACCCACTATGTGTCCACACAGTGGTGGCGCTTCGACGTCGCCCACTATGTGTCCACACAGTGGCAGCCCGCAGGCCGTCCACTATGTGTACACACAGTGGGATTCACCCCCCCCCCCGAAACCCTATTTTTTTTTGTTTTTTTTTTAAATAGTTTTAATATTTATTTTTTTGTTTATTTAAATGAAATAAATTATATATATATAAGTATTTGTATATATATATATATTTTAAACAAACAAGTTTATTTTATTTAACTTTAAGAAATGAATTCATATATATATATATATATATATATTTATTTATTTATTTATTTATTTATTTATTTATTTATTTATTTATAAATATAACAATATGGAATCTAGGGCAATTTCTTTTTATGCAAATATTTTTATTCTGAACATATAAAACAGATTAGATATTTTCTTCAATTTTAATCATTTTAATTATTTCCTTTTATTAATATCCTAGTTGACACTAGAAATAGTTAGGCTATCTAAATATGGCTTTTCTTTCTGCAAAAATAAAGTAATTAACAATATTAAATATACTTAGAACAACATCTTTAGAAAATATTTATTTCATTTAATCTGATTAACTTTAGATTTTATTGCTGCAATAAACAAATGACAGAATCTGATAAATCTAACAGCAACTATTTAAATGACAAAATTTAATATATTTAACAACAACTAGATAAATGAGTTATAAATCTAATCTTAAAGGTATGCATAGGAAATAAAATTGATTCTTTTATTTTTGAAATTTCACGTGCAAAATAGACTTTCATTTCCAACTGACATGCATACTACTAAGGACTTTCAAAATAATAATTACAATTACAAATATTTTTCTACAACAAATAACTCTAGCAAACTTCCTCTTGTCCTATTCTTTTCATCCAACAACCTGCAATTTAATCAAGCTATGACCATGGAGTGCTCACCTCTCAGCCTAGGCTAACTAGTAGCCACCCCCGAGCTTGGAGAACCAAACCCTAGATAGGTAACACACATGCAAACACAATAACCAAGGGAAAACAATCACAAACACATTCCCAACCCAGGGGTACACTGCACCACACATTGTGATGTCTTTTCAAGGGTGGTAGTGGACCAAGTACCCTGAGGAGACTGCAAGTATGGTAAAAAATATAGCCACCTCATGGCAAACCAAATACATCTTAAGTATAACAACCCCATATCCTTATGCCCCCCAAGACATTCATGCCTTATTTCCCTCTTATGACCCCCAAATGCATAAACAAGCCATGCAGCAAGGGTCACATAAATTCCATTGTGATCACTCTCATAACGAGAGCCTCTCACTCGAGGTTTGTCACTTCTACCACCCACAAGACCATCCTCTCTCCCAAGAGTAGGAGGCCTTGATTACTCCCAAAGCACATAAAATGCATACAAAAAAGTAAAATATAGAACACAATAATTTTCCAAGGAAAACATGCAAGAAACTAGCCTTTTTACACAAGCAAATCCTTTCAACACAACATGCAATATAAAACAATACAAGGAGAAAATATGACCAACCTTCAACTGCCCAAAGGTATGCTAGATTGGTTGAAGATGAGTATCCCAATTCCAAGAACCCTTGCCTCTCTACACTTAGCCAGATTTTCTAAAACCAAATCTGCCTTTCTTTCAAAATTCTTGTGATTACCCGCAAAATCTCTCATTCTTGCCTAAAAAGGCCTCAATGAGAGTTCTCACAAGTTTCTAAAATTGAAAAAGGAAAAGTCAGAAAAAGATCCAAAAGGATCTCTCATCAAAAAGGAAAGTTGACAACTTAGGTGATGCCTTCTAATTTTCAACTTTCGCTCAACTTAGGAAATCCACTTTTTAGGGTGTCTAAATGGTCACATGGGAGTTGAAACATGCCTAAAATTACTCCTAACCCTTAGGTATACCTTATGGGCTTTAGGAAACACTCTTAAACTACCCCTAGGTGTCCATTTAACCCCTTTTAAACCCCTCTGAAGTTAATTTTCGGGTCAAACTTAAGTTGACCACCCCAAAGATTCTCTTCCCAAGGCAATTATGGAATCACATTAAATTAATTGAAAAAGCTATGGTTAAACAACTCCCTCCAAGAGACAATTTAAAAAAAAAAAAAACATAAATCAACACGTGTCAAGTGACACAATAAAAATACTTTTTACAAAATTATACATGAAATCTTGTCTCTTGTTGAATTTACACAAATAAATAAATTCAATCTAACACACATGCAACATCCACTTTTACAAATAAAATACTATACAAATGGGGTGTTGTCTCTCCAAATAGACAAACCATGGTTTTACGAACGTACATAGATCTAGGTTTAGTTCTCCATAATATTTCCATGGTCACATGGATAATTTTCCTGCGCATCTCAATTACACATTAGTAATTTCAAAAAACCTCATATAATATAAAGCACGTAAATAAGAATACACATCAAACACTCTGAATACAATATACACTTAAACAAATCAATACATCTTATATCCAAATAAATACACATAAGTAATTATCATAATTCTCATAATTTTGATCCACATATAAACATGCATTCTATTTCTATCATCATAGTAAAGTCCTGCAAATCCAATAATGACATATATCATCTTAAATTCATCCTATTCTAGAATCATATAGAGTTCTATATCATAAAGCATATAAATGAAGCATCAACATATAGCAATGTTATCCAAATCATGGAATCATATAAGTTCTAAATCCATAATGCATAAAAATAAAGCATCCATAATAGTCTCAACATAGAAATCACTGAAATGCTAGACTGAGTCGGGGTAGGGCCTCACAACATGGACTGAGAATAAGGTGGTGGGACATTATGATAAGTAGGCATGGGTGATGATTGGGAAGGAAAAGGGACACTTAAAGGAGGAACAAAGTTGTTGAAGGAATTTCCCCCTTGTGTCACATTGATTGGTTGAGGGACAATAGGAACACTTATTAAAGACATAGGCAAAGATGGAGGATTTAATGAAGGGATTGCCCCCATGACTAATTATTGTAGGGATGATATTTTGAGTTGAAGTAGCCATGATGTTGGAGGTAAAAGTAGGAATACTAGTCATAAGAGTAGTCAAAGGAATTGAAGGATTGACTTGTGTTGAAGGTTGTGAATAACCTAGGGTTTTGGCACAATCCTTGATAGGCATGACATTATAATCAACAATATGTGCAATGCCACACAATATATCAATTCCATTCTTATCACTTTGAATCATGTGCTTAAGGCCTTCAATTAACGGCAAAGCTTCACTATTAGGGTATTATTAGGACATCCATTGTTGAAAGTCATCAAATTGATTGTCCAATTTGGAAAGTTGATCTATAGAGACCCTAGTTAAAGTCTTCTTCATCATGGGATTTATCAATGGGGTAAATAGACACATGATTAGGATTGGAAGAATCAGCATGATCCTCATTAAAGAAGTCATCCAAATTAGGCTCCATCTCCTCAGTAATTAAACCTTGGGAGGCCTTAATTCTAATGCTTTATCTAATAGGGATAGTATAGGTAGGACTAATAGTGGTAAACCTCATGCACTAGAGGGAAAATTTGAATTTTGAATTTTGAATTTTAAATTTTGAAGTATAGGAACAAAGCTTACAAAATTGAGTAATGCAAAATTTAAGAAAATAATGATTACACAATTTGAACTTTGTTGGAGAAATAAAAAGACACAATTTGAATTTTAAAATTAGGGCCAAGGGGATACCACTTAATTTTAAAATTAACAGAATTTTTAAAATTAGGGCAGACTATAATTAACCTCTTAATTTTAAAAAAATTCTTGAAATTTGAAATGTTGAATTTTGGAGGTATTTTCGATTCTAGAGGGATAAAAAATTGACAAAATCAGCCAATCTTCTAGATTTAGGCTATTAAATACAGTCATAACAGTCTCTCAAAATTTTGAGAAAAAAGTTGAGGATCATGGCGGGAATGCACATGGTTCAGCCAACTTTTTTTGAAATTTTTAGAGATGAATATTATGATGATTTCAAAGCTAACCCCAAAAAATTGGCGAATTTTACGATTTATAGATGGGCGAAACTAAGGTTCAAATTTAAAAATAGGACCCTATTAGGGTTTTGAAGAAAAAGAGGAATTGAATTACAAATTTGAAAAACATCAAACCTAATGGATAGGGACACCCTGGAAAATGTTTAGAAATTTGATTTTGAATGAAATTGATTGAAATTTGTACAAAATCCAATTAAATTTGAAAATTAGGGTTTTATGACTTAACCACTTATTTTGAAATTTGAATTTTGGGAAAAGGGGGGAAATTGAAAATTTGAATTGTAGGAATGAAAACAAGTCCGAGAATAATCACAAATCTGAAAATTAAATGAAAATCCAATTTTTGCACAAGTTCAAGATGATTTTTGAAAATTAGGCTTTTAACAAGTAACCGCTTAATTTTGTAAATTTGATTTGCAAATTGAACAAGACAATGAGGAAATTGAATTTGACAAACAAAAGAATTTTTCAGATCTAAGATAACCACAAGCAATTTTTACAAATCACAAGTTCAATTCCAATTTTTTTAAAAAACTAGAGTTTTGAATGAATGAACCACTAAGTTTGCAAATTAAACTTGTAAATGAAAAATATGAAATTTTGTTCAAAGGAAAGCATGCAAGACGTTGGATTCACAAAAATGTAATGGTGGGTGAAAATGTGTGAATGAGAGATCAAGAGGAAAGCTAACCTTTCCCTCCAAGGAGAGATGAGAGTTTCACTATGGATTTCCCTTCAAACACTTTTCATGCATTACATTGGAAGAGAGAGGAGGAATTCACTAGATTCAACCTCCAAAGAAGAAAGATAGAATTCTGAATGAAATGAGAATGGTAAGTCAATCCCCTCTTCTACTCGGAATGGAAAGGAATTGATTGAATTATGTATTAAGACTAAGTGAAAAGAGACGAAGAACTGATAATAACTCAAGATCGGAGTGTGGGATGAATTTGTGCACCTGGATTTGGCAGTAATATGTCAAAATGAAGCCATCCTACGAATTTGAGGAAAAGTTGCCCAGATCATGGCAAAAGTGTACACGATCCTCGAAAAAATCTGCAAAACAAAAAGGGTTTTTTTGCCTCTGCAAATGGAGTCCAAATCTGAAAGTACAACTGCGCACCTGCAACCTACACACAAAAAAGAGAGGAAAAGGGGTTGGGATTGGGGGTTTGCCTTCAGGTCAAACCCCAGTTTTGAAATTAACAAAGTAATGAGAGAAAGTACATGCAAGTAAATGTAAATAAAAAACTGAAATGTAAATCACCTCAAGGGAGGTTGTGATAGAAATGTTGATAGAAATTCTTGTATGAAGTTGAATGTTGAAATGGATCTCCTCTTCAATGGTTGAATCCTTGACTTGAATGCAACACCTAGCCTCGAAGGGAGACTTGAGATACTCAATGCTTGAAAGGGATGCTTGAATGCATGAATTCTCTTGAACGCTTGATCACAAATTTCCACCTTATTGAACTTATGCAAATGAGAGGGAAAATGCAACTTTTATACTTGTCAATTAGGGTTAATGAAACTAATTTTCATCACAGGCCGACATCGAGGAAGTTTTCCCGCTCACTGCACAACCTTCAATGCAGACTTAGGAAGGGTCCTGCCCCAAAATAGGGCAGGGAACAGGGGCGCCACGCCACTGTCCTACCCTTTTTGGCAGTACAAGATGCAGGTTAGGCAGTGCAGAGAGCAGGGAAGATGTAGTTTTTGGAGGTTGAGCAGTCTCTGGTCTTCGATCAGGCTAGGGGATTCAATTTTGCATGCGTGAGGACCCTAATATGGTTGAAAATTGCTTAGGTCGCAATTTTATGACACTACAATTTAAAAAGCATTGGAACCCTTAGGTACCCAAAAAGCATTACCATTGGATGTAGAAGAAATAATCCTATTCATAGCTCAATCTGATGGTAAGAATGAAGAATCTAGAGCCCTCTTCTTGGACTCCACAGAAGCACTATTGCAAATTTGTACAATGCATGCATCCATCTTATACAAGGTTCCAATCCAAACACCCTTAGCAAGCACCATAGAACCTCTAGTAATCTTACATCAACATTGTGATAAAAAAACCTACACACCCACATCACTAAACTTACTTATAGAGAGTAGATTTTGTGGCAAAATTGAGATACAAACTCGGGATGTGCATTACACCATCGATCCCCTTCACTCTGCCATCAAGGAATCTAATCTTGACTTTCCCATGGATAGCAACCTTCATATGAGAGTCATCACCACGATACACCTTCCCACCATCATATTCTTCATACTTTAAAAACCAACCCCGATGTGAGGTTATGTGAAAAGACGCACCTGAATCTATCAGCCACACATCTTCTAATGCATGTGTTACCAAGGCTGCGACAAATGCTTCATCATCATCTTAAGAGGATTTGTCTAAATCTAAATCGGAGGGTCTCTTATTCTTGTTTCTCTCCTCCTTACAATCTTTATGGAAATGACTGATTTTTCTACAGTTCCAACATTTTTCCTTGGACATCCTAGTAGACTTATATCTCCCATAGGATTTGGATCTGCCTCTTTCATATTTCTTGTCCTTCTTCTTGCCTTTCTCTTTCTATCTACCATGAACTACAAGATCCTCCTTATTTGTCTTATAAGTATTCCTTCACATCTCTTCATAAAGTAATGATGATACCACCTCATCCATCTTGAACGTGGCAGTTGTACTCCCAATAGCCATAACAAGGTGGTCCTAATAATCAAGCAAAGAACATAACAGAAGCATGTAATGATCAACCTCCTCAATCTTGTCACCAATAAAAATTAATTGAGAAATAATCATGTTGAAAGCATTGAGATTATTAGCAACAAATCCTCCATCTTCCATCTTTATAGAGTACATCATCCTTCTCATAAAAAAATTGTTTACTAGGGATTTAGCCTAATAAACATCTTCAATCTTCGTCCAAAGATCTTTCACAATGTTCTCTTCATGGATATTCAATAATATAGAGTCTACAAAATTTAGCCTTATGAGGCCCTTATATTCTTGATCCAATATATCTCAAACATCTTGCACTATGGTTTGAGGTTTTATTTCAAATATAGCAACCCATAGATCTCTATCCACAAGTATATCTTCCATTTTGAACTTCCAAAGTTCAAAGTTGTTTCCATTAAACTTCTCCATATCAACTTTTGTGGATGTTCTTGTCATCTTCTTCCTACAACAAGATTTTGAAAATACTCTACACTCAAACTAAGATCAACACAAAAAACCCACTACCCAACAACAAAACCAAAACTAGCCAAACTTTGATACCAATTGAAAGGAGGCTAAGGTGTGCAAAATGCTTCCTAACATTAATCTAGTGGGGGAGATAGTGCAAATTTTCTTATAAATCTTAACTATTATATAATCAGATACACATTCACAAGTAGATAATAAACACGCATAAAGATAAACCCAATGAGCATGATATATTGTGGGGAAACCCTTGTTAGGTGAAAAAACCCACACTCCAAAATCATAGTTTTTTGTATTCCAGTAAACAAATTTGCACAATATAATATCAGCACTTAGCCTCTTCAACAGGAATCTACAACTAACAACCCATAATCTAGATTAAATTTTGGTTGCATAACACTTCACCTAAAAACATCACATAACAAATACCCTCCAAGGCTACCTTTTTATAGAGAAATACAACAACAAAGGAAGCTTATAGATGAAGCAAGATAATGGGGTCGTGCAAAACATTTGGCCCTATTTTTTGGCCACCAATGAGCATGCAAATGACACATGTACACCTCCAAATGACTCCCCATTTAAATATCCTAAGTTGGGCCCCAAAAATTATGATTTGGAGGTATGACGGATGCTCTTATGCATCTTACAACTGTCATAGCTAAAAAATCTTATAGTTGTAAGAGAATTTGTTATAAATGACTATTATTAGCTTATTCTCTTACAACTTGTCTTAAACTAACTTGGATACCCACCTTCTCCATGCAAAAGGTACCTCCTTCCACTTGTACATTCCTTCATAGAATCTTTCATAGGTTGACACTTGTCAAGATCCTCAAAGTGGGATCCCTACCTCCACACATGCGACATATGTGTCATATAGTCATCGCCAAGTATGATGCTACCAAGCTTGTGGATCCCACTAGATGACTAGACATTATAGGAAATGAATAAATTAAAATAATAAATAAATACACCAAAACCAATGTTAAGATTTGCAAAGGTTGAGACACCTTGCTCCCAACATGACCTAGGAAAAACCCTTTCTACCCAACATTTTCTCTCTTTTATGTGTGCACGAATAGGTGGAAAACCTATGGAAATAGGTATAGGCTAATCAAGAGGAGAGCTATAGTCTACAATTCATCAAAGTTAAAATTGTTGGGACTCTAATGATCAGATCGACCTAGTCCTCCCATTTCTGCCTCAAATTTGGACTGCAGGTTAGTCTTAGTCTTCTCTGATGTCTCCTTTTTTAAACTAGTCTACCAATTCACCCTCTCCCTTTGCATGCTAAAATTTATTCATTTTATCCTATTTTCATTCATTTATAATTGCATAGTCATTTTTCAAGTACCTATAGTGAAGGAGCATTGCATCCAATTTGAGCTTGAGTTTTCTTGAGCCTAGTGGAACATCTTCCTTCTAATGGTAAGGTAGCACATGCAAATAGGTTCCTTGTTTACATACATAAACTTGGATCATATTCCCCAAGCCTACATTTTGGTGAACCCAAAAATTCTTACATTACATTTGTAGACACCTAAAATTGTCCTGTCTAATTAAATAAATATCTTTATTTATTTATTTATTTATTTATTTAAGCCTAATTCTTCTATTAATTAAATAAATTTTTATTTATTTATTTAATTCATTTATCATCTTCTAACCTTATTTCTTAAATAAATAAATGTTTATTTATTTAAATAATCCTTTTACCAAATTAAATAAATATCTTATTTATTTAATTGATCCCACTTCTTCTATTAATTAAATAAATCTTTATTTATTTAATTAATTCATTAACCTTTTCTACCTATGACACATGTCATTCATCTCTTAATTCCTACACTACCTACCCTCCCATTATTTTATTATTTCCTCTACCTACCCTCTAATCCTAGCCGACCATTTATCTTTTACACCTCTCAATCTTATCCCTCCATTTCTTATAGTGTCTTCTATATAAGGATATGCTTCCTTCATTATCAACCCTAATCATTCTATTCAATTCAACTACTAATCGATCTTTGAAGCCTTCTAGCATTCAAACTTTCATATGCGATCTAACTATCAACCACATTTCTGTTCTTTGTTGAGCTCTTGTGCACACATAAAATCTGAGAGAAAATATATCAAGATCAATGGAGATAGGAAGAATGGAGATCCAAACCCTATTGGACATGTGATGGTATAATCTTTGTGATTTTATTTGATTTCCATGTCTTAGGTAATCTTCATATGTTATGGTGGATCTTTGTTGTTGTCAGGCTAGGGTTTTGTGGTTGAATCTATTTAGTCTTTCAATATTGTTTTATCAACTTTTCACCATAAACATTTTGGCACGCCTAGTGGGACAAGGATTTTTGTTAGATCTGTGTTTTTTCCAGGTTTTTCTAACCCTATATTGCTGTTTTGTAAAACAATTTGGAGAATAACCTTGTACCGCTAGGGTTTTGGACACAAAATCAAGATCTTGGAGAGATTTGATCCAATCTCACAAACGGATTGCAATTTTTGCACCAAATATTGTTGACAAGTTGAAGACAGTATCAAGAGCTCTTAATCCAAAATTCAGAATTTTTGGAGCGCATTTGCATTTTCTATGATTTTTTTATGAATTTTCATAACAAATTAATTTTGAGAGAAAATGAGCGAATTTTTCGGATTTTCTTACATTTTTGGAAATATCTCATAATTATACATAGGATCTATTCTTTGTGAGTTTAATTTTGATGCAAAAAATTTCCTTAAAAATAGGATCTTTAAAAATTAGAGTTTTTCATTATTTTGATCAAATCGCACAAACTGCTTTGAATTTTGGCATCAAATTTGTTTTGCAAGTCAAGAACAATATCAGACATGCTCATTAATTCAGATTTTTTGGATCATATTTGCATTTTCTGTGAATTTTTTTATGAATTTTCATAAAAACTTAATTTTGAGAGAAAAGGAGCGAATTTTTTGGATTTTCTTACATTTTTGGAAATCTATCAAAATTATACACATGATCTATTCTTTGTGATTTTAATTTTGATGCAAAATAGTTCCTTAAAAATCGGATCTTTAAAAGTTAGGGTTTTGCATTATTTTGATCATATCTCACAAACTGCTTGGAATTTTTGCAAGAATTTTTTATGTAGGTTTGGAATGCTATCAGGAGTTTCCAATAAAAAAATCAGATTTTTTGGATCAATTTTTCATTTTATATGAATTTTTTATGACTTTTCATAAAAAATTAATTTTTGTAGCAAAGTAGAAACTTTTTTTATTTTTCTTACTTTTCTGGAAATGTCTTGAAATTTTATAGGTGGTATGTTTTTTTATGATGCAAAATAACTCATGGAAAATCAAATCTTTGAATCTATCAAAAAAACGTCTTGTCGAAGACCCCTATTTCACAGTCTTTTGGATCTAAAATTTACCTAACTTGTGTGCTTGCAGGAGGGGTATTATTGCAAAACTACTAACAAATATTTGTTGCAGAATTTTGGCAAGGATTTTTTATCTTTATTTTGTGCCTTGTTTTCATAGATTACTAAACACTTCAATTGGTGCACTAAAATTGAACCACTGTCTTTTGTGTCTTGAGCAATAGGCTCTTTTTGTTTAATCTCTAGAGGGCCTATCTCCCCGTGTGGTCATTAGGACTACTAGTGAGGAGAGAATGACCCAAGTGGTATCGAGGAAAACCCACCTCTTCCAAACCACTATAAATAATTGTATCCATGGTGAAAGTCATGGGTAACGTGTGTTGATTAGTTCATACCGACACTATGTCTCCCCAAAAACCTGTTTGATCAAATTTATTTGATCAGTTGTAGGGTGTAACCCCTACCGGCTAGGAGCCTTCTTTATTTATAGAGTCAATGCCCTTACTAGAACCTTTTTATTTTAGAAAGCTAAAATCCTTCTAGTTGTTGGGGTAGGAGGTCGAACCTCTAGAGCAACCCACACACATACGGTTCTTAGTAGAGATACAAAGTTTGCCACAGGGAGTTTTCGTGGGGACTGATGCTTGGCTGCCCCAGAGAAGTGAGTGGTGAGGGTGGATCCAGTGGGGTCAAGCATCTAAGTATCCATTCTGAATAGCGTAGCCTCAGGGGAAACCCCATGTGGGATCAACAATTATTGTCCTAGCCAGCCATAAGAATTGTGCTTGTCTTCTTTTGAACATTTAAACATTCAAAGATCAAACATCAAAACACTATGTCTTTTGTGTCTTCAAGTGTATGCAAAACATTTTACATCAAACAACACACTTTTCTTTGGAGTCATTTTGAGTCTAAACACTTACAAACATTGAGTCTTCATCAACATTATGTCCTCTTGTCACAGAAAAATAGTCAAAAATTCAGATTTGGTCACAACAAACAACTTTACAAATTGGAAAAATTACACTTAGTTTCCAGAAGTGTCTGACAGAAACATGTCTGTGTCATTTAACCGCGTCTGTGAAGTACAAAAACGCGTCTATGTCATTCTAAATAAAATTGCATTCACAAAATCTTAGAAATGCATTTGTGCAGTGTTTAACCACGTCTATGTCATTTAACCGCATCTGTGAAGTATACAGGCACGTCTGTGTTCACAAATTGGAAAAATTTACAGTCTAACAAACAAGAGAAATCAGTTTCAGAATTTTTGAGCTTCCTAGGTTATTTCTCTGGGTTTTCATCTAGAATTTAGCCTATTTCTGGGTCTCCCAAAGTCCATAATTGCTTTACATCTTGCATTACATTCACATTTGTCTACACTTGAGTCAAAAGGTCACTTTCTTGTCCTCATCTTACTTTGTCAACACACTACATACAAAAACATTTTGCTAAGTGGTCCCTCATCAAGGTCTATCACCTTTGGGTCTCATTTGGCCTTACTTAGAGTTGAGGTCAACTTACCTCATCAAGAGAAACTATCATCTCTTTGGAAGCCACACCTACTCTACTACATACATACTTGGTCTTACACTTTGGACATTGCAAGTACACCTCAGATTCATTTACATTCCATCCAATTCTTGGTCTTCCATACTCTTTCCATTTTCATCTAGTCTCACACATCTTGGTCAAGACCTAGTTCATGGTTGAAACCCCTTCCCAAAAATCTAGGAGAGAAGCTAAAGAGGCTCAAGAGTCCACAAACATGAGTACCTATGAGTATGACAATGATGTCTTTTTCAATTCTGATCATACCACATTACTTGACATGGACACTTAGAGATATACTCAAAATTTTGAGAACATGGATAACACAAACAACAATGATACACACAATGACAATACAGACATCTTTTCTGTACTTTCAGCAAAAGTGAAAGACTCCATTATGGATCCCCGTTTCAATCGATTGGTTGAGTAAATAATGAGGAGAGATAGACAATATTTTCTACAAGTGATGGTGCAAAGTGGAGCCAAGACTCCTCATGATTTTGACATGTCTCAAATAATAGAACATCGACCTTTGTAAGAACCTCAACTCAACATGGATCAAAGGAGCCCTAATAGTGGAGGCAATAGAGGACCACATCTTATGCCTGAATCACCATCATCTTTGTTTCAAAAACTTGAAGTCCCCCATACACATGGTCATTTTAGGCCCAATATGGAAAGCTAATGTACTGAGAGGGAAGGGGTGAATCAGTACTCCAAAATTTTTCTTTAATAATAACTTTACTATTATACATAAACTGAATAGTGCAGTAACATAAAATAAAGTTAAAACAAATAGATAACAATCATACATGATTCACTCCATAACACATATATTTTGGTTACGCAGAAACTCTTGGTTAGAGGGAAAAACTGCGGTGGGGATGGCACCCACAACTTCACTATTGCAATAATAAAGAATGCTCGGTTAGAGCTACATTTAGCTATTTCTTATAGCTTACCCTGTTAGGAGTAACAAGATCTGTTAGATCTACCTTGCTAAAGGATTTTAAAACATTTATTCTAAATATTGCACCTAGTTAGAGGCTTTACAATTTATAGACTTGGTTAGAGTCTTTTACCCTATTAAAGGTTTCTCTTTCAACTTCACAATATTACAATAAAATCATTACAAACATCTGCAACTTTACATCTGAAATGTTATAGCAGATTCTATGTGCTCAGGATAAGATTACCTTGCTTATAGCATACCTCGGTAACTCATATAGTAACTTGGTAAACCCTTCTGTTTACTCTGTTCTTCGACTGTTCTCTGAAAACCTTCTCGATGACCTCTGTGTCTCTGTAACAGTCTTCCTTCATACATATATGCACACACCTTGCTCTTAATTCATGTTGTATAAATAGATCTCTTAAAATGGTGATCCAATTCATTGCTTTGATCTTACAAACAAGATTCCTCAAATGAATAACTAAACAAAATATTTCATTGGTTGGATTGACCTTGTAATCATACATAATCTTCTGGTACAATTTCCAATGTAATAACAGTTAGATGTGCCTCGATCTTGTAACACATTTTCATATGCATGTTTAGGTTCAATGTATCTGGTAACACGTTTCACTTGGTGAATATCAACTCGGTGTGTCATCTTTACTGCTCGGTAGTCTCAACAAGATACTCGGTAGACGACTCGGTGTATACTATGTTCTGTAACTGCTTTCTTCTGTACCCGACTAGACTGTGCATACCGACTTCTCTGTTTATACCAATTGCATGATTCGGTAGTGCTAACCAACTAGAATATAGTATGACTTTGAATATAAAAACTAATAGCAACTTGATAAGTAGTAACAATCTCCCCTTTTGACATTAGTTGAGATGTTTGACAAAAACTACTTTCAAAGTCATAACTCAAAAATCTATATACTTTGCAAAATGACTACACTTGACAATATATACAATAGTCAATAAAATAGTATATGCAGATATACTCCCCTTATCATTATTCTGTATATTACTCTGATTTGGTATGCTTGGTTTTGTGCTTGTGTGCTCTGCTTGCTCTGCATACTTTGTATACTCTTCTCGGTATACTCCCCTTTATACAATACTCAAAACTATATTATCAAAACTGTATCACTCCCTAAATATAGTATATTACTCCCCTTTTTTGACAAACATCAAAAACTTAATTTCCATCTGGGGGTGGTAACTAATCAAAAATAGATTTATACTTATTTTAGGCGTCGGTGAGTGCGACTAAGAGTGCATCCTTTACACTTTCCATTAAAGAATTTTGTGCTTGAATATCAGCCAATAGTGATATTAAGCCATCAAGAGTGCTTCCCTCTTGTGTAGTTGATAGGCATGTAGCTCGGTTAATCTGTTCTTGAACTGATGAGAGATGAGGAAGGAATAATGTCTGGAGGGTCATTATATCCATCCTAATCTTATGGTCTTCATTTCTGAGTTCTAACTGTTGAGCCATGAGCTATTGAAGCTTAGTATAAAAATTTTGAACTGAATTAGGCTCTGTGGTCAACTTAGTTGAGAGATCGGTGATCTCTTTCTCAATTGCATCAGTTTTATTCTTGATATCTTTAATGAATAAGGAAAATGTACAAAGTTTCTAAAATAAATAAAGAATATGCTTGAGTTGAGGGGACAACTCAGCAATGAATTTGACAAGCTTTACTTTTCCTATAGCGAGAGTTTTTTGTACCTCTTCTATCATCTTTGTAGTAAGCTCTTTATCTTTTAGCTTGCTCAAGTACTCAGATGCATCAACTCTAGATGTTTCTATTTGAGTAAGGAGTTCATCCAGTTGAATGTGGATGGCTGCATCGGTTGACATTGTTGCTGAAGGTAGCATATATGTTAGTAGTGTTTTTACGTTCTGTAGTACTTTATTCTTCTTTTGAATGGCTAATTGTTTTTCTTTTTTGGCCTTTGCTTTGCATAGTTCACCGAAATCAATAAGTGCTTTCCCTTTTAATTTTGAGATATCCATATTGGGCAACACTATCGGTTTAGTTAAATCAACTTTGAAACTATGCTTTCTCACCTTCTTCTCTTTACCTTTGATCGGTTGTACTAAGACAAGTGCTTGTGAGGCTTGCTGACCCTCGGTAGGTTGCTCGGTAGATGTAACACTTTGGTCGGTTCCTATAGTCGTTGTGGTGTCCTTGGGTGTCTCGGTACTAGGGGTCTCAGCTGTAACATTTTCAATGCTTGACGGTGCTTGAGACGTCTGATCTTTAGTTGTATCTTCTACTGTTTCAGACTTGTGACCTTCGGTGCCTTGTTCTGTATCCTTAGGAGCTTTAATAGAGATAGGTGGCTTGACCGGTGGATAAGGCTAAACTTGTTCTAAGATAGATTCACTAGATACGATTTTTGCATAGGTAGTGCCTTCTATCATTTCCTACTCCGGTGCTTCTGCATCCATGATATCTTCATCAATTTGAATAGTGTCAGCCAGGTCTTGCTTGGTAGCATCAGGACCTTGCTCAGTGACATCAGGATCGTGCTTGGTGACATCAATAATTTCAACTTGAGATTGTTAACTGACATCCTTTATTTTGAAGATTTCCTACCATTTGGCTTTTGTCTCATTTTCTACATCAATGAATAGCCCATTCATCAATTTTAAGGCTCTCAGTTTGACAAGAAATTTAGAATTGTAGGTTGTCAAATGCTCCTTTTTTTCTACTATAGACATATCAAGAAATAGATGGACTAGACTTCTTTCTCTAATTTGTTTCTCTGAGTCCATTGCATTTTTCCACCTGTTATCAATATGTAAGTATAATTCACTCGGAAGTGACTTTACTAGTTCTAATGGAGCTAGACGAAACTTTAGAAGTGTGCAAATGACAGCTTCTTCAATTTGTCGCTTCTCATCATTATTCCTAGTCTCATACTTGACATATCTAAATCCTGCAAATCCACCATATTCTTTAAGGTTGGCACAAAAGTTTTCAACACTATGAATATTTACCTTCTTGCTTTTTACAATCTGAAATTTGTTTGCATCATCGGATTCTGTATCACTAGACTCTTTTGCCAAAATGAGTCTCCGAGTAGATTTCTTGTAGGTCTTGGTTACCTTGGGAATAGTAACACTCTTTTGTTTCTTACTCGTTGATGCAGCTGATGCTCTAGTGTTGGGTCTCTTTGTTGGTGGAGTCGATAGGGCCTTTGAAATGTCCTGTTTCTTTCTTTTCAAAACTATACCCTTAGGCAACTGGGTACTTAATGTTATTGCTACCTCTTGAGCTTCTGATTCCTCTTCGATAATGGCAAGAGTGCCTTTCATAGGTGCAGAGGAGGATTCTTCTCCAAATTTATCAGATAAAACCTTTATCATCTTTGTAGCCTTTCTTGTAGCTTTAGGTACTACAATGCTCATTTTTACTTTTTCTTTCACCTCTTCATAAGTTCCATATCTTAGTTCGGTAGCATGCCTTGGCAATGAAAGATAGGCATCAATTTGCTATTGTGTAATATCATAGTCAATCTCATAACCCATTGGTGGCAAAGATTGAGTCCTTGGTTCAACAGAATTCATATAACAGTAATTGGTGTCTACCTCAAAACATATATCATCCTTATATTTCTCTACCAGCTGTCGTGGAATCTAGTACCTGTTGTGCATCTTCTCTTGAAATTTTCTGAAATAGTCATCCATGATATCATTAAAATTATCTCCCAATTTCTTGATAAAATCATTGAATTGATGGGTGATAGGTCGGTGTAGCTCCCAAACTACTTTACCGACTGAGGGAAAGAACTTCTCAAAGTAGAAAAACATGCATACAAGAAGTGAACCAAACTTCAGTGTGTTTGCCGAGTTGTTCTTCTTCAGCTTCCTTATTGTGTTCAAGTTCTCAAACAAGTTCTTCAGTAGCACTTCACATAAATCTACTTTCATTCCCTTTTACACTATTTTATAGGCTAAGTCAACTGCGGCACATGGTACATTGTTTTCTCTTGCTGATTGGAAAAAACAGTAATCAATTACTCTAATTGCAAACTTAAGTTCTGCATCAGTGACATTGTTCAATTTCAGTCCTCGGTAATCAGATTCTACTCCAGTTAGACTGATTAACTCCTTCTGTGATATCATTTTTTGTGCTTGTGCATGATCATAGATAGGATATCCGGTGATCACATGAATGATTTCCTTGGTGATTTTGAATGGTTGCTCCTCTAGCCACATAAAATCATCACGAACTCTTCTTAAAACAAACTTAACCCACTGGGGTTTGAACACACGGGGATAGGCTAGGGCTTCAGTTAATCCCTTGATTTTGATATGCTCGTACTTTCTATCCATTTTGCCATTAGTACATAGCTCATCATATGTGTCACTAAACTCAACATGACTGAGTTCTTCAACACGACATTTGGTGAAGAACCTAACATCTTCGACTAACAAGACTCGATCCGAGTTGAGTGAAAAGGCAGTTTTGTCATCCGGTTCAGAGGCGACTTTAGGAGTCAAGGTGTATTTCAGAGATGGATTCTCCACATTTTTTACAACTACAGGATCTTGGATCTTAGGTGCCATTTGTAAATTTCAGATAAAACTTAGCAAACTATCCTTAGGGTTTGACGGTTTACAAACGGCAGACGATTCACACTCAGTAGATAATAGCAATTTGACAAGATCGGAAACCAGCTTAACAGTGTGATGATATTTGATGTAAATACCTTGAAATTCACTCTGAATGAAGTTTGATTGCCTTGATTCTCTCTACTCTGCTCTCTTGAAAACTTTGGTGAATGAAAATGACCGCGAAAATACCTTTAAGTACACAAAAATACCTTATCGGGCTTCGTACAGATTAGGTCAAAACATTAAATGCACTCGGTTTACCTTTAACCGATTTACTCCTTTTTCGTTTTAACCGAGTAACCAAATTTCCTTCATTTACCGACTTGACAGGCTTCCTGTATACACCGACTTGACAGGTTTCCTGTAAAGTACTTTTGATAGAATTTCAAACTTACTAATGCATCTTAACTACGCAGATTTTGAATTTTGTACATAATAAAATGGGAACTGTTATGATTTAACCTTTAGAGAATGCATTCCCTTCATACCTTTTCTGATTAATTTGGAATGGGTGCACCTAAGTCAGTAGGTAAGGTTCTTTTTTCATCTGACATGATTTCCTTCTTTTTCCAAATCATCTTAAATTTTTCTTTTATCTCTTCAGTGTCTCTTCTAGGTTGATCTCTGCAATCTCCAGCTAAATGTCCAACTTTGTGACAACGAAAACATGCCATACCAGGATTTCTCCATGATCTTTGGTTGTTCATTCCAAACCTTATAAAATAGTTGGCACTAATATGTCCATATCTTCCACAACATTCACACCATATCCTTGTATTGTAATCCCATGGTACTGCTGCATATTATCGATAAGGATCTGTGTGAGTTTGGTAACCTCTAGTGTCTGCTAGGTGTGGACACCGCATGTAGTTCTTTTACTTAGACCAGCACTTCTTGATACTATGTCCATATCTATTGTAGTTTCTACAAAACCCTTTGAATTTTGCCTTCTCATAGTTGTTAACAGACTTTGTCCTACATTGATTAGATGTATGACCATATTTATTGCAATTGTAACAATATCCATTGGACTTAGTGATATTCAGTTGCTTACCTTTTCTAATCTGGCATATGTTGGCACTATGACCTTGATTTCCACAATCGTAGCAAATAGGCTTCTTCCTTTTGATGGTATTCCTGTTTCCAGCTTGCTTTGATGATTCTCCTCTCTCGGTAGTATGAATTCCTTTCTCGGTTGATTCTTTTCCTTTGTAACCGAGTCCTGCATCTTTGTTGGGTCTTCTTGTATTCAGTTGCTCATCCAACATCTTTGATGCATCATAACTCTTCTTCAATGTTTCTTTGGATTTCTTCTCTATTTCAAGTTCATCAGTCAACCTTGATACTTCAAGTTTTAATGCTTGATTTTCATCATTCTTTGGAATTGCTTCATGATGTACATAACCAAGTTGATCTGTCATATTTTGTTGAATCCCAGTTAACCTTATGATTTCATCATTCTTATCAGATACTAAGACTTCAAGTTGTTGTTTTTCTCTTTGTAGATCTCTTGCTTTATCCTTTGTTGTCCTCAATGCATCTAGATTTTTAGTCATCTGTGTACTGAAATGTTCATGTTCTCTTTTCATTGCTTTTAGTTGATCAGCCAATGCTTTGTTCTTTTCTTTCAATACTCCAATCATTTCTTCAGTCTCTTTAGATATACTATCCTCAGATGATGTCTCAATTTGTTCCACTAACTCTTGAGAATCCTGCAAGTCATCAGATAATCTTCTTCTTACTTTCAGAGATTTTTGCATTTGCCTTTGCATGTCTGCAATCACTTGATTTGCATGATCCAGCTCTTCTTGCAGATACACAATCCTCCGAGATTGTTTATATCCTTCCATTGATAAGATCTTTCTCTTTAGGTAGTTAAACCCTTTTCCAAGATTCAAGCTCTGATACCAATTGTTAGGCCCAATATGGAAAGCTAATGTATTGAGAGGGGAGGGGTGAATCAGTACTCCAAAACTTTTCTTTAATAATAACTTTACTGTTATGCATAAACCGAATAGTGCAGTAACATAAAATAAAGTTAAAACAAATAGATAACAATCATACATGATTCACTCCATAACACATATATTTTGGTTATGCAGAAACTCTTGGTTAGAGAGAAAAAATGTGGTGGGGATGACACCTACAACTTCACTACTGCAATAATAAAGAATGCTCGGTTAGAGCTACATTTAGCTATTTCTGATAGCTTACCCTATTAGGAGTAACAAGATCTGTTAGATCTACCTTGCTAAAGGATTTTACAACATTTATTTTGAATGTTGCACCTGGTTAGAGGCTTTACAATTTATAGACTTGGTTAGAGTCTTTTACCCTGTTCAAGGTTTCTCTTTCAACTTCACAATATTACAATAAAATCATTACAAACATCTGCAACTTTACATCTGAAATGTTATAGCAGATTCTATGTGCTCAGGATAAGATTACCTTGCTTATAGCATACCTCAGTAACTCATATAGTAACTCAGTAAACCCTTATGTTTACTCTGTTCTTTGACTGTTCTCTAAAAACCTTCTCGGTGACCTCTGTGTCTCTATAATAGTCTTCCTTCATACATATATGCACACACCTTGCTCTTAATTCATGTTGTATAAATAGATCTCTTAAAATGGTGATCCAATTCATTGCTTCGATCTTACAAACAAGATTCCTTGAATGAATAACTAAACAAAATATTTCATTGGTTGGATTGACCTTGTAATCATACACAATCTTCTGGTACAATTTCCAATGTAATAACAGTTAGATGTGCCTCGATCTTGTAACACATTTTCATATGCATGTCGAGGTTCAATGTATCTGGTAACACGTTTCACTCAGTGTGTCATCTTTACTGCTCAGCAGTCTCAAAAAGATACTCGGTAGACGGCTCGGTGTATACTGTGTTCTGTAATTGCTTTCTTCTATACCCGACTAGACTGTGCATACCAACTTCTCTGTTTATACCGACTGCATGATTCGGTAGTGCTAACCGACTAGAATACAGTATGACTTTGAATATAAAAACTAATGGCAACTTGATAAGTAGTAACAGGTCAAGCATATGATACTCACCTTTGCAGACCATTATGGAAGTCTTATGCAGAAAAATATACTCAATCACATACCAATGCTAAGGACCAACCACCAAAGCAATTGGATATCCAAAGGCATGTTCAAAATTTGGACACAAGGAAACCCCGCATCAAATTTGGGGGCAACACACTAGAAAAAACTCATGACATGCATGCAGAGTATGGTATACATGGACAAAATAGATATTCTATTCCTCATCATGACTCTATATCAAATGGTCCTTATATGTGGCATCACTATAGACCTCCTCCATATGAACATGTGTATGATCAATATCATCCATATATGCAACATGCTTCTCCTCCACCCGGTGGCTCAGGCATGGGATATGGTCGAAGAAGTCGGTCTCCACCTAAGAACAATTTGGAAAAACAAATTAAGGACTTACAAAAGAAAATGGAGGACATAAATACACTGAAGCCATCTTACACAATGAGAGACATATGTCCCTATCCATTTAACAAAAGCATTCCTATGCCTCTTTTTCCTACACATTTCGTGACACCTAAGTTTGATAAGTACAGAGGAAAAGGGGATCCTAAGGCACATATAAGATAGTTTTTCATGGCTTGCATTGAGGTAGCATCAGAAGAGACATATTTGATGAGATTATTCCCACAAAGCTTAGGTGATCAAGCTATCGAATGGTTCTCTCAACTCCCACCTAGAATTAAGTCTTGGGGTGATCTAGCGGAGGCTTTTATCCAACATTTCTCATACAACATAGAGACAGACATATCAGTCACTACTTTGTGCAACACCAAGAAAAAGGATGGAGAATATTTTTCATCATTCTTACAAAGATGGAGGAATCTAGCCAGAAGATGCTCTTATGAAATTCCACAAAAACAAATGGTAGAGATGCTCACCCAGAATATCCACAGAGAAATTGGTTATGATCTAAGGAAAGCTTGTTTGTCCACTTTCAAGGACATCATTGAGAAAGGCTTAGCGATAGAGAAGGTCCTAATTGAGCTACGAGTAATTAAGATATTCAAAGAAAACAAAGAGGACTTTAAAGGAAAAGACAAGCCAAGATTTTGGAACAAGAACAAGAACATAGTCAATGATGGTGTTGTTGATGCTACTACAGTAAGACCCAAAATCATTTTTTCTAGATCAAGTTCTACAAATAACCAAGAGAATACTCAAACAACTTGCAAACCACGAAGGAAATACACCCCATTGGGAGAACCACTTGAGTCAGCTTTCAAGAATCTAGTGGCAAACAAAATAATAACAATTCCAGATATGCCTCCATATGAGCCAAAGGTCAAACCAAATTGGTGGAATAATGATGAATACTGTGAATATCATAAGAGAAAGGGTCATAAAATAGGAAATTGTCATCAGCTGAAGAACATTATACAAGATCTTATTGATAGAGGTGACATTGAGATCGAAGGACATTCATCCAATCAAGAACATGAGATATTTAAGGAACCATTCCCAAAACATGACAAGGGAAAAGCTAAATCCACAAATGACCAGACCAACTATACCAGAGCATCCTATAACTATGATTCAACTGTTAATCACATTTTGATGGACAATTATGTCTCTACCATTATCATCAAGGACAAAATGCCTGAAAATTCTACCCAAAGACCTAAAGTTGTCCTAAAAGGCATTGGACCTTCTTCTGAACCTACCTCTGAATGTAATGTTACAACTCATCGAGGTAAATTCACTTTGCAAGGTGCTCTAGCTAAAAACGTTGCTTCCTCATCAACCAAGCCTGAGTATGACCTAGTAGAACAATTAGGGAGGACACCCATGCTTATCTCCATTCTTGAGCTTTTATGCATATCCCCCGCACATAAAGCAATCCTTGATAAAACTTTGAGAGACACTACTGTCCCCACTGATCTGAATGTGGACCAGTTTCAAACCATGGTGGGATACCTTTCCGTTCCCCACTCTCTTACATTCACAGAAGCTGATGATGCCTCTGTGAGCCAACCACATAATGTACCTTTACACATTGAATCCTTCCTACACAAACATCAAATAAAACAAGTCCTGATAGATGGCGGAACTGGTCTCAATATATGTACTTTGAACACTATTACACAATTGGGATATTCTGAAAAGGATATAAATGCTACAAACAAAATTACCATCAAGACATATGATGATGAAGAGCGCTCATCCAAGGGCACAATCACCTTACCTCTCAGAGTAGGGCCGGTTACAAAGGATGTGGTTTGTCAAGTCCTAGACCTCGATCTCACATACAACATATAGCTAGGATGTCCATAGATTCATGAAATGAGAGCTATTCCCTCAACATATCATCGATGTATCAAGTTTCCACACAATGGACTTGAAGTGACCGTCAAAGCTGATCCAAATCCGTTCATATATTGCAACAATCTGTGACCTAGATCAGCAATAACAATCTTAGTCAATCGAGAAGTTATTCCATCTTCAGCGTATGTTGATCCTGAATCATTGAAAGCTTCTACATCCAAACAAATAGAGCTCAAAAAAAAATCAAGGTTAAAGACATGGGATGTGGTGGCTATATTTTTCATGTTGATCAACTCCCACTATCTCCTAACACATTTAGTTGACAAGAACAACCTACAAACAATTTGCAATACCAAAGAATTGGGTATGAAGAACCTAGTGTTGTGGCTACTAAGTCTGAACGAAAATCTCCTCGAGTGGTGCAAGCATCTCTTGATATCAATAGTCCTAAGAGTGGTTCCAGCGAAGAATCTATTGAGTGTATCACCAGTCCTCTTGAGAACTCACATAGCCTTACCATTTCATACATTCATTCCATTTCCACTCCTCTCCCAATCTTGGATCAAGAAGAATTAAAAAAGCCCTTACTCATTGGGGATCACAAATCAAGCTTTGAAAAGAAAAGTCTAAAAGTCAAAAATAAAGAAAAGTCCTTTAGTCCAAATCAAAATCAAAAGATATTGGACTCTACAAAAATCAAGGTCAAGAATAAAAATACTATGAAAGAAAAAGAACAGGATTTGATCTTCCCTAATATCAAAATAACTGGGGGTAAAAGTTCTAAAATTTCAAGTCAAAAGATATACTTGTTGATCCTAAGTCTCCATCATGCTATCCTACTTTCACTTCTTTTCGCAATCATAAGCTGTCATTCCTCACTCGCTTGTTCTGCACATCCATTCCCTTCCGGTGATACATCATGGACCTTTAATGGAGCTTACTCGAAGGACTTTATTGTCAAGGATGCCCAAACTTCTTTAGGTGACACGCATATGGGCTTGTGTAGTCCACACACTAGTAATTATATCTCAGTTCCTTTATCAAGGAAGACAGTCACTCAAGATACACATCATTCAGTCAAGGAACAATGTATCTACAATCATAAGGTTAAGCCTCGCACATTTGAGGTGGGTGACTTAGTTCTCAGAGAAAATCCCAAAAATCAACAAGACAAAGAGAAGGGAAAGTTCGAACCAAATTGGCTTGGTCCTTACATCATCACAGCAGCCTATGGATCCGGTGCATATCAACTCTCAACTCTATATGGAGAACCTTTGGAGGATCCTATCAATAGCATGCACCTTCGCAAGTTTTACACATAGCTCTTTAGAGTATCCTAATTCAAAAAAAAAAAAATCATAAATACAAAAAAAAATCAAAAAAACTCAACAAAGTACAAAAAAATCATAAAAATAAAAAATCGTTACATGGTGAAAACTTGGCAAATAGGAACCTTGTGACACAAAAAAAATTGAAAAATCAAAAAAGTAAAGAGAAAACATTTCGTCCAACAGTGAAAACCACTTTGGTGGCACCCTGGGCAAGTACCATGGTGAAAATTGGGTCCCTGGCGCCATGTGTAGAGACATTGCTCCTCTCTCCTTCAGAATTCACTTTCATCCTTTCACTTTGCACACACTCACAACCTATTCATCCATAATAAACTCACCCATTCTCATCATGGCTTGTTATTGATCTACCTAAGATTGGTTAGCCATTCATAATAACCCCCTTTTCACCCCTTTTCATCCATAATAAATCAGCTCCTATCTGTGGCTAAGACAAATCCTACGTCTAGTGATGGGTGTGGAACTAAGAGATAACACGTTCTAAGGAGTACAATTTCTTCCAGTTTTCTTCATTCTATCCGCACAAATCCACAATAAAGCAACATTTGCATCGCCAATCCGCAATAAATTTAGTTTCATGGATTTAGTCAATTTCAAATGAGACACAAGCAGCAATGGGCTTCAACAAATCAAATCTTTCGATAGACTCAGACAACATTATGGTTTAGTGCTATCTATCCTTTTGTGAAAGTAAACATTGTGACCACAATCAAATAAGACTTATACAAGTGACAAGAGACACTAAACTTGAGGACTACAGTGCATGTTGGTGTCGAGTCTTGGTTTTCTTTTTATTTTATCTTTTTGGTGACATGTCTTTTATCTTTTCCGGGATGTCTCTGACTAGAGATTTTATCTCCAGGATGTCTTTTACTAGAAAGGCGAGGATGGGGTATCATCACCTATTTTTCTTTGTTGTCTATGGATGGTCTCTTAGTAATGCTATGACTTATCCAAGGATATGAGGACACTGTGAGTCTAGTATGAGCTGGGGCATTCTTTGTTTGCAACTGTCTGATCTCCATGCAAACATGTACAATGCCTTTATGGGCTGAACATATGCCTCGATTGTCATAACCTATTTTCCATAATAAAAGCTCAATGATGATAACACACAAGAAGCTCTTTCACTTCCATATCTTCTATCTTCCATCCCCCTTTCTTGATTGACCTCCATCATCCTTCTTGAGTCTGTGTATCCTGCTAGCACATGACTGAGTATAATGAGATGCCAAAAATATTTGCATTTCATGTAGCTTGCACCTGCATTACCACATATTAGCATTTCATACATATAGATATCACAATTGCACCATATCCTGCACACAACACATGTTAGCACATTTTACATTCTCATCATGTAAATAGTTATGTATATTATCATATTCATCTACATTCGCATTTACATTTGCATAACATATATAAAACATAAAAGAACAAAAAATATTTCATTTCATCGTGTACATATTTGCATCCATCTCATAAGCATCACATAGATACATGTATCACATAGAAACATCACATAGGTACACATGCATATAGTTGTTGCACGGATGAATCATCTTATATATATATCAAAAATCATAAGTGTCATGATACAATAACGTCAAAATACATATGGCTACAAAATCACCCGAAGGTGTCTACATCGTCATACACAATGGTACAAAATTGATACATAGGGAGCCCTCTAAGGCTATGATGAACTCCCTCCCTCAGAGCCAGCTGGCCTTGACAGAGTTTGAGCCCTAGAAGGACCCGCCATAAGATCATCTCTCCTGCCCCCTCTATCTGGTGGTGGTGGAGGACCCATGACCCCACCGTTAGATGCCTGTCTCCTGTCTCTCCCTCCAGTGGTCGTCGCAGTCCATGATGGTCTCCAGAAGCTCCTAGCCCACTGATCTGGTGGCACCACTCCATAGTATAGGTCTCTCTAGTAGGTTGTCTCCTCCCCTACCCGCAAAACATAGGCGTATCTGACTCTTGTGTCCTTTGCTACCTGCTTGCCTGCCCTCAGTGTTGTCTCAGCCTCTATATAGCGCTGAATAGCTTGATCTCTCTCTCACTCAGTATCCCTCAGCTATCTCCTAAGCCTAGCTGTATCCCTCTCCAGATCTTGGATCTCATTCGCCTGTCCTTGGTAGATCTCCAATAAGGATAGTAGCTCATCCTCCTCCTCTCTCCCCTCACCCTGTCCCTATGGCTGCTCCTATCCCTGTCCCCATCCCTGTACTTTTTTGGGAACCTGTACATGTCTGGGAACCTATGCTGCTGGCACCTATAATGGTAATCCATGTCTACCCCTCACTACATGCATATGTCTCTCCTCTTCGCCCTCTCTCCTCAGAGCCACTCTCCTCTCTACCACTTCTCCTCACCTCCACCATCGGCCTCTACCTCCACCATCCCCACTATCATCTCTATCACCTCCACCGTCTCCATCTATCGGCTCCCCTAGATCTGTTAGCCATGGAAATGGATGCTCTCCCCAATATGAAGTATACTCTGCATCCATCCCTGCATCCTCTACATCTGCCCATATGTCCCAAGGCATGGGAACCATCTCTAGCATATGTGTCACTACCTAATCATAAGACAATAACAGACCCAAATGCACCTGATCCCTCACTGTGCGTGCATACATCCTCGACCCCCGTGGCATCCATTGTATCCTATCGAACTGCCTAAATACCCTATCTACCAACTGTCACTCAATAACATATGGTGTCTGACCAATCAGATACCTGCTCCTAAACACATATGGAAGCTCCACTGCATCATCCTCCCACTCCTCATAGTCTTGGTAAGGCCTCCATACCATACTGTCTACCTCATCAATCACCTTGTGCCAATACTCCAGCCTCCCAATCCGTAGCTAAGAAGTAACCATATCATACAAATGTACAAGCTGCGCCCATTTCCTCTACCTCTAAAATGTATCGATCGTGTAACCGGAAGATGCTCATATGCCCATACCTGCAACAATGTCACTCTGCACCTGAATCCTGCTGATCCATGATACACAAACTGATGCAGCTCATAATACAAGTGTTCCAGCAGACACGGTCCCCATGCAAACCTGGTGCGCTCAGTCACCAATGTCTCCAGAGTCCTCCCCCATCCCACAGCTAACCCTCATGTCACCCTATCCAGACATAGGAACTCACTGATAACTCCTACCAGTACCGCTGATAGTGCCAATCCTATCATGGTCATGGTGTCCCAAGCCACATGTCCAGCCCTCAACTCCAATCCTGGATCCTAAAACACTCATCTTAGTGCATCGCTATCTTCGTCTTGATCATAAGGAACCAACTCCCCATCGATCGATATCCTCAGTATCCTGTACACATCCTCCAAGGTGACTGTCATCTCACCCATCGGCAAATGAAACGTGCAAGTCTCTGAGTGCCATCTCTCAGCTAGCGCAGTCAGCAATCCCATGTTCGCCCAAAATTCTGGCAGATACAGAATATATCGCAAGCCCATAGCCTGAACTACTACTCTATCCTCTAGTGTCAGCTCTGGTCATAAACTTTGAGTCAAAGGGAATCTCTCCCATGACTCTAGCATAGTTAAGTCCTTTTGCAGTCAAGCAAATCAATTGTGTCAATCCTAGTGGCATTCCCTGTTCATCACAAAGTGTTGCTTTTTATCCTAGTGCTTATATCTATCATATGGCACTCTATCCTAGTGGCATTCCTTGTTAATCACAAAGTGCTACTCTTTTTAGTACTCCATCTTAATCACAAAGTACTGCTTCCTATCCTAGTGGCATTTCCTGTTCATCACAAAGTGTTGATTTCTATCCTAGTAGCATTCCCTGTTCATCACAAAGTGTTGCTTTGATCCTATCTTTAGGGCACCTACTTGGGTGTATCCTCTTGAGTAGCTTATCCAATTGACAACGTATGTTCTATCACAGAATTGTCAATTTCAGCCTAATCCAATTGACAATGTATGTTCTATCATAGAATTGTCAATTTCTTTGGTACTCCCTATTCATCACAAAGTTCTTTGATCTATCCTATTCTAGGGCCTCTGCTTAAGTGTATCCTCTTGAGTAGTTTCCTGATTGGCAATGTATGTTCTATCATAGAATTGTCAGTCCTAGCCCTATCTGCTATCCTAGTCTTCCCTAGAGGACCTGCTTGAGTGTATCCTCTCAACAGCTTATCCAATCGACAGCGTATGTTTATCACAGAACTATCGATTTGACCTTGAAGACATAAACGTGCATGCATGACACAAACGCGCTTGCATACTTCACAAACATGCCTGCAAGACACAAATGCACTCGCATTGGACACAAACACTATTAAAACCATAGACGCACCTGGCACAAACATAGACGCACCTAGCCTACCCAGACACGTCTGGCACCAACGCAGACACGCCTTGGCATTTTTTTCCCCCTGCTCGACATTTGTTTCGACATACCTAAAGCGCATTTATTTCTCTACTTGACATGCATTTATGACAATAATTAATGCAACAAAGTACAAGGAGGTTTTGTGGTACTCACCAGTTCTCCTGCATCTGTTGGCCTCTAATATCAGCCAACGTGATTGAATCTATGCACCAATGCCATCGCTACTGACTGCTGACTGCTCTCTGCTCTCTCTGCACTCTCATCTCTTTGATGTGTGGATGACAATGAGGATGTTTTCTGTCATAGTCTATCTTATAGACTACCCTAGCCCTAGTCTCCCGAGTCAGTCTTCTTTATCCCGTGACTCTATCACCCTATCCTATCTTGTCAGTCCTTTCTAGCCTTTCTTTCTTATCGAGAGATTGTCTATGATCTTTCCAGACATTTTCATCCAATCTCTCGAGGGGGAATATCATTCCCATCTTGGGGCAACTTTGTATCAATTCATCTTATCTTCTTTGAGCCAACGCGATAAGCTGCATTGTCTCAAAGAGGGGCAAAATGTAGACACCTAAAATTGTCCAGTTTAATTAAATAAATATAATTATTTAAGCCTAATTCTTCTATTAATTAAATAAATCTTCATTTATTTATTTAATTCATTTATCCTCTTCTAGCCTTATTTCTTATTTAAATAAATAAATGTTTATTTATTTAAATAATCATTTTCCCAAATTAAATAAATATCTTATTTATTTAATTGATCCCACTTCTTCTATTAATTAAATAAATCTTTATTTATTTAATTAATTCATTAACCTTTTCTACCTATGACACATGGCATTCATCTCTTAATTCCTACACTACCTACCCTCTCATTATTTTATTATTTCCTCTACCTACCAAAAATCCTAGCCGACCATTTATCTTTTACACCTCTCAATCTTATCCCTCCATTTCTTATAGTGTCTTCTATATAAGGAGATGCTTCCTTCATTATCAACCCTAATCATTCTATTCAATCCTAATCATTCTATTCGATTCAATTACTAATCGATCTTTGAAGCCTTCTAGCATTCAAACTTTCATATGCGATCTAGCTATCAACCACATTTCCATTCTTTGTTGAGCTCTTGTGCACACATAAAATCTGAGAGAAAATATATCAAGCAAGATCAATGGAGATAGGAAGAATGGAGATCCAAACCCTATTGGACATGTGATGGTATAATCTTTATGATTTTATTTGATTTGCATTGTCTTAGGTAATCTTCATATGTTATGGTGGATCTTTGTTGTTGTTAGGCTAGGGTTTTGTGGTTGAATCTATTTAGTCTTTCAATATTGTTTTATCCACTTTTCACCATAAACAACATTAATTCTGATTTTTCTTCTTGGATCTGGTTTTGCATTGCTCACAATGGAATTCACTAAATTTTATTGGTTTGTCATTTCACATGTGATTACATTACTTCTTAGTTACATTTATCAAAATTGTGTGTTAGACAATTATTTCTTTCATTTCACGTTGCTTCTTTTCATTCATAATTAGAATTTCAAAAATCTTTCGTAATTCTAAATCATTTCTCAAAGCTTTTATCCATTTTGCATTTTTTTTTATGATGATATTCTTACAAAAATGTATTGCATGTGTAGATCACATAAGAGATTTTGTAGAAACTGATAAACCTAGAGATGACATTGAAATAAATAACACTTGTACCTCCCCTAGGTTATATTTTGTTAATGAGGCTAGAGTCCATACACCAAGATCCTCTAGTCACAAAGATATCTTGGCACAAGAGAGACAAGCTAAACATGTTAATTAACCACTTCAATCACTTTGGGTTCTTCTTATTCTCCTAAATATTTTCTTCATTATCAAAATATCCTAAAACAAGATGATGTTAAGAACTTTTTTCATATCTCTCTCCTAACATAATATTAACCAAAGATGAAGATTCAGATGACCCTCCTTCCAAATCCACCAAAGAGGAAATTAATAAGGATGATAGAAATTATAATCTTCCTACTAAGGATATTCCTTCTTCATCTAGTCATCCCTTTAATCATTCACCCTATCCTTACACAACACACTTCCAATGAATGCATGATGAAGGTCCTTCGAAATTACAAACATCTTATGAAGTAGGATATGATGTGATATCAAAACAAGGCTATAGAGGACATAGACTTGGAAAACATGAACAAGTAATCATGGTCCATATATATCCTCCTTTACAATCTCCTAGATAAGATCTATGATATTCCAATTCATCAACTCAAACAAATGATCTTAGTAAGGTTCAAATGCTTAAGGAGTACTTTTCAAAACATAGAAACTATCATCCTTCAAAAAATGCTTCTTCATCAACCAATCCTCCTATTCATTTACCAACTCTTTTGACATAAGAATACAACCCTTCCTCTTCCATTATTATGTATTTCCCTACATATCAAGAGACAAGACCTATTCATATTGATAATCAAGATAAACTAGCTACAAGAATCTTTTGGAGATTGAAATATGATAAGAATGTTATTTTTCCTTTCACGAAGTACAACAATAGTTGAAAGAATAAAGGTGGTGATGTTTATTATCTATCTCATCATAGTTACTCCCATTCTCTTGAAAATTGTAAAGATTTTAAATAATTTATTTGAGACCAATATGATAGAGATTGTATTACTCTTACAACTAATCTTGTACTTTTTCTTGGTGAAGAGGTAGTACCTTAGTACTCCATTACCCTATTGTGTTGCTCCTTACCCTATGGAATTAATCATTTACCTTCATTGGGGGCTCTTTTTTATTTGTGTTGATACATTTCAAATTCAATCATACTTGGATAGAAACATGATAGTCCTCCTTTTCAATTCTCTTTTTTTTCCAGCATTGCCTCTTCCTTTTAGTGGTATTTTTCATAACTTGAGGCCCTTTCATACATAGAGCGGTACTCCGTACGAGTACATATATGTCCCTTGGTTGGACTTGTTATTTTTTTGGATTTGTGCCTCTTCTTATGAATAATCTACCCTTGGTGAATATTTATAATCCATTTTTGCCTTGTCTTTCACACTTGGGGGTAGGGATTTTGTTGCTTCCTTATTTCTATGGATTCATCTTTTTCTTTATTGAGTTGCATCTTTCATAACTTGATGTCCTTTCTCACACTAAATTATCCTTCATGCGAGTACATGTGTTCCTTGAATAGGACCTATTCTTTTCTTGAAACGGCATATCTTTTATGCATAATATCTCCTTCAAGGATGTGTTATCCTTCATCACAATTCTTATTGTTTCTATGTCTGGGGGGCAAGGATTTTATCTACTATCTCTTATCCTTTCTAAGGATCCACTTTTCCTTGGTTGAATAGTATTTTCTTATGATATGATGTCATTTCTTGCATGGAATTGTTATTTTCTCAAGGATTCTCTCTTATACAAGAGTTGTGTATTTTTGGGTACAACCTCTTCTTCGCTTGACGATGTATGTCTATTATAAAAAAATCCCCCACTTAGGGACAAAGGTGTGTTATCCTTCATCAATAATTTCTTTACATAGCAATGGGGAAGGTGAATTATTGTTCTCATTCCTTTATTTTTCAATGATTTTATTCTTCTTCAAGATCTCCTCTTGGAGGTAGATACCTTTGAGAAAAGATCTCTTCCTCCTCCTCAAAAGGATCCCATTTACACTTGTTGCAAGATATCTCTGAATTATGTCTTCCTTGGCTCATAAGAGTTATGCCTCCATGGCTAGGGTGGCATGTACATTGTTTTTTAAGGATATCTCCTTGGTGATTGAAGGTGTGTATCCTTGTTCTTCTTTTCCTTAAGATGTCACCATAACTCTACACTTACATCTTAAGAAGGGGTTCATATATGTGGCCTCCTCATGTACTATATTGTGGATTTCCTTGAATAATTCCTTGCTTGGTTATCCTTTTTAACTTAAAGCTATGGATTTCCTTGGATACAATGCTTTCCTTGGTTATCTGTTTGCACCATTTATTGTGGATTTTCCTACATAATGCCTTGCTTGGTTATCCTTTTTCAATTCAAGTTGCTAATTTCCTTAGAGGCAATACTTTCCTTGGTTATCCTTTTTGTGCTATTTTTTCATATTTCCTTGGAGACAATTCTTTCCTTGGTTATCCTTGGGATGAGTTGACTAGAATAACATAACTTGCTAGACTATTTGACCTTTCCTTTGCACCAATACATTTTCGAGATGGGTTGACTAACATAATGCAACTTGCTAGACTATTCAAATCTCTCTATGCTTTGAGCTCTATTGGGATGAGTGGAACTAGCATAACATAGCTTTCTTGACTACTTTCTACTCTTCCCCTCTTCTTTCAAGGATCACCTAGCATAACGTAGCATGCTAGCCTATGGAATCCATGCTCTCTTTCTTTCTCTCCTCTATGATCCCATAGCATACCTTTGCTAGTTGATTAGACCATGGAGTCTTGTCTTGTATTTTATGTGTGCTCTTTCTCTTTCCAAGTGATCACTTGTGCCCTTGAAATAGCATTCTAAGTGTGATATTAATGATTGAGACATTTTGATTATTAGGGTCTCTTCGACTAGTTGACTTGGAGCCTTTAGTGCTAACCCCTTTTGTGTGTCTTTTGTTTTTTGTTTTTATTTTGTGTGTCCTTGCACGTGGTTGTATGAGTTAAGATCCTTGGTTTGGGGGCTTGTTCCCTTGAACTTAGTGATGGAGTATCTCTTTGCAAGTTTTCCCAATGCCTCTATCTTTCTCTCTCTTTCTTATACTTTATTGTATGTGTGTAGGTTCATACTCCTGGTAAAGTGGTAGCTAATTGTAGTATCATAAATTGCATCCCTATGCAATTTCATGCTCAACTAGGCCCTATTTTGGTATGTATGGCCTCCCACATCTGGTCCTCTTCTCTACTACTCAATTCAACATCTCTTTCTAGCATCTCCTTCCCAAATTGGACACTAAGTCCCAATTTGGGGCCACATTGGGGAGACTGGGTTGATCAAATCGACCCAATCTCAGGATTGGGCCAATCAATTTGCCCTAGTCCCCAATGTTTGGCCCCTAATTTGAATCACATAAATATTAAAGTGGTTGGGTGGGAAATCTTTTCCTATGTCAGCTTTCTTTGAGTTTTGCACCTTAAAAATGCTTGAGAGAGGTATATAATAAAGGTATCCTCATTTTGGGTAAGTCCACATCAATCAATAAGGCGAACTTGAGATCAAGCATTCAAGAATTCATAATTTAATCATTTAAGGCATTTCATCTCACCATATCCTTCATTGTGGCACCATTCAATAATCTTCATGTAAGCATGTCTTTTATGATTTCCTTTTAGGTATTTTGTGTGGAGTCATGATATTGCATTAACATTTGTGGTCATCTTCAAAGAAGCATTCACATCATCAACATACAAGACATTTCTATTCTTAGATCTAGCCTCTACTATATATCAACATGTTTTCCTTTCATGTTCAATTCAATTCAATATTAGGGTTGATTCCAAAACCAGGGTTTGACCTAGGCAAACCCCTTTCTACCAAAAATTCTCTCTCTTTTGTGTATGCAGGAACAGGTGTCAAACCTACAAAATAGGTACAGGTTAATCAAGAGGAGATTTGCTATCTATAATTCATCGGAGGTGAAACTGTTGGCATTCTATCAATCAAATTGACCCAATCCTCCCAATTTTGCCTCAAATTTGGACTGTAGGTCAATCTCAATCTACTTTGATGTCTCTTTTTCCAAAATCAGTCTACCAGTTTACTGTCTCCCCGTGCATGTTGAAAGTTGTTCATCTTAGCCTATTTTCATTTATTTACAATTACATAGTTATTTTTAAGTACCCCACAATGAAGGGTCATTGCATGAACTTTGTCATTGAGTCTTCTTGAGCCTAATGGATCATCTTCCTTCCAATGGTAAGGTTGTGCATGGAAATAGGTTCATTGTTTGCATACATAAACTTCAAATCATATTCCCCCACCTTCCAAATATGAAATCATGAAAGAACTAAGTAGAATTATAGGAAATTGACAAGACTTAGCATAACAGAAAGATACAGAATAAAAGCCAACTCAGAAGGACAAATTTGGAAACGATTTATAGGGAGGAACTTGTCATTGAAATCTAGAGCTGAAAATATCAATTAAGTTTGTTAGGTGCCCTAGACCTAAAGGTGTTTTCATCAGCTAAAACTTTGGCTTCCATATTAAGATGCCCTACATGTCACTCCCTCCAAAATTTAACCAAAAAATTGTTGATCACATGTGCAAATTGTCATAGACCAAGGTTTTTTGCTTGTTCAAAGTCCACAAATGTGTCTCAATTGGCACTTTACAACTCTACAACTTTTGGTTGTCGGATTTGTAAATTGCACACAAAAATGAGGGAAAAAGTGTTGTGTTGTATAGGGTCTTGCCTAAGTCAAACCCCAAGTAGGAGTTAATCTCCATGACAACTATAACGATTAGAAAAGAGAGCTTAACCCTAGTAGGGCAAAGGCTAAAACCTTAAGGAAATCCTTAATTGACAAATGATGTACCTTTGTTATGAATCTTCCTTCCTTGAAGCCTCATGAAAGTTTGATGTTGTCTAGTAGGATTTAATGCATGCATTCATTCATGGAGGAACACAAAAACTTGATCATGATTGCTAGATGAAATGCTTAAATGCTTGATTTATAATCTCCCTTATAATACCTTGAAGATGCCTAATTGTAATTGCTCAATTTGAATTGTCTTGATGTGAAGAGACTAGGATATTCTCAAATGAGGGGGTGGGAGTTGTATTTATACAAAACTTCACATATTTCATGTTAAAATTTTGAAGAAGGATGACATTGGGGAGCACTTTCCTAGTCTAAAATTTCTCAACCATTGATGATTCAAATTTAGGCCCCTTTTGACAAGATCATGGCACTAGGTGCTATAGACCAATAGGACTAGGGCCCTAGGTTCCATAGTACTGGCTTTTTGTGCCATAATCAAGGTTAATGAACTCAAGATTGTGTTAGGCTTCTATATTTGTCCATGGATTGAAACACAATCAATCATGAATCAAGGGCATGAGGGAAAACCAACAAAGTGAGCCCAAATGAGTGTTAAATTGCATACTAATACAATTTCTCTTCAATCCCCTCCAAAAACCTTTAAGATTATGCTTCCCAAGAGTAATAAATTATTTCCTCCTTGTTTGCATATTCCTATTTTTTAGATGTTTTGTGGAGAAGAGTTTAACCATTTTATTAATTATCAGGGGAGTTCCTCTCTTGGTATCTCACGTACAACAATGAAATGCACATTTCATCTCCTTGATATATCTTATGGAGAAAAATTCAACTATTTTATTAATTATTAAGGGAATTTATTTTTCTTGATTTCTCACATACAACAATTTGCTTATTTCGTCCATTAGTGGTATGTAATATTCTTCTTTTTAGTTGCACTATTTTGCCTCCCTTCCCTCCAAACACCTCTAGTATTAAACTTCCCAAGAAAAATTAGTTCTTTCTTCCTTGTTTGTAGGTATTCATCATTTTTAGACCTTGCTAGATTACCATAAACCTTTTTATTCTCCTTTTCCTTTCCCAAGATTTTTCCCCTTCTCTTTATTGCCTTGAAATCTCCATCATACAATGAATTTGCTAGAAATTTGATTTTGTTCTCTCTAAGGTTTGGATCTTTTGCATGGAATGAGTGCTTTGTTGATCACTATCATCAAATTATCATTGCATATTATTCTTCAATTTATATTGAACATATCAATATATTTTTTTTCTTGGACTTGTTTTTCAAAAGTTGTTCTAAATGTTTTTTTGGTTTGCATGTGTCATAAGGATTGTGCCTTGTCAAGGGCCATTTTCTTTTGATTTTTTTTTTGAGGCCATCTTGCTATGGATTATCTCTTTGGGCATATAGGATTATGATCAAATTTTATTTTTGTATGACAACTCCCCACCTCTACTTCCATTAGTTGTGGCATAAGATTCTATGAGAAAGTAACATAATCAACCAAATGTTGCCCAATATTGTGTGCTTATCATGCAATGTTCCCTAAGCTTAGTCATGTTTTTATTTCTTTACATATGACCAAATCATAAAGGCGGCAATACCCCAACAATTATGCTACATATTGTGTAATATTTTTTTTTCTTTTGAGACGCTCTCCCATTTTGTATTATATTCTTCATCTAACCATAGAGGGTTTCCTTTAATTCCCTCCTCATTTATAAAGTAAAGGGCTTGATTATTTGTTGTTTTTGTATTAAAGTCTCTTATTAAAACAAATTCACCCATGGTACTATTAATTTATATGTCCTTTATTTATAATGCATATGGATCCTCTTTGTCTAAGTTTCTTTTCCTTTTATGATTTTGAGCCATGAGGTGTGATAACCTGATACAAGATAATTTGTAGATTACCTATCTATTATCTTCTTCCATATGTATTGGTTACTTGGGTCATATTTTTCTACTCGTATCATTCCTCCCTATGTTTATATTATTAGAACTATCACTCACCCATGCCCATTGCAACTTTACATTAGTTCATTCCAAAGTGAAACCTTCTTATAACCTATAAAGTTAGGATCTCTACAACCCTCATGTTTGTATGGTTCAACAAGGGCATTGATGTTCTTTCCCTATCCTATGTTCCTAAACTAAGGCCTCTCCTCCAAGGGTAATCTCTAAAATTCTAGCTTATTATTATCTCATAAGGGACCATGCCCTCTTATTTATTGTGTGTCTGTGGTTGAATCGGGCTTTCCCTTTATATAACCATTTTTCATTTCCCACATATCTTACCATTACAACTTTCTCATGTTCCCACCTTTCTTCTAGTTTTGTTGGAGATAAATATATGTGCTCTTTTTTTAAGGATTGAATCTACACCTTACATTCTTGTGAAAGCCATTAAACGTCTAAAATAAGTGGAAGCATCCATTATGTGATATGGCAACCTTTTTGTCTTCTATAATAACCTTTAATAAGCACATATTTGGCACTACTTATAAAATCTCAATTAAATGATGGTCTTACTATTGTAAATTAGATGAGCAAGATTTCTCAAAGGATAAGTTCTATAAATCACTTTATCTCTAGGTGTGACTTGTGAGATCTCTTATATATCAATAAAAGGAAAATTGACACTTAAATTGGTATCTTTATGCTACCATAAAAGCTCCTTGAAATGACATATCATAAGGTACTACAACTTTTAATAGATGTGATAGTAGCTATACAACATTGTGTTTGCAGTATGATCTATGTGTACGCCACAAAGACATCAAAGACAATTATTTGATTGAGAAAAGAGGAACATGCACATTTTATGGACCTCAAACATCTTATAGGGTGGAGGAAATAATTTTTTTTGATGAAATATAGAGACTCCATGGACAAATGATATTTGAGGACTACTATATTAGAATTGTATGAATCTACAAGTACAACAAGTGAATGTCATATGATACAATTTGATGTTTTAAAGAATAGAGGAGACATGAGCCATCTATGCTTTTACTTAAAGAAAGATATAAACTTTAAATAAAGTAAATTCATTTTGCTAAAGAAGGCAAATTCAAAATAGAAGATACAAAAGACATTTAGCTACTTTGTTTTGACAAAACAATATTCCTACTATGCATATAGATGATCCCTTTATGGAGAAATCCCCCTCTTGTTCTTCTAGTTCTAAGGACTTGGATGCTAATATTTCATGGACAAAGGGATAAGAAAGGCCTTGCCAAAATTTTCTCCCAATCACATACTAGAGTGAAGGGTGTGAGATTGAATAGGATTGGGCCTAGCATTGTCTAGTTTGGAGCCCATGGTACCTTGTTTTTTCTTTACTATAAGTGGTTGTTGTGTATGTCTGCCTAGTTGTAGTTGAATCTCGCTTTGTTTCATTTTGTTGGGTTGTTTGGTTTGTCCCATATCTCATGGTTCTCATTCTAAACTTTTCTTGTTAATTGTTCTATTGTACAAGGGTTCAAGCCCTTTGAAAAACTTCTTTTACCAATATTAAAAACATATAAAGTTATTTTGCAAACACAATGTGATCATAATAACAGGAAAAATATGGCTAACCAATGTCTCGAAATTTATTTTCAAAGTAGATTCAAAATATTTTAGAAGATTGTGAATTTTATACCAAGTGATACAAATCTTTATGATGTAGAGTTTAAAAATGATGTCAAATCTATTAATAGTTCAAATCCAAAGGTAAACATTAACATAGTTTGCAACAGTAATACTCCAAATAATAATAAGCTTAAAATGCCAATTGAAGGAGTGCTACTAAAACATCGTATGACAATAATGTGAATGAATTAGAGAAACCCACATAAATGACTATTTAGATGTCAACAACTTATTTATTGTATCTACAAATCACCTATTCTAGAGCCCACTTGGTTTAGACTTTAAGGTGTGTTCTTATAGGAGATATGATGGGTGTACTTGAGAGATACTTCAACTTATCAATGACCTAATTCTTAATATAAATGCAATGTTATTTTTACGAAGGTGTGAGAAGCTATTTCATGCATATACTTCCTATGTTGCACCATATCTATGTGTGGAGCTTTGTGTGAATGTGATGGAGACCAATCTAACTTCACCCTAGCATCAATTGTGAGCAATAATCAATGATTTGTGATTGGTTAGCATTCATGTGGCACATTTCCAATTGCACCCAATGTGGACATCCAAATTTTGACCAAGAAAGTACCAATGGTGAAGGACACCTTACATCAGACACATTTCTAAATGCAAGAAGTATTTTTTTCCATTAGTTATTGGTTCTTTCATATCAATGAGATCTATACACATGAAAATTGAAACGAAACAAAAAGAAACTAAAGAATGCTATTAATCCTCACCCAAATTCAATGCCACCTCTAATTGAGCTTAAAAATAATTAAATAATCTGTATAATGCTTCTAGATTTGATTCTGTAAGTTTTTTTGCATCAACGTTTCGAATCACACTCTGTGATCCATCATTAGGATGAAAGTAGTAGAGAGCACTAGGAGAAAAATAGATAGTATTGCTCTCTACTAATTTCATCCTGATGATGGATCACAGAGTGTGATCCGAAATGTTGATACAAAAAAAATCACACAATCAAATCAAGAAGCATTATACAGATTGAATAATGGATTGTGGAAATCTAATGACATTGAAGAATTAAATAATCATGACTATTTTACGATTCTTACCAAATACACTCTTTTTGTTGAGGTGGATGTGTACAAGATATAAGTGATTTGAGATATAGGTGCTCAAATGGTATTTTGAAAACATGTAATTATTTCAATTTGCCATGACTGTTGAAGAATTCAAATTAAATTTAATAATTTTTTTAATTTTTTTTTGCAAATATAAGCAATCTATGCTTGATATTGTGTGGATGTTTGAGATGCATTAGGATGACTTTATTAAATGTTTGTTATTTTCTAGATTAAAATAAAATATGAATGGTCAAAATTGATTGCAAAAAGATGGTTGGAGATAGATTGAAATTATTTTATTAGATGTTGGTGTCAAAATGAACAGTTATAATTTCAGTAATTAATTAGATGGTGACGGTTTAGAAGATAATTGATGTCTATTTAAGAATTCTAGATCTGAACATATGAATAATTATATTTTTTTTTTGTTTTGACTAAATGGATAAAAGATAATTTTCTATTTGTTTACATGAAAACAAAATAGACAATTAATTAAATAATAAAAATTATTTAATTAAGTGAAGATGTGATAATAGTGAATGAAAAAGGATTATTATCATGGAAATAATTTTATTAAGATGATATTAGCATGGAAGTGTTGAAATTAGTAAATTAACATGGTGGTGCAAACAATGTTAAATGTGGTGAACAAATTAATATGGTAGATTTTACTTTTCACAACATCTATTTGTTTTTCCTTCATATGAATCTCAAAATCTTCCTTTATAAAATTATCAAGGCAATTTGAAAACAGGGCAGCAATAAATCATGTCCGTGAAGGAGGAACTAAAGAAGATTAAAATGGAAATTTTCCTACAATAGAAGAGGAAAGAGACTCCACATCTATAAGAGCTCCAATCAGCAATAGAAAACATAGAGATAAAAGAAGCTAAACTAAAAGAGCAACTAGAAGAGGCAAATCATGGGCACAAGTAACGAAGGGGTCAACCAAGAGTCAAAAGGAACTCATAGAGAAGAAAATCAAAGTGCAAATAGGGGAAGAAAGACAACGAAAAGATAGGGCAGAAAATAAAATAATAAAAGGTTTGAAGGATTGCGGGGAAAGTGAGCATACCAATAGGTTAATAAATGACTTTCTAGTAGACAAGTTGGAGAGGATAGGGCATATTCATCAAGCAAGCAGAATTGGTAGAGTGTCACGAGATGGAAAAAATAGAAATGTAAGAGTAACATTGAAAATTATTGAGAACAAAATTTTGAGGAACAAAAGACTTCTCAAAGGTACACAATTCTTCATAGATGAATATTTAACCCCTTTACAATTAGAAGAGAGAAGGAAAGAATGGGGAAAATTTGTAGCAGCAAGAAGTGCACGTAATGAAGCATGGATGTATAGAGGGAAAGCCAAATTCAACAACAAAACAACACATAGTAAATAGGAAGGCGGGGCCCCCCAAGAAAACCTCTCAATGGTAAGTTGGAATTGTAGAGGTTACTCTTGGAGAGGGCCCAGTTTAGGGTCCATAGCGGAGGGGATAGACATGATTGTCCTTGAAACACACAAGCATGAAGGATGTAAGGTTCCAAACTTTGAGGGATATATGAAGGTATCAGTATGGAATGAGCTAATTGAAAGTGGAAAAGGTCATGGAGGAGTAACAATCTTACTAAGAGATTCTTGGGAAAGAATTATACATGTGGAAAAGGAAGATCCAAAAAAGTCGTACATATGGATAAAAATAGAGGATAAAAAGTTCACAATCTATCTTGCAACATGCTACTTTTCTCCTTATGGCTCAAAATTCTATAAGAGGAAATTAGACAAAGAGTACGCTTATGCAGCCTTGAAAAAAGATATATTAGCATATAACCACAAAGGTGAAATCATCTTAATTGGAGACTTTAATGCTAGAACAGCCAATGACCAATCTCTCTACCTTAATATTGAGGAGGGAATAGGGGACAATCCTTTATGGTTAGAGGAAGAAGGGAGCCAAAAATGGGAAAAAATGTCTCAAGATGAAAAGGGAGCTATCACGCATTATGGGGCAAAACTTGATAGGAGTTTGTAGCTTGTATGATCTGGTTATATGCAATGATTTAAAGGCTTGGCCAAGCTCAGGGAACATTGTGTGCCACACTTACAATGGTCAAAGTGTAGTGGATTATGTTATAAGCTCAAAGAAACTTGTGACGAGTCGAATTTGAGCACTCCTTTGAATTCCAAGTGGTAATAGTCCTTTGTTTATCTTGCACAATATTGCATGTGGATGGACATGGAGATTTAAAGTCTACCATTACCTTCGCTAACTGGAGTGTGTTGTTAAATCATTAGATTTTTTAGTAAGTTATGTGTGGATCATTACAATCATAACTGTTACTAATCTTGGTTAATGATGAAGCCAAATATATGCAAGAAAAGACTTTTGTTATAAGTATTTATGTCTACAGCTTTGGTACTTTTACTTTCTATTTTGTATAGCTCTTTTGCTTAGGTTTCAGGAAGAGGAAATTTAGAATCAAGAACTAGACTGTTTGTTAGAAGTTACATAAAATGATTTGTTAAATAGGGGCCTTCCGCATTAACAAGATATTTTGAAGAATTGAATCTGAGTAAGACCTTGCCACATAAAATAATTTATTTATTGAAAGACTTGTTGAATTCAAGCATTAAGCTACAATAATGTAACCTTCAGATGTAGTTAGTTGTGACTAGTGGCATTTGATGTTATGTCCTGGAAAGTTTTGGAAACTAGAGCTGAGGCATATTCTATCCAAGCAAAATATCAATAATGAAGGATTCCAAATAATTTTGAGGAAAAGGGACAAATTGTGGGGTGGTTACCAATTTAGGTCAAGCATGGTAAATAGATTACCCATAAAGGGAAACATACTTGTAGAGAATGAAAGAGAATTACCAGTTGGGAAGACAATCAATAAAAGGCCTTTAAAGACCACGATGACAACGATAATTCTAGAATTGTCATTGTCATCAAAACTCAAATAAAATAGAAAAACTAGGAAATTTCTACATGGGATAAAATTCAAAGGGTTGAAATGTTCTAACCTTTATCATATTGTCAATGATGGTTTTTTCACCTGCTTTGGCCCGTGTTTGGTAGCAGGTCAAAATGATTTATGAGGCAAGCCATAGTGAAAAAAAATTCCCAAAAAAATGATGAAGGAAAAGTAGAGTTTGAAAACTTTTTTTTAAAGAATCAAAGAAATGCAAAAATCACGATCTATTCTAGACCACACTGAGCAACCAGCCACGATAAGTTTTCTATGAAGTGGAAAATTACTACAATTATTTCAAATCTTGAGGAGGTTTGAAAGGATGAATGAATGAATGTTTATAATAATGTCTACGAGGCCAAACAATCTATGGGATCCACAAATAGCTAGCAAAAGAAGCATGCAAAGCTCAAACAAACTCAAACAAAATATTGTGACTATTAAACCTCCTTCTCCTTCTGCATCCTGGATCTTCTGTTGTGTATCTTGATTAGGAAATCTGCAACTCTTGTTATATTTTCTTCGTCAAATAGGTTACTCAAGGTGTTTACATTTAGTGTCGCAACATAGTTGATTCAAATATCAGTGTAGGCTAGACACTCCATGATGTAATGTCATTTTGTCTCCACCACCCCTTGAGTGCAATATCTACATCTTCTATCTTCTCATTCCTCTTTGGGTATCATACATCTCCATGTTTTGCATATAAGTTGATGTGAGCTAGTCCTTATTTGAGCAATTAACATTTTTACCTTCCATTTTATGTCCATTCAGATGTAGTTCTTTTGTGGATGGTCATGTGTGAGATTGAAATGTTTGATTTAGTATTCCTTTTTCCTCCCTATGTGACCCACCCACATGTTTTCTTTGAATTTTTTCTTGCATGTATTTTTGTATTTCTCCATTGTTATTTGGGCAATCTTTTAGGTTAATATCCCATTTATTCATTCATTTAATGTTCTATTTCATCCATGTCTTTTTCCTTCTGTCTAGCTTCTCTCTCGTTGCCATTTTTTTGTCAAAGATGTATCTCCATGTTTTCTAACCTCCTTAAGTAGCTTGGCAGCTAGAACATAGTTGATGCCTGAATAGGAAAAGCCCCTACCTCTGCTAGGACAATCTCATATGGGATAGATGATTTAATCTTGAGGCTAGTTCTAATTAAATGATTTGGTAATTTCTCTATTTGTCTCCATTTCCTTGTTGAAGTGGTACTAGCCCATACTTCACATCCATATAAGGATTATACATCTATACATCTATTTTGGAGTGAGTATAAGGCTTTCCTTCTCCCTTAGATCTTTTTTGCTTTACATGTTTCCCAGCTAACTTTATTGTGGAAGTCTGGGCCAAGGTACTTATATTCATTGACCATTTGTAAGAGGTTACCCTAAAAAGAAAATTCTCTATGGACCTTTCTCTTCAAGGTAAAGATCATGACCTTGGTTTTTCTAGTGTTCACCTACATCCCCACCTCATGGCAAAATGTTCTAGAGCCTTCAAGTGCTCTTTCAAATTTTGTGTTGTTTTTGTCATTAAAATAAGATCATTATCATATAAAAGTAGTTTTATTACATAATTGGTAAAATGAACTCCCCCACCACCAAACTTGTATATCCATTCCTCTAACTTCTCAATGTATAACCCAAATAGGGTAGAAGATAATGGGCAGCCCTGCTTGACCTCAATGTCACTTTTGAAGAAGTCTGATAATCCCTATTTGGTTTGTGTATCTTAGCCCAGACTTGGTCATACAATCTATAAACAACAACTCTATATTGTACTAGAATTTCCAACTCTTCCATTCTACTCCACATTTTTCTTTTGGGTACCGTGTCAAAAGTTTTTTTGAAATCAACAAAGCAACAAAAGACTTCCCTTGTTTATCCCATACCTTCTCAATCAAATGTTTGAGTGTGATGCAATGATCAATGGTAGAGTATTTTGTCCTAAAGCACACTTGCTCTTTTTCTCTCTTTCCCTCCTTTTTAGCCCAAATATTGATTCATATTTCTATCATGATCCCAAAAGGTTTACCGAAGAGAGGATTGATCATTATAGTGTGGTAATTGGAGGGGTTATTGATGTCACCACTTTTGAGCAAGGGGATGACAACACTGGTTGACCAATTTGTTGGAAATCCATTTTGGATGACTCCATTGAATATTCTTTTGATGTGAGGTGTGAGGATTTCCAATCCCCTCTTAAATGTTATGCTTGTATGCCATCTATGTCTTGAGCTTTACCCACCACAAGCTTTCTAATTCCTTCTTTAATATTGTTTGAAGAGAAGAGTTTAATTCTTGATCTAATTATCGAAGGGATATCTTTGTCTTGATCTCTCACATATAGTTTCTTTACATATTCTAGCCTTTGAAGATCTATGATATTAATTTCTTTTCTTGTGTTTCTTTGTTGCAAATCTTTCCAAAAGCCTATTGGGTTGTACCTCCCAAGCTTAATCAACTCTTCTTGTTTGCATGTAATCCTCTTTTTTAATTCTCACTAGTTTTGTATATTCCTTGTTATTACCCCATATTTTGACCATTTACTTTTCTTCCTTATATTCTTCATCATACCATGGATTTGCAGGGAAGCTATTCTTGCTGCCTCTTTTAGGTCTAGACCTCTTGCACGAATTGAGAGCCCTGAGCATTATAGAGGTCAACTTGACACTGCCTATCATTTCCTTGTTTCAATTGACTAGCCTTTTGGCTCCATCACCATGTAACTATTTTTTTAGCATTGTTTGAAATATTTCTTGGTTTTCATGTATCAAGAGGATAGCCCCTTGAGTGACCTCTTCCTTTTCTATTTGTTTCATCTTCTTTTGGTATTAATTATCTTTTTGTATGCTAATCTTTACATATATTGGGATGTGATCTTATTTCATTTCTATGGGACAATGCTCGTGGCAACATCTACTCAACCCTATTAAGCCCCCCTATAGACATGTCCCTAGATTCACCAAGTTGTAGCACAATCTAATTTGCAATTGGATACATGATCCTCGAAGTGGCCTCATGTAAAAGGAGAACCACAAAGCAGTGATCACTGAATTGCAACTTGGTTACTTGACCTGGATTGTTTGGAAAGTCTTGGTAACCTTACTGTAGTTGTATTAGAAATAACTGTAGAATATGGGCTTTGAAAATCCCAGAATGAAGGTCTCTGACTACCAAAGGATTTGAAATCTCAGAATAGCCCTTGTTACAAAGGCTTCAAATATCCCAGAATAGTCCTTGAAGAAAGCTCTCCTTCCGAACACCCACTCTCTGTATGAGGGATTTAAGAAAACAATATCTAAAGTACGAAATGCTTTATTAAAACAAGAAAACAATGACTAAATTTTGGCGAGAAACCACTGAAGCTACATACCAAACATGTGCTCGTGGTGGTTATTTGTGCTAGAAAGGATGAGATCAGAAAGAGTGAGAAGAGACACTCCTTTGTCTTAAATAAGAATTTCACATATTGATCGAGGCTCACTTTAATAATAGGGAAGCCCACACACTTTGAGACCCCACAATAATTTCTAGTCATAGGTTCATCAAAGGGACTTTAGGGGAAAAATATTATGCCTTACCACTCTTGCAGGTTAACGGAAAAGAACATGAATGAGATTCGTAAGTAGAAGAGAGAAGGCTACTCAAGGAAATGTTAGGCATGAACCATGAGCAACAGCACAATAGCTGGAACAAATACCAAGGGGCAGTCTCTTTTTAACTAATAACTAACACGTTTCCCAAGATCGGGTAGTTGCCAATTTATTCATGATTTTTTTTTAAAACAAGGTTTATTAGTAAATAAGCCAGTATTTTCAGTTTGCTTGTAAGATACTTGTTTTTTCAATCAAAACCTCTTTTTTTACGTTGCAGATTTGGATTTTACTTAAGAAATTAGACATTAGAGTAATTGGGGCACACTTGAGGGCACTCATTCTTCAACCTATCAATTTCATTCAAATTCAGTTAAGGCCTATGTAATATCCACCACTTGGACACTACAAATCTTCTTCTTTTTTCATTCATAAGTACCAACTAAATTAAGCAAACTTCTCAATCTAACTTAGAAATGTCAACTTCTTAATTTCTTCAATTGCCTTAGTGGTGGTGATAGTTCTACACCACCACTTATGCTTGCACTCAAAGGTGGTAAGCTCTTGAGGTCAAGATCCCCATTATTCCCAGACTTAAGCTTCGAGGGTTCATTCCCAATGACCTTGCCTACGTATCCCTTTGAGGGAAGTCAAAGGCTTCGTAGTTCATCCCTAAAGTTTAGATGGAGTTCATTCTCTCCTCTCGTATGAGATCTTTGATCTCTCTTTAACCAAGGCTATTTATTAAAATTTATCCCAAAAATAAATATTCAATAACTAATTATGTTCAAATAGTGTACATACATACACAATCACACTGAGGGTCATGCCCTTCCAAAATTTCAAATTCCATAAATAGTGATTTGAGCACACTTCCCATTAACAAATGGGGATTGGCTCGTACACATCACACACATGATGACTGGTTCTGGCTTACATCACATATACAAAGTGACTAGCTCTAGCATACATCCCTTATTCATAGGGACCAGCTTCAATATACATCTCTCATAAAAGTGGCTAGCTTCGATAGGCATCACAAACCTAGTGACTAGCATTTACATAGTGAAGAACTCACATATCCATAACAACTAGCTACCACTTGCCCATGGTGCATCCCAGATAAAAGAAATGTCGGTGCACTACGCACTACACCATGGGACCCATTCTTATGTCTAGTCTTTTGCACCAATGAGAAAGTGGGAACAAGGTTTGAGATATCTCATACTACACCGAGTGTCTATCCTCTTCCTAACAAGTCAAGTATACCACTTCCACATAAATATATGCCCAAATTATACAAGGTTTGGTCCAATTATTACCTACCTATTTTTCATCAGAAATTCTCTTCCTCGCATTCCATCGGACGACTAAGCAACATGGTCTTCCATCATCGGAATGCAACTGGCCCCTAGGCCTACATGCTCCTGGCGGAATCTATCCAAAACCCTAGATCTAAGCGGGGTATCCCTCGTCTGCATGCAACTAGCGGTAACCATCCGCTAACTAAGTGGTATGACTGACAGTCTACCGACATAGAACGCTTCTTGACTACTGTCACTCTCGAGTGGATAAGCTTATCTCAAGTGGGTCATAGGATTTCCATCAGTGATCACCTCAAATGGAGAAGGGTAGCCTATGCATTGAGGTATACAACCTCTACCTATGCCCTCATAGGGCCCTTACTTCATCCATAGTCATAAAAGTCAGCTCTTGTACATGGAATAGCACTATAACTGGAAGAGAGGTTCCTAATTCGAACAAATAGGTCATAATTGACCAATCTAGGAATATACACGTCTTATAGGTCTAGGATTAAATCATACAACTGCATAAGATCACTTAGATCCAACATAAGATTGCCTCTACTCAATAGATAAACAAACTAACCATAAGGTGGTCTACCCTTTCACTTTATCAACAAATCATTCAAAAACACAATATATATATTAAATACGAGCTATAACACTTTCTTAACTCTTTCATAATCTTCTAATGCCTATTCGACCTCATTTGAAGCCTACTAAAGAGGAAAGGTTGACAAGTTAGAACAACCTTGAACCTTGGAGTTATTCCCCCCTAGACCCTACCCCTACAAACTTGAGGTCACATGGGCATCGTTCACCCAAGGACGTCCTATGTTCTTGTTTCCAAATGGGTCAAAGTCACACATAGTTCTCCTTTCCAAGTCTCTCAAAGGACACCTACACATAGGTTCTTGTAACCTAAGGTTTGTTGAGAATTCCCTTCAATTAATATCACTACCCTAAGGATATTAAGGTCTCAATTAATCTCCACCTATTAATATTCATGATCTCACATAAATATGCTAGAACCCTTTTAGGTTCACCTTATTTAACATAGAGACTGGGTTGGTCACCTATCCACAATAAATTCCCCTTGTTTGCACATATATTGCAACAATTATCAGATGACCCATGATGCACAAATTTCAATAGCCCCTATCAAATGACTTGCAAGCAACCAATAAAACAACATTGATTTGAGGTCTTTAATCTCAATCGATTAGTTAAATGGGCTAATGTGGCACCTTATTATGAACCCATTTCTGACACTACCTTTACAAACAAAGGTGCAACCCAATATTCTTATGTTTATTAATTTCACAACATGAAAAGTTTACGGATCACATATATCACAATCATATGCATGTGCCACTATTTGGAGTTTTCTCACATTTGTTTTTTTATCCCATAAATAATATATGTCTCACTCTTAAGGGCCTTGGAAGATAACTTGTAAGCATATGTATTGAATCTATTTAATAGTTAATCCAACCCCTTTGATTTTAGGTAGTATACCCCTTGAAGATATCATTTTCTTCCTTAGATGTATGCCATACTTTCTTCTTTGGTTACTAATAACATATTTATTTTATGATATGAGTAAGGCATGCATTCCCTATTGTGTTATAGATACAATTATTTCATTTTTTATATTTAAAATTTTAAACAAGAACTTTACATGACCAATTGCAAAATAAACATTTTTTATATTAAGAAGATGAAATTTTCATTCTATAAACTGAAAATATTTTAATTTAAATCAAAATATATATTTTTAAAAATAATTTAAATAAATAAATATTAAATTTATTAAAAATTTTAAAAACTTTTTAAAAAAATTGTATTGAAAAAAAAAATTATTCGTAATTATTTTAATTTAAATTAAAAAATTAAATTTATAAAATTTAAAAAGCTTCCTATTTGCAAGGATCTCCTTCTATCAACCGTTTAGAATTACTTTCCCTACCCAATGGGTATGAATGTGCACACACAACCAAGCAATTTAGAAAAAACATTTTGTACCGGAATACATTTTCTACCATTTTATATCATTAAAAAAAACCATTAAAGACATCAATTCAAATTGACTTGGTTTCTTAACAATTATCAATGGAGCCATATTCATAAATAAATTAGACAGTTTCTTTGGTCAGATGGCAAAGGTAAGAAGAAGGTTCATGTTGTTAAAGGGGAATGGTGTACTATGATCAAATCTAAAGGGGGGCCAGGTCTGAAGGATTTGTGGGTTCAAGGAATGGCTCTGGCTTCTAAATGGATCTTCAAAGCCTTAGAGGGCAAGAAGCCATGTAAGGTATTGATTAGAAGCAATATTGCCCAGGCAATTCCTAAGCAAGGAAAAACATGGAGATCATTGCCCCTAGATGATCTGGTTGCAAGACATTTTGCAATCAAACCATCAGGGTCGGTAGTTTTCAAGGCCATCTGGAGGGCTTGGAAAGGAGTGTGACACCTCATTACTAACAATAGCATCATTAATAAAGATTATTTGGCCCATGGTATTCAATCAATTTGGTAGAATCTATACAACAAGGGAAAACCACTTGTTCTCACTCAAGGATGTTCGGCTAAGAACCGGGCCTCTAAGGTATTAGGTACTTTAAGGACATCCTAAGAAATGGTCATCTTATCTCTTGGCCGGATTTTTGCAATAAATCTGGTATACCTCAATCTCAATGGAGAACCTACTCCATGCTGAGAGAAGCATGTTCTACTCTCTCCCTCCCTAGAGGTTGTTCTAATGAGGACGGGTCTAATCAGTTTGAATGGCACAATGGCATTCCTCTTCACAAAATGAAAGTCGGTGATATTTACACCCAACTTGTGGACAGGGGAGATATTTTGAACCATGTTAATAAATCTTGGAATATGAACTTGGAAGTCTCTAAGTGGAGCAAGCTCCTTGGCCATCTATGGGCCAAACCAATTGAACCCAAACATAAGTATTTCACTTGGTGTCTTCTTCTACACAAATTGCCTATTTATTCTTCAGATGGTGGTCCTGCTCTATGTTCTTGTTGTAGAGTTCCTGAGACTGTGAATCATATCTTCTTTGAATGCTTATTTTCTAAGGAAATTTGGAAAATGTTTGGTATATCTGTTAACGCAAATATTATCAATTGGGAATGTGTAATTGATTATGTGTCTAGACTGTCAAAAAGTGTCAACGTCTTTTGTTTTGTGCTCTCTTATGCTATATTGTGGTCACTTTGGAAATCTAAAAATAACGAGTTTTTTAATGGCATTGAAACAATCCTTACTAAGTCTCTCAAGAGACTCATTTTTTATAATGTCTCTTGGCAGGTTACAGTGGTGATGAGGATCTCTAGAAATAAGTTTTAGCAGTTGCTTGGGGATGGACCAGTTAGGATGTATTCGAGCGAGATATCCCATGGTTACACTTGGCAGATATCCACGGTAGAGAGGAATGCCTTCGAGATAGGACTTGCTAATTTCATGGTTGAATTGGAGATTAAGATGAAACCATCAGTTTCCCTAACAACAACACCTGTTGCAATCACAGTCCCAGATACAACAGTTAACATACCAGAAGCCATCCCTATCCCAAAATCTGCTAGGATGAGGCAAACTTGGATGGAAGGCCAGCAAGGTTGGGTTGCTTAGGTACACGGGGGCTTCACTAACTAGGAAATATTATATCATGCGCATTCATAATGGGGGGTTTAATATCCCAAAAAATGAGGGTACAATATATTGCCTATTAGTGAAAATAGGGGATTTTTTATTTCGGGCTATGAAAAAATACAATATTTGGCGAAAATAGGGGGCTTTTAATTCAGACTGTGTATTGGGAGGGGGTGACAAAAAAGGAGACTAGGGTAATATTATTTGAAAATAGGGGGTTTCTTTAGTGTGACATGAACGCATGTTCTATAAACCATGTTCACTAAGTGAAGCCCCTGTGTTTGGGTAGAAGATGAAGATTTCAGTCTGCTCTTTGATTAAGCAATGCATTCGTTATATATATTTGCCTAGTGTTTATATCATTTTTGTATATGTAATTTTGTTATGATACTCAGTGGGGTTGAATCCTCATCGTGATACTTATAGTGTTATTCCACTTCGGTTACTCTGTATTTTGCCACACTCTACTCTTGTTATGACTCTATTATCTTTAATATAAAAAATAAAAAAATAAAAAGAGATAAATTAAGGAGATCTATATTAACTAGATGTTTATTTACAAAAAAAGTTATTTAAAAAAAAAAAATCCTAACATAAAAAATAATAATATGTTAATAGGTTGATTTAGTTGTCCATTGGGAAAATTAAATTTTAATATTGTAATTATAATAGTTTTTTTTTTAGATATACTATCTTATAAAATTAATATTACATTGAATTCACTCAAAAGTTTTATATAAAATAGATTAAAAAAATGGTTTGAATCGAGTCTTCATGTTAAAATTTAGGCATTACAGTAGGTAATTAGAAGGTCAATGGTTTTGCAAAAATATCGAAAAACTCTAAACGATGGATATACTAATTGCAAATGCAATCAAGCTCTTGATCAATGGAAATGTGGCTTATCTCTACACATCTAAGTATTTTCCATATCAAATTTTGGGAATGGCCCATAACAGTCTAATTGATATAAAATAGATATTTTTGATGGCATAAACAAACTCAAAACGTCCTTGCCTAGAAAGTACAATGAGCATATAATTTCTTGAGTGAGCATATAATTTTTGGAGGGATCATAGTTGGATTGATAATATAGCTAACGGAGTATAGTTGCCCATGATAAGAAAATGAGTGTGACATTGTTTAGGAAATCTGATTACAGCAACTATCTTTCTAAGGGAAAATATACATAGTTGCAGCTTCAAAGGAACAACATCTAGACCTATAACCAACTCTACGAACATAATGATTCATAACATTTGTACAAACATTCTCTATTATTCATACTTTTACATAAATTTACTCTCAACCATATTTAAATCTCCAAAACTTTTAGCATATATTTTATAGGCATAACCATTGCACCTTTATTTGGTCAAAGCGCTATTTTAAATATCATATTTAAGGTAAGAAGTTAGGCACAAGAACTAAAACATTTTAAAAGGAAACTCAAGTCACAACTCTAATAAGTATTTAAGAAAAAATTGCGATGTCTCATTTAGTTGAACCACCGTCACAAAGGTATCATGTCCCCATGTGCCAGGTAAAACCCTTTCCATTCACTTCTTTTGTATAACTAATTTCGTTTGCTGGATTCTCACGCATGTATTGGTTGCAGGAGGTTGCACTTATTTTCAACACTCTTCATCCAAATGGAAAAGGAATTACACTTGCAGGAGGTTGCTTTCTGTAACCCTAGTTTGTGGAATTTTGTGGAGGTAATAAATTGGAGAGACAAAAAGTTGCCCTGGAGTACACCTTACTCACTGCACTAAGTCGCAAGTCGAATCGCTGAGAGATTTGGAACATTTTCATTTTGTTTCTCAACTTCTTCTTCCACTCCTCATTGAATTTTCTGATGTGATTTAGAGGCACGCCAAAAGTGAGGGGCCAAAGAGTATTATTGGTTCTGGACAAGCATATAGACCAAGTGAAATATTATCTTGGGGAAGGAAGACTTGGGAGAAAACATGTTACAATAAAACTTAAAATAATTTGTATCTATTTTTATATGGTACAATAAAACATAAATATAATTATATTTATATTATAATATGTTACTACTAAAATTCAAATATTATTGTTTAATTAATAAATTTTTTTGTTTTAAATATTATGTTATTTTTATTATTATATTAAAAATATTTTATATTATATTATGTTATTTATTTTATAATGTGAAAGTACTTAATTTTATTCAATTATACAAAATTAGAAAGAAAGAAAAAACACATTAAATATTTATAAATGTGAGTGATTTTTAAATGAAAAATCTAACTTGAATTTAATTTTTTCACTATCCTTTCAAGTAACATAAGCCTATTTTTTAGAGTCATTAAATACAAAATAGAAAAATCATTTTAACTTCTTAAATATTATCTTTTTTATTTTACAAAGACCTATATTTTAGAATCATTAAATACAAAATAGAAAATCATTTTAACTTCCTAAATATTAAATTTTTTACTTTACAAAGGCCTATGTTGCCTATATTTTAGAGTCATTAAATGCAAAATAGAAAAATCATCTTTAACTTCTTAAATATTACAATTTTTTACTTTTCCCCTAAAATTCTTTGTAAATTACTTTTTTTTCATTATATAAATTTTCTATCCTAAATTTTATTTTTTATCTCTCACAATGTAATATTTGTAAACCATTATTTTATCTACCATTATCTTTAATAGAAATATTTAAACTGAAAATTACTTTTATTATATTGATATTTATTAGTGTATATTGATATTAAATTATATTATATTGTAATATTCATATTTATATATTATTTAATATCATATTTTTATTTATTTTCATCTTTATTAAAGTTTGGACAAATTTTATTATTATTTGAAGAAAAACATTTGTTATGAGAAATATGTTAAATGTTATCATATTACAACTAAGGTGTTCAGCTTTTCTCACTACACATAAACCCTAATTTTGGCTATTTTGAGGGAGTGTTATGAACGAACCCAAAAACGTTGGATCTACCAAAAACAAGATGATTGTAAGATTGTAAATGGAGATAATTGCTATGGCCATGAAAAACCATTCTACTATTTATAACTCTGGTTGTGACAGTAATACTATTTATTTCACCTTTGGTTATTTAAATAGCATCAGGTAAACCTGTTTCAAGTGCAATGACCTGCATAAGTTTGTACCTGTTTATATTTATTAGTTTTATATTACTAATAAAGAATGATAACTTAAAAGAATATTTGTTTTTTTTACATAATTTTTTCTTTTATTTAATTTTTCTAAACATCATAGATAATAGAAGGGTGTGTGCATCAAGATGGTGTCAAAAAAGTGGACACACACCAAAAAAAAATGAAAAAACAGATAGCGCGTACGTGGTTTTTGAATATTGAATAACCCCCTACGCGCTTTGGTTCGTTTATGTCGAGCCTAAAGGGAAGGGACCGCATATGCAGTCCTTAAAAACTAAGACCGCGTACACACAGTCCCTTAGAAATTAGGACCTCGTACGCGGTCTTGGTGTTTTAAGACCACGTACGCACTGCCTATCAATATTTTTTTTTTACGCCAACTGTGTCTCATTTTCAACCCGCAGTCGAAAGCAATTTGGAGGGGCATTTTCTTGGAAAACCACACATGGGCTCCCGATTTCCACTTCCCAGCACCATGGAAAGAGGTAGGTTGTTAATATTTTTTGTTTATTTTGCATATTTGATAAATTTATTTACATTTTGAATTTAAAATCATTGATTTTGATTAGTTTTTTTAATTTTTTGTTACAAATATATCAGATTGTCAAAATCCAGAACCACAACAAGATGAAAACCCACAGCAAAACCCGTAAAATACACCTCCAACTCCTCCTTTAGAGCGTACACCAGCTACACGGGAGCAATTTCTTAATCAGTTAGGGCAAAACACTACTAAAATAAGTAGACTTATTAATAAATTGAAAACATCTAACCTTGAGCATCATTTATCCCTTGCCACTAGCCTAGAAACATTAGCTAGTGGTGCCACTACAATTTCCACTCAGATTACAAAATGGGGAAACTATAGGGATTAGGTGTCGTGCATTTTATGAGAATGGATTATCATATGAGAAGTGAAAAACAAAAACATAAGTAAAGCACAAATATGTGCTCTTTTTGTTGATCCTAGAACTGGTGAGTCCTTACCTCTTAATGCAAAGAGGTTTCCCATACATTGGTGTACCAATGTGCAGATGAGGAATCTGGTTTGGAATAGGTGGTGGATGGTCTTTGATGAACCACCTTGTAATAATTATGAGGTGCCATTGTATTTTTTGAGAAAAGTATATTGTGAGTTTGTCCTTAATGAGAAGCCTAATTATTTTGACATGAGAGAGTTTCATGGTAGAGGTGGCGGCTTTGTCCAAGATAGACCTAGAACTCGTAGGGTATTAGACCCGCAAAGTCGTTGCCCCCTAGCACCCAGACCCAAGGTGCATGTGACACTAACTCATTTGGGTGCATTTTTCGATGAACTATGGGATTTCTTTCATTTTGTTGGATCTTCGGAAGCAATTTGTGTCAAATCTATTTTTTTTTAAATCTTGTCCGACGTTCGTCGGAATTCCAACAAAAACCAACTGTCGTCGGAATATTGCTCGACGTTTGTCAGAATTTCGATGAAAAACAGAAAGGTGAAAAAGTAAATAAAAAAATGTGCAGACGGTGTTTTTTGTACTTGCGACATCGTTTTGCTTGGTTTTGAAGGTTATAGACCGAATTTTTCATAGCCCAATTTTTTTGCCTATGAAAAAAAATCATGTCAGATAATATAAGCGAAGAACAAAATAAGGAGACAATTGCTAGATTGTGGTCTAGCTTGAAAATAAAAGGTGATGGGAAATGTTATTGTCCCTGCAAAAATTGTAAGGGATTAAAGACTAGAAGACTTTTAATCACAACAGCTAAGAAACATTGTAGGCAGCATGGTCACATTAAAGGGGGGCATGATTATCGTCCATTGGTAATTTGTTCATTATATGTGTTTATATTGACTGCATTTGTAAATGTTTATATCGTTTTAACAATTTATATACATAAAAATCACTTGTTAATGAGATCATGATCATGGTTTATTTATGTTGATCATTTTTATATAGGTGGGGTGCCCTAGGGCACATGATATGGACTACCACGACCCGGAGAATGTGGTTTTCCAAGTGGAGGAACATGGAGGCGTGAATATCAAAGTTGAAGATAATGATCCTATGGAAGAAGATGATCATGCGCCAGAAAACACAGTTTAAGATGATGGTACAAATGTACATTGATCCATGACACATTTAGTACTGGCACAGCTGATCATGATGATCAAGATGACTTTGATGTTGTTCATGATTTATCTGTACTTGAGAAGGCATACGAGCCCCTTTACGAAGCCTCCCAAACAACTCTTCTCTCTGTTGTATTGTTGTTGGTGAACTTGAAGGTTATGAATGGTTTATCCAACATAACAATCTCACGTATGTTAAGGTATGTCATATATGTCATCTTTTTTCATCTATTTTTGTTGTTATTTCATCACTAGTAAATAAAAGGTGAAATATGTACCATTAATATTCTTTATATTAACAAATTATTTTTTTGTTCTAGATTGATAGGTGATTTTTTGTTACCACCATCAAATATTCTACCTCGCTCATATCGAGAATTATCTGCCATTATGAAAGGTATTGGAATGGAGTATCAAGCAATAGATGCATGTCCTAATGATCATATTATATATCATAAACAACATGAATTTGCAATAGAATACCCTTAATGTCATATCAGTAGATATCGAACATATCAACTAACAAAAAAGGTGTTTCGCAAGGTTCTTCATTATATTCCCATTATTCCACGTTTGCAATGATTATTTAGGTGTGAAAGCTTGGTGCAATTTATGGATTACCATGCACGCAATAGAAGTCAAGATGACATTCTTCGAATGCCTGTGGATGGTTCTACATTTACGGATATAGAGGAAAAATGGCCACACTTTATAGAAGAACCTCGTAATCTCATGCTTTCATTGGCAGCGGACAGTGTCAATCCATTTGGAGAGTTGAGATCTTTTTACTCGGTGTGGCCTATTTTTGTTATCAACAATAACATTCCTCCATGGATATCAATAAAGAGGGAGCACATAATGTTGGCAATGATTGTTCCAGGTATTTTTTTCATTTAATAGTCATGTACATTAAATTATATATATTGCAGTAAAATGGTTATAATAATTATGTAATGTTTTTGTTCATTCAACTAGGTAAGTACCAAGTTAAAGATATGAATGTATATATCGAGCCTCTTATTGACGAGTTGTTGGAGTTATAGAATGGTGTCACTATGTATGACATCTCTAGACCAATAGGACAAACTCAATTTCAATTCCATGCAATGCTTGTATGGACAATTCATGATGCCCCAGGGCTAACACATTTTTGTGGTATGTTATAATGTTCAACTTGCGCACTTTAATAATGTTTAATTTTTTAAAGTATAAATCATGCATTTTTTTAAATAATCCATTCAACATATATAATTATAAAAAGTAACATATTTAATCCAATTATACATGACCTTGCAGGGCTTCAAACAAAGAGAAAATTTGCATGTCCATTTTGTGGTCCAAAGATGAAATCTCATCATTCAACAAGATTAGGAAAGCAGGTGTTTGATGAGTATAGGCACTTCCTCCACAAAAATCATAAGTATCGAACTACTGAAAAAAAAAATTTCAATGGGAAAGAAGAGACTACATCAAAACCACGAAGAATGAAACCTCACCTATGGAAGTTAGAATATAATAAAATTAATCGTCAAGGTAGTGTCATTCAATCTAATTGTTTATCTATCATATATGATATGTTTGAAATTATATTTTTATATTTTGTTTTGTTTACTCATGTTGTAATTGACGATGATTGTCATTGTTAACTTTTTAAACTTATATGCTTCATGAAGGTCGTCAAGGCATTAATTACCACCATCCAAAGGGACTAAAACGTTATCCCAGACAATTTAGTAGGTTGCCCTACTATGAGAAGCTACAAATTGTGCATTTGTTTGATACTATGCATATTGGAAAGAATGTAATAGAGATGTTATGGAAAATATTGGATGGAAGGCGTGACAAAGAAAAAATTGTCAAAATTTGTAGTGACATTTAGGAATCCAATCATGCAATGAAAAATGTCATTCAATTGAATAGCCATGGAGACAAAATTAATATAGGTGCCCTTCTTTGGTTATTAACGGAGCAGCAAAGCAATGCTATAAAAGAGGTCATACGAAAAATTCATTTTCCAACAGGATTTGTTGCGAACATGAACAATCTCATAACAAAGAAAAGTGAATTTGGGTCAGGAATGAAAACACATGATTGGCATACCTTCATTAAGTTAATTCATGTTCTTGTATATTTTCTATATATTTGTATACTGCATGTACTTTTCATTGTATTATGTTTGGTACTAGTTTCGGAAAAACAATGAAAGGATCATTTTATAATTATTACAGTACGTTCTACCTCTATCTCTCCCAGACCACTTCGACAATAATGTCAAGCAAGTTATATATGATCTTGGAAAATAGACGAGGTAAGTAGTGATATTTGTTCAATTTGTTGTATAGATATTATATTTGTCATTTGTTTTACTTGTTACGTAATATACTGTATATTGTTTTGTTAATTCTCGTTAATATATTTGTGTCTTGAATCACTTGTAGATGGTTGTCATCTAAAGAAATCCATAAAGAAGATATTAAATATTGGAAGACAAAAATTCCTCATCTAATGTGTGAAATGCAAAAGTGTCTACCTTCAATATTTTTCAATGCACAAGAACACTACCTCATACACCAAGTTGAGGAGATTGAATAGCGTGGACCTATACACACAAGTTCAATGTGGATGGTTGAGAGGCACTTGAAATTTTTGAAGGCTTTGGTTCGACAAAGAGCACATCCTAGGGGTTCTATGGTGGAGAGATATATGGTATATCATACTATGGTGTACATTACTAAATATCTTCCTAAGTTTGCGGCAAAGATCCATGTAGATCGCATTTGGGATCCCAACTCCATTAACAAATTCGAAGGGGAGTACCTGATGGGGAAAGGTATATTGAGAAAAGTGAGAGGTAATTATTGGATGTTCATGAACATTAATCTGAATACATTTTACATTTGGTTTTTTATAGATGATGAGAAAATACAACACCATAGGAGCCCAAATAATCTCTGCAAGCTGAAAAACTTGTTACAAGGAGAAGCAATGAAGCAAATCACAGAAGGAAAGAATGCACAGGAAAAATATGCTCCAAAATGTATTGTCAATAATAATCCTTCTTCATCATACAATGAAAAGAAAGAACTCAACCTTTAATAGGTCAAGAAACCCTAAAAGGGAAAACCTAGGTTTGCACATAATTAATTAAAATAATTAATTATATGCACCTAAAGTTAGCTTAAGTGTAAAAGACATAAAGGGAACTTAAATAATTAAACAAATAATGTTTAATTAATCAAGTAAATACCTGAATACTCTAACACCCCCCCTTAAGCTAGACTTAGGGAGAAGCTAAAACCTAGATCAGCTACTGAAAGCAATAAAGATGGGTCCCGGAAACAAGGCCTGACCAGGTACCCAAATACAATGAAATCCCTATGAACTGGAGAAATAGAGAAAACCACATGGGAACAAAACTCTACTCCAAAAAGAGATTAAAAGAACACCACTGAAGCATGAAGAACCTACAAACTCTGTCGAAGAATAACTGCTGATCTGAAGAACATCCACTGAACTAGAACATGACCAGGTAGAGAAGACTATAATCTGCATGAGTGCCCTCAAATGATACTACTCAAATCAGAAGGCAAACAAGGCAAAGCAACTAAAATCGAAGATATAGATGGCATGAGAAACCAAAGCCTGAAGAGCTGATCAATCGAACCATGGAAGCAGTAGAACCAACAGGATAAACCTCCCCATACTGCGGAAGTGGGAGAGGGACAGGAACACTGAAAAGGACAGCCAAAAATAACTGCATGACGAAGAACCAAGAACATCAAAGGTGTTGAGACACATCATCATGAGGCGAATGTCGTGGAATGAACACTCACTTGACAAAGGAAGATGGCAAACAATAGGCAAACATCAACCCCCTCATGGCACTTGATCAATAGTGAATGTACAACAAGACACAAGATATGCAAGATTCCAAGTAAACAATGCATAATGGCACTTTATCTCAGTGCGTTTGCATAATTACAAGCTACAATGATAAGAAGACTGGAAATAGAAATGAGAATCAAAACAGAGACACCCTACTTAGAAAAGAGATCCCAGGACCTGAAACAACCACGATATCCACCAGTGCTGAAAAGCAAAAAACTGAATAAAATGTGCATGGAGCATAATCTGGAAAAAAAACTCATATTTCTGGAAAGTACACAGCACAAGCTTTCTGAAAATATAAAGTTTTCGAAAAACGGAGGCCGGATGCTCATTCTACGTCTCTCGAAGTGCAAAAAAGAGACCTCACTTTGACACCATATAGATGTTGAGAAAATACAACACCACAGGAGCCCAAATAATCTCTGCAGGCTGAAAAACCTGTTACAAGGAGAAGCAATGAAGCAAATCACATAAGGAAAGAATACATAGGAAAAATATGCTCCAAAATGTATTGTCAATAATAATCCTTCTTCATCATACAATGAAAAGAAAGAACTCAACCTTTAATAGGTCAAGAAACCCTAAAAGGGAAAACCTAGGTTTGCACATAATAATTAATTATATGCACCTAAAGTTAGCTTAAGTGTAAAAGAGATAAAGGGAACTTAAATAATTAAACAAATAATATTTAATTAATCAAGTAAATACCCAAATACTCTAACATTTTTATATATATTGTAGTTAATTAATTCTTAATCTTCAATATACATCAATTTTAAATTTCTAGTTATTTTTTCTACAGTTGCTCGAGAGTGGGACGCACTACATTTGTATGTCACAAACAATCTTGATTGGATGACGGTATGGATTGAACGATGTCAACAACCTAGTCATGCATTAACATGGGAAGGTGTGGCTTCATTGGTTAAAGAAGCTCATCGTAATGGAGATTCCAATGTTACACCAAGGGAAATTGATTTGGCATATGGTTTAAGAGATAAACAGGTATGTATAAATATATTAATCATCCATATTATTTAATTTTTTTTCAATTGTAATGATTTATGTGTGTGTGTGTGTGTGTGTTGTTTTTTGCATACATTTGACCAAGAATAAATATGTTTATCAACTGGTGACGCAATAATTTTTACATGGTTGACATATTGCAGGTGAAACACCACAAGGCTATGTGGTGCAATGGCCATAAATTTCGCATCAAAAAGTTGGATGACATGAAGAAAACTTGTGATTCTGGGATAACTGAAATATTTCAGGTGACTAATGTTTCATCTAGAAGCGACATACATCCTCAAGTCTCAGAAAATCGATACTATGGGATTTTGGACGATATACTTGAGTGTGACTTTGGGTCCTTCAAATTAGTTCTTTTCATCGTCCAATGGTACAGGCTATGATTGAATTAAAATGATCCTGACATAATTGTTATTGAACATGATAATGGATTTACAATGGTCAATACAAGGTCATTTGAGCGAGCTGGAAATGAGCCCTATGTTCTCTCAAGCCAATGTGAGTAGGTATTTTACTCAGAGGTTCCACATAAACCGGGTTGGTCATTTGTTGTTAGACATGATCCTAGAGGAAGGCCAGTAAATTATAATGTCATGGAAGAAGAAGATACAAAAGAACTAGAAGATGACGTGCATGATGATCAGGATCAACAGCTAGTTGATGTGCCTGACGAAGATGTCAAAGAAGAGGATCAAGATCACGATGATGTAGGAGTTAATGTTCATGAAGATGATGATGATATCAATGATGATGATGATGATGATGATGATGATGATGATGATGATGACCAATAATCCTTACAATGTCGATTATGGATTGGAAGATAAAGACAAAGAGTTGGATGAAGAAGAAGATCAATGACATGATTTAAATGTATGATGTATGCGATTAGTGTAAACACCTAAAAATTGTCATGTCTAATTAAATAAATATTTTATTTTTTTAATTATTTAAGCCTAATTCTTCTATTAATTAAATAAATCTTTATTTATTTAATTAATTCATTTATCCTCTTCTAGCCTTATTTCTCATTTAAATAAATACATTTATTTATTTAAATTATCCTTTTCTTAAACTAAATAAATATCTTATTTATTTAATTTGATCTCACTTCTTCTATTAATTAAATAAATCTTTATTTATTTAATTAATTCATTATCCTTTTCTACCCATGACACATGTCATTCATCTCTTAATTCATACACTACCTACCCCTTTCATTATTTTATTATTTCTTTTACCTACCCTCTAATCATAGCCGACCTCCTTTTACACCTCTCAATCTTATCCCTCCATTTCATATAGTGTCTTCTATATAAGGAGATGCTTCCTTCATTATCAAACCCTGATGACAGAGCCTAATCATCTTTTATGCAATTGACTACACTACGATCCTACTTGCAACCACATTTCGTTCTTTGTTGAGCTCTTGTGCACATAAAATCTGAGAGCAAATATATCAAGCAAGATCAATGGAGATAGGAAGAATGGAGATCAAAACCCTATTGTACATGTGATGGTATAATCTTTGTGATTTCATTTGATTTGCATTGTCTTAGGTAATCTTCATATGTTATGGTGGATCTTTGTTGATTGTTAGGCTAGGGTTTTGTGGTTGAATTCATTTAGCCTTTCAATATCGTTATTATTGTTATCCATTTTCACCATATACAATTAGTATATTATCTATTTTATATTGATTTCTTGATATTTTTTGGTGAAATATAAATGTTGTGATTATGTGGGAGGGCTTGTTTGTAATTATGTGGGAGGACTTGTACTTTGTGATTATCTTTACATGTATGTTTACATGTCAAGTCATTTATACTTTTACATTAAAAATGTTTGCATCATGTTGTGTTCCCTGCTGAGATATTTATAGAAAATTTAATGGATGAATCCTTTTAATGGTTAGTTATGCAATAACACAATGATTCATATTATGTTGTATGAAGCACCTGATACTATTTTGTATCTATGCTCTTAATATAATTCGAGGAGATGATGTTTTCCAATCTTGATATTTTAACAAGTTTATGATATTTGCATGAGCTATTGTAGATAATACCTTAGGGAATGTGTGTTGAATTAAAGGATCGTTAAGAAGTGTTGCAGATAATACCAACACTACCTATGTTTACCCTTCGCACGTGTTTCGTGGCATACACACTAAAACACTTTACATACATTTCACCCTCATATTAAATAGTGAATTTCATAGTTTAGTACATATACATTCCTAGTTCTTCTACTCCATTAGTGACCCCCAAAAGCACCCAAAGCTCAAAATTTTAATACATATATAGGTTATACTACTTTTTTTGGCCACCTATAGTGCCTCAATCACTTTGCCTCAAATTTTAATACATATATATAGGTTACACTGTGTTGGTTCCCAAATCAACAAATCCTAAATCCTAGAGAGATAGCCAATAACTCATGAACAAACTCAGGATTGGACTTTGCCAATGAACAAGATTTAGCATGGAAGCTACAATCTTATATTCTTCAGGATCTGCAAGACCTAGGCAGGTTTACCTATAGCATTGTGGTCCATATATCGACTCTAGGCTAACTGACAATGCATTATTCAGCAAATGCTTTCAATGAAAATATACCAAGGAAAAGTATAACATACTACAAATTCTGGCTTGAACCTTAGTTTTTATCACTCTTGCTTGCATTGAAAGCCGACTCTAATCTACTTCTATTTCTAATACAGAAAACTAAAAATTGAATATAAAAGGTGAAATAAAGATGTAAAGATGACCCTCAAACCTTAAGAAAGTATGATCAGTTCCTGTTCTAAGGCAAAACAGAGTCAAATCACAGTCCTAGTGACAAACAAAATAACATTATCAACATTAAATTTCAATGCTAAACACTTAAGACTTGCTTAAAGTGCTTAGATTAAGAATGCATTCATAACCTCCCCACGCACTCTCATAATCTATTGCAGTATTCAAGACAGAATTTAATTTTTTTAGCTTGAAATGAAACCCATCAAAGAATGCACATTCCCCATTAGAGAAGACAAATTGCATATGTCATTAACACAACAATTCATACAACACATTACAAAAGGTATGAGAAAGAAGATGAATGTTTCCTTTTATTGATTTTCAAGATAAAACTAATACATTCATGAAAATGTTACAATGGATCACCAAAACTACAAAAGACTATCTGTTGTTATATTAAAGTTTTTGGAATCACCCTTGCTTCTTGGCCCTGAATTCCCTTTTATAACACAAGGGAGAAAAACAAGCCTCGGGATGAAGAAGACACATGTCAAAATTCAAAATTACAAAATTGACCTAAAGCCTAGGTCCTTGATTTCTACGTGCAACCTCCATTCAATGATGGTCGTTGAAAGGCATCATCCTAGGAGCTTAGTCTGTGGTCCTGCACAAGACGTCCTCATATTTGTACTTCGTATATGCTCTTGTCAGGATTAAAAGTGCAATATGGTATGCGATGGCAGATACCTTGGAGATTGGTCCCTTCTAGCTGAGCGCTCAAATCATTCTCCCAAAATAGATATCCTGCACAAAACTTTCAGGGGTAGCAAAAATGGAAGGCAACGACTAGTCCTCCTCTTCAGGCTGCTCTTCTTCCAAGGAGCAGTATTTTTTATGCAATGCTTCAATTTCATTAGTTGGCCAAGAAAAACACCTCAAGCTATGTAACTTGTTCATAACTTCCTTTGTTTTGTGGGCGGGCACAACTGCATCTCCTAAGGAAAAATTATGATACATTTGTTCAACCTCCATGATTTTATCAACAATACTAAAAAAAGTATCACTTTGATTTGGGTCTCCCTCCAAAAATGCCAAAACTATATGTATTGCTTCTCTAAAGCCCCGCTTCCATTCCTCTAGGCTTTTGATCTGACCCTCATCTACCAAAATTATAGGAATATGCCACTTTTGGAGTCCTTGAAAAGAATCAATCATTCCCATTAGTGCTTTTCTTTCCTCCTCTATATTGGGAAACTCTTTAATCAATAAATTATAACTCTTCTAGGTTGCCCCTACAATTTGAGGTGGTTGGGCCACATTCTTTACTGCCAACATGACCTCCTTCAAGCTTTGACTCCTTGGCAGCCACGTAGCTCTAATTGGTTGAAAGAATGAAATACATTCATCAAGCTAACTCAAGAGCTTAGATGTCAAAGAATATGAAGTATGAACTCATTTAATTTATCAATGATTTTATTTGAAATCCTCGAAATTGAATCTTTCCTGATTTCAAAATAATTATTTTTAGCCTCATCTTTGACCCTTTACATTTCTTTATTCAATTTTTCAAGCTCCTCGGGTCTAATCCCTCCAGAAGAATTAGCTGATAAATTATTTATTTGTTCCTTTAATGTAATGTTCTCAATAAATAATGCATTATACTTTGCATTCAAAGCAACATGCATATCCTTTAACTGTACATGTTTTTGCTCCAGATCCTCTACTGCAAGCTGGGCAAACTGGACTATGTGCTTGGAAATCACCACAACCTCTAAAGCAGTAGTATCCTCAAGGGTCCTTACAATAGCATCTCTTGTTTTTTGTTGTACCCCCTGCAAAACTATGGGCTTTTGAGTTCTAGGATCCTTTGACCATACAACAAAAGCCTTTGAGCTTATGCTGACCTAGGAGCCATGTTCTCCAGACTCTCTTGCAAAATTGGGATCCTTCTGCCATATGATCTGATCTAGCAAAAATATTCTTTCAAAATTTCAGCCCAGGACCAAGAGCATTCTGATGTTCATCACCATCTCCCTACCCTCCTGAGGGGTGAAATTAAATTTATCCTTGTCAAAATTGTTGATTTCTTCATCAAACATACTCTTCAATTTCTCTCTTAGCCAAAATGATTTGAACTTAGGGGTGTTAACAAAATTATCATCCGCCATAAATTTCTTTGAAGCAACAATCCTTTCATCATCCGCTTCCTCTATAGGGATTGTGCTTGGGATGATAGCCATGTCTAGATCGTTAAAGACTTTAGCATTTGCATCATCCTGGAATGTATATCATGGAGGAAAAGGTGGTGGCACAAAATTATCAAAATCTTCTTGAACATCTACAAAATCGGATATCTTGGCTTTTCCCTTTTCAATCTTCCTGACTTGATCAGAAGCCACCTTCTTATCCTTTTGCACACCTCCTTTAGAGGACTCTGCAGATGCTTCCTCAACTGTCTAAGCCTTGGGAGATGGATCAATTGGCTTTTCTTTATATTCCACTCCTTTATCCTTGGCTTCTCTTCGTTGTAATTCATCCTTAATTATGTCATCTACCTTTCTTAGCATGAAATACATTCTACCAAAATCATCTCAAAAATATCGGAAGTAACCTAGAAAATTGGGGTCCTCTTGTTTCCTCTCTCTTTAAAATTTGTTCATGAGGTCCCACTTCTTCCTTCTCTGCTCAGCCTCACGAGGAAGGGCATTTCTGATTAAGTCTTTCGTTTCTACAAAAGAATGAAAATACCCTTTCTCTTTCAATACTCTAATATCATGTATACACCCCTCGGGGTCATAATGCCTAGCCTGAGCAACTCTTAATCTATGATTTTTTACCAAAAAGTTCTCCACCTTTTCTAATGCATCACAACCCACAGTGAACTCATTGAATATCGTTACCCTGGGGAGGATATTTCCCTTTCTATCCATTTTGATTTTCTCCTTTTCCATCCATATTATTTGCCAAATTAATTCTAGGAAATCCAACCTTGGGGAGACAAAAATTGGCAGAACATGGGGTCCCTGCTCACATCCATAAATTCTAATAATTGTACAATTTCCATAGAAGAATAAATCCCCAAAATTATGGATGAATGCACCCTCAAGGTATACCAATCCATCTACCTTGCAACTCCTTGTTCTCAATATCTTAATAATTTATTTAGGCAGCCTTGGCAACACTACCCCAAGCCTTGTAAATATTTACATCACAAAGTGATCAAATAATACACAATAGTCACCAAATTTGGACCCCATGTCCCATACATGAGTCCATCTTTGCGCTGGCCATGAGAGACTTGTGTAGGGATCATTGGTCCTTATTCTCAACTTTGGGTCCCAGTATGCTCTGTTCTAATAAAGAATCAAATGATAAACCAAAGAATAGTGCAAGAATTGTAATTTCACATCTTTATTTTTATCCTTCATCAGCCCCTCATGAATCCTATCATGAATAACACTTGCAAAATCATACAATTCATTTATTGAAGGGTGTTAAATATTAATAGCCATCATTATAAAATCAACACGCAATTTTGTGAACCCGCAATCAACTCCAAGGACCTGCCCCAATGCATAATAAGTTTTAATAACAAAGTATGGCTCAAAGCAATCAAGCATGAAGGGATCCCTTTCAAATGGTAGGACTGTTGGCATATGCACACTCCAATGAGACATTGTATGTGATTGAAGTTTTGTCATTGATGGAAACCTTGCAATCCTATGGCACTAGCAAAGGCATTATACCGGCATCAGCAGATCACACTCTACACCGGCACTCAAGACACCGACACCGGCACAAAGAAAGGAAGTATATTGGCACAGAGACCAACAAGATTTTGCTACATTATATTTTGTTTATTATTGTAAAAACTTTGTAAGCCGACTTGGCAAATTGTAAAATGACTCTTATATATAAAAGAGATCATTGTAGACATTTGGTAAGAGATATGTAAGTGATAAGGAAAAATATTAGGCAGACCTATTATGCGAAATATAGGCTAAAGGGTTTATGTAAGAAGCAGAGCAGCAACCGGTACTGGATCAGGCATTATAGATGCTATTGCAAAGCAGTACAAGATATTGGATTTGTATAATCCTCATTGTAAGTCAGTGAGACTTCCCATTGAGCAGTGAGCTCTAGGCAGTTGGCCTTCCTGCATGTGCAGGCCCCTATTGTAAGTAATATTCTCTTATTGGCCAATGAGTGAATATTGTGGGTCGCAAATCCCACCAAGGTTTTTCCCACATCGGGTTTCCTCGTTAAAACCTTGTGTTATGGTGTGCTTTTCATGTGGATGTTCTTGATTCTGTTTATTGCATTATTTCTTGCATACCGGTGCACTGTTATAATATGTTCTGCATGTTTTAAGTTAAGAAATTCTAATCACTGGTTAGATATTGATTCACCCCCCCTCTCAATATCTATGGGATTCCTAACAATTGGTATCAGAGCTGTGTCCTCTATTTTTAGAAGGCTAACAGCTTGAGGATGATCTTGACACCGGTAAAGATGGAAAATCTGATGAAGCAACTTGAAGGAGCTCTTTCAGACTATGATGCAGAGAAATTGAAAAATATCAAACTAGAAGATGATTTAAGGGCAGCTTAGGATATCATTCAGACACTTCAAGAGAATCTTACTGTTGCAAGAAATAAGAGAAGAGAACTTTGTGAAAAATTCCAAAATGAGAATGATGAAAAGGAATCACTTAATGATATGATAAGCAAGTTGAAACAAGAGAACATGACAACAAAGAATGTGATGCAGGATATGACTATGAGATTTTGCAAAGAGGTTGAGGATAGGAAGAAGAATGAAGAAGAATTGACCAGAAGACTAAGTGATGCAGCAAATGAGAACACAAGACTTAGCTACGAAAATGACATGTTGAAGACAGATCTAATGCATACTCAGAATGACTCAAATGAACTGATGAGACAAAAAGAAGTCTTAGAAAGAGAACTAGAAACTGCAAATCAACATAAAGAAAAATTCAAGAAAAGCTCAGAGGAACTTGGCACCTTGCTGAAAAATCAAAAACCTAAAGGTGACACTTCTGGAATTGGCTTTGAAGTTGGTGAAAGCTTCGGTACTGCAAATACTCAGGATCACACCAAACCGGTAAGACAACCTAATGCTTATAAATTCAATGGAAAATGCTTTAACTGTAATAAGTATGGTCATAGAGCAAATGAATGTAGATCTAGAAATTATCAAAATATCAACACACCCACTGGTCAATGTTCAAAATGCAACAAAGTTGGTCACAACTCTGAAAACTGCAGAATGAATGTGAGATATTATGTTTGTGGAAGATTTGGACATTTATCTAATCAATGCAGAACACAAACTGGCATAGGTTATGGGAAAGCTATTCAGAAGAATAATATAACTTGTTATGCATGTAACAAGATTGGGCATATTGCTAAATTCTGTAGAAGTAAAGGAACACCGGTAGACAACAAAAGTTCTAGCTTGAAAGGCAAAGAAAAAGTTGAAGAGGTTAAGCAAGAATTCTCAAAACAATGGATTAGAAAAGTTGATCTAAATATTGGGAATACTCCTCCACCGGTAGAACAAATCAATGCTTCACCAGCAGGACAGAGTGATGCTTCACTGGCAGGACAGAGTGATGCTTCACCGGCAGGACAGAGCAGTGCTCCACCGGCAGGAAGTTCTTCATCTAATTGAAGAAAGTTTCCTTGAGGGTTTGGCAATCTAATGACACATGTGCTATTATTCCCTCGGTTAGAGATAAGAAGTTGGAAATTACTTTTTATCGGCAGACAATTTTAAGTGAATACTTAACCAGCATGCATTTAATGTGGTAGATGGCAAAAAGACACTATAAATTTGAGGTTTTGGCTCCATTCCATTTCACCGAGATTTCAAACCTACGAAGAGCGCGAAGATTCTGAGCTAAGGCATTTCGAGCAAGAGGCAAGAACACTCCAAGCAATCATCCATCCTAAAGGCAGTAAAAGGTATTTTATCATGGCATCCACCTCTACAATTGAATATATAGCAAACCCTACTGTTGTCGAAGTGATAAAAAGACCTAGGCTCGTATTTCAATTAGTTCCCGAGGTAGCAAAGAAAGATGATACCTTAGGTGCTTTTTCTCAAATTCCTAAGGGAGTTGTTTATGCTGAAGACCCCAGAATTTACATCCACTGCAACATTGAGGAACTAGGAGATGAAGAGATTAAAACCATGTTTAAAATTGTGATATGTGATGAATCTGGCAATGTAAAAGATGAACACAAGATCATTGAGACCCTAGGATTTATAGAGATCCTTAGCATTCCTGATTTCCCCAAGGATGTGATTAGGATAGTCTTAAACAAGGTACACGGTGAATTTTTTTGGTTAGATGCAATCCACAAAATCACTAAGGAAGCTATGAAAGTTGTCACAGGGTTACCGACCACCGGTAAAAGGCCAGATAAAACTAAGAAGGTATCCAATGACCTAGTTACAAACCTAACTGGTGCAACATTTGACAAAAGGTCCTTAAGAGTCAATGATGTAACAAACATTAATGTGAGATTTATCAGCATGATATTAGGGTATAAAGCTACTCATGCAAATAGACTCAATTCAGTTTCAAGTTTATGCATTAAGAGTGCTTATGATATGGTCACAGATAATGCAAAGATTGATGTATGTGAGTGGTTAAAGGATGAATTAATTGACAACCTTGGAAAGATTAAGAAGGACAAGAAAGGAACTTTCAGGTTTGGAAATCTGTTAGTATGTCTGATGCTACATATAACCAAACAGGTTCTCGGTATAGGCTACAAAGAACTTGGATATGATATACTGGTAGGTAAACAGTTAACAAAACTATTCAATAACATGGGAGAAGACAAGGAAAACAATATTCATGATTTCTTTCAAGCACTAAAGGCCAAAATGAAGAAAAGAATCAGGTTATCACAAAAGATTGTCGACAAATACAAAGATGAAATATGCTTTGTAATCAAGAAGGATGAGATCTGGATGGAAGCAGTCATCCCTAGGATAGTTTGGGTAACCGAGATGGCCTATGAAACAGATGATCATATAATTGAAACATATGCTAAATCACTTCTGGAAGCCCCCAGAGAACCTAAGGAAGAAATATTTGGTAGTGCAGAAACTATTGAAAGCCAAATACAATCAAAGAAAAGACTGAAAAAGGTTGAGGCAGTTGTAAGGAAAGGTTCAAGACAAGCAAAGGCCATCAAAGAAGATGTGTTGAAGCAAACCGATATAACAGAGGATGAATTAGCAGCTCCACAACCTAAAACTCACCTATCACCGGTAGGTACTTCTTCGGAGTGACATGCTTGCAACTTTCAAAAGAGTTGTAAGGAAAAGAGATCCCTCACCGGCAACCACACCCTCTCCCAGGAGGACAAGACAAAAACAACAAGCAGTGAGATCTCCGGTAAGAAAGGCTACACCAAAGAAGAAGAAACTGACACCCAAAAAGAAGAAGAGGACAAACAAAGACTTGGCCCCTCTTGATATACTGCTAAATGAAATTACAGAGGAAGGTAAATTGAAGAATATAGAGAAAATATAGGACACTTTAACAGCTGATGAAAAAGAACAAGTTGAAAACAGTGTTATATTGCATATGGATATGTATAAGAAATTTTTGATGGAAGTAGTTGTGTGTGTGAAAAGTGGACCTGTATTTGTATCTTCAATACACAACACTTCAATCAAGTCATTACATGCATGGTTAATCAAATATAATCAATGAATAAATAAACCATAACAAATCGACCCATTGCCTTCTAAAAGATGCGAGTATAAGATTGCTCTCAGATTCTTTAGCAATACCAGTGACTAGACAACATCAAGACAAAGGATTTTATCTATATGAACATGATGAATGCTAGATGGATGCAATATTGATCTAACAAGATTTAAGCAATATTAAGCTAAATGATTTAATCAATATGAAATAATTAATATGCAATATTCAATGAAATCCTAGAGAAAAAATAGTATAATAACAATATATTCTTCAGCCTCTCTTTGAATGAGAGATGATCCTGAATTTATAGAAAATTCTAATAGAAACCAACGGATAAGATCAAATGATGATGAGCGGTCAAGATTTTCCAAGAGGAAGCACAATCCAGGTGAATTGATGTGATTGGATGCTTTTCTCAGTTTTAAAGGAAATTGAACTAAAATTAAGATTAAATCAAGAAAAAATTGATTTAAAGGAAATTGAACTAAAATTAAGATAAAATCAAGATAAAACTGATTTATTCTCTATTTCATTCAATTTTAATATTTAATTGTTTTAATTGCTTTCTTTGAGATTATCTATCAATTTTTAATTTGTTTTTTCAAGATTATCTCCAATTGATTTCTTTTCTCAAATTTTAATTCTTTTTTTGTCAATTAATTCCTTTTTTGATTTATTTCCATTTTTCAAGATTTGTGCTCAATTGATTTATTTAATTGAATTAATTCCTCTTTCTTGATTTGTTTCCTTTTTTGAAGATTTATGGCAATTTGATTTATTCAATTAAATTAATTCCTCTTTCTTGATGTGTTTCCTTTTTTGAAGATTTATGGCAAATTGATTTATTTAATTAAATATGCTAAGATATTTAATTAAAATAAATAAGATAATTGTTTAAAATGATTTACTTGGAATGATTTAATTAATTAAATAAATATTTAATTAATATTGATTGATTTTGCCATGTGACATTTCATGATTTTAGAAATTAATTGTGTGCTCAAGATTTATTTTAATTGCCTTTGGTTAGGACCTTGGTGACGTTGTCGAGATTAGGGGCCCATGGTTTAGATGACCATTTTTAGGGTATTACAATAGTAAATGAAATTCCAAATGAACTATTTAAGAGACTGGAAGCAAGAAGACAAGCAGTAATAGAACTGGACAAGAAAATAAAGATTGAAAAGCTACTTGTTGTATATCCGGTAAATTCACCCAAAGAAATCGATGACCTAATTGCTCAAGCCAACCGCTCAGTATTTTCTACTGCACACCGACACATTGTTTTAATGGTTGGAAGAGTTAATGAGGTGACTGAGGAGACAAAAAATGGATGGGATATATTCCTAGTTGAAAAAGAAAAACAAGAAGAATACAGGAACCCCAAACCTATAAAATTTTATCAGAAAGATAGAGACAAGGGTAAAGGTAAAGTTGGTAGACCACCTAGTATCAAGGTTAAAGACAACTTACCCCCACCTCCTTTGATTACTCCACCAGTAAAAATAACAGCTACAGAAGATCAACCGGCAACTGAGAGTATGGATGTAGAGGATGGTAATCCTAATCCTGAAGTCTTATATATTATGGATGTTGATATTCAAAAGATCAACATTGTGGTAGACAAAGATACAACTAATAAAACTGAAATGGCTAGTGAGCCTTTGGTAGCTGAGCAAACTGAAAACACATAGGAGAAACCAGCAGATAACAAAGAGCAAAAGGTAGAGACTCAGACTCAGACTAAGACAATGCAACAAATAGAAAAAAAAACAGAGCAAAAGGCTCCGGAACAGGAACAACAACAACAGAAACAGGAACCACAATAGCAATAGGAATAGGAACATAAGGAAATAGTGTCACCGGCAACTGGAGAAGTAGAAAAACCATTGCTTAAGGAAATGCAGACACAAACAGACCTACCATAGGTCAATACAAGCTTGGTTACTTCCACTGGTGGTACTCAGAATGTTGGTTCATCATCAGGCTACAAATCAACTAATATGACTGAGGTACTATTAGATTCAATCAAAAAGATAACAGACTGCAGCTCACAAGCCTATAAGGCAATTGATGATACCATACCAATTTTGAAGGTAATTGCTCCTAACTGTAATATAGGCAATAAAGATTCTTTAGGACAACTTGATACACTATGTAAATATATCACAGAAAACATTGAGAAAATAAAGGAAGAGACATTGAAGGATAAAGTAGAAATTGAAAAGCAGAAATTCTTTGATGAGCAAATAAAGAAGTGTAACAGAGATTTTGACACACTTCTACCGAAATTGTGTAATTTATTGAAAGAGTACAAAACTTTGTACAAAGACACTTGTAAGACTAACTTTTTGACTATAGATATAGACAAGAAGATGAGCAAGGTACAGGATGAGATCAATAAACTTGCAGATAATTTTGTCAACTCACCTGATACACTATCAGTTTTTGAGGAGAAGATAACAAATTTTGAAGAAGATTTACCTAGATTGGAAAGAGAGAAAGAAAGAATAGTGAATAAGGCAAAGCATCTGAGATTAAAACTAAGTCCAAGATTGGACTATCTAGCATCACTACGAAAGGAAGTATCTGAGGCACTAATACAGGGACAAAAAACACCGGCAGAGCATTTGCAGCATCTCACCGGTATAGTTAAGAGAATAGAGACAGCAATAAGAGATAGTAAAAAGTTTATGGAGAGTATAAACTTGATTTTGGCGGATCTATTTCAAATTGTAACTATCCAGTTACAAGGTTGAAACTACAAACTCTACTGACATCTTGACAACCTTTGTCATTGATGCCAAATGGGGAGTAGTGGGATGAGAAAATTCAATATCACAGGAATCATATGCTCAGGGGGAGCACACACATTTTTGGTAACTTTTTTTTGGACTTCACATTTTTGATACACTTTTGAAATTTCTCATGAGTGTTGCCATCAATGCCAAAGGGGGAGATTGTTGGCATATGCACACTCCAATGAGACATTGTATGTGATTGAAGGTTTTGTCATTGATGGCAACCTTTCAATCCTATGGCACTGGCAAAGGCATTATACCGGCATTAGCAGATCACACTCTACACCGGCATTGGCACAAAGAAAGGAAGTATACCGGCACAGAGGCCGACAAGATTTTGTTACATTATATTTTGTTTATTATTGTAAAAACTTTGTAAGCCGACTTGGCAAATTCTAAAATGACTCATATATAAAAGAGATCATTGTAGACATTTGGTAAGAGATATGTAAGCAATAAGGAAAAAAATTAGGTAGACCTATTATGCGAAATATAGGCTAAAGGGTTTATGTAAGAAGCAGAGCAGCAACCGGTACTGGATCAGGCATTATAGATGCTATTGTAAAGCAGTACAAGATATTGGATTTGTATAATCCTCATTGTAAGTCAATGAGACTTCCCATTGAGCAGTGAGCTCTAGGCAGTTGGCCTTCCTGCATGTGCAGGCCCCTATTGTAAGTAATATTCTCTTATTGTCCAGTGAGTGAATATTGTGGGTCACAAATCCCACCGAGGTTTTTCCCACACCGGGTTTCCTCGTTAAAACCTTATGTTATGGTGTGCTTTTCATGTGGATGTTCTTGATTTTGTTTATTGCATTATTTATTGCATACCGGTACACTACTATAATATGTTCTGCATGTTTTAAGTCAAGAAATTCTAATCACCGGTTAGATACTGATTCACCCCCCCCTCTCAGTATCTGTGGGATTCCTAACAAGGACATAATTGTGTGAATCCTTGTAGAGTTTCCTCATGAAATGAGGAACAAGGTTTTTCATGTACCTATCCTTCTTATTCTAATAATCTCTCTTCAAGTTGTCCATGTTTATGCTTGTGAGGGCAGACCTATCTAGCCCAAAACATTCAATGATGGACCCGGGAGAGATGTCTAGTAGGACATAGCCTTCTGCAATCCTAACAGTCTAGCTTGGAATATCATATGTAGTTTCCAGTTCCCTTATGATCATTGGTTCCACAAAAACATTGGGCACCACCAATTTGCCCCGATTCAGCGTTCAAGGGTTGCACACTGGGATGGCCTTGTCTCTGTTACCATAGAAAAAATAGAAAATGTCCCAGCCCCTTTCCTTGATTATGGAATCCCTACACCATGCCTCATTATCAGTGAAAATATTTCACAGATGATCCTGCATTGTGGATCCTTCAAACAATTCAAGCAAGTCTTGTTGCATGCTCCTGGTCTGTCTGGTTGGCCTCTTTGCACTCTCCTCCAATTTATGCTCGACCTCATATTACAATTCTTCAATAGCCATTAGCAGGAACAAGAGGAGTGGGGGGGTGTGATGATGGTTGCTCCTCGTAGGCTGATGACTCTCCATTGGATTGTTTCTTGGAGCACTTTGTGGGCTTGGGGTTCTTTTCCTTAATTTGAGCATCCTCCTTGGCTGGCTCTTAAGGGTTTTCTCCTTGCGAGGTTGGGGCTTCCTTAGCATATGGGTCAATTGTAGCAAGGGATGGGGTTTCAGTAGAGGCCACTTCGGCTGAAGCCTTTTCTGTGTTATTCCTCCTCTTTGGAGTGGGTTTTCTTGGTTTAGGAGCGAGAGAAGGCTCATCTAAAGAATCACTATCAAAAGCAATAGTGGTGGTCTTTCAGACTATTTTTCTCTTTCTCTTTGTGGCCTTCTCTTTCAGAGGGGAGATAGCTTCAGCCTCTTCAGATGTTTGTGGGACATTTCTACAGCTTGGTTGCACAGGGGTAACCATACCCATAGGCGTAGCCTCAGTAACAAGGATTGATGAGCTTGCTTCGGCAGGGATAGCAGATTTCTCAATAGGGGAGGTCATTTTTAACACTTGAGACTAAGAAACGGTTCAAAAAGCAAATACAAGAGTAAAACCTACCAACCCCTAGGGCACACACAGACAGCTCAAAATACCACTGCAACAATTTGATAATGCGCACAAATAGGACATAGTCACTTACTGGTTTGCTTTTTTACTTAAATTGCTTCGAAGGGATGTTGGACTACTGGAAATCGCTTTTCTTCTCTCTCTAGAACACTTTGAACTCTCTTTGTATGCAAGGTATGAAAAATGCCATTGAATTCTCATTTTATTACGACATCATTAATTCATTCGTGCTGGACAGAGGTAGTTGTTGGTACCAATTTTGAATTTCATCCATTGATCTTGCAATAGAAGGTCGGGATTGCTCGTTGACCTTCCCTGAATAGTGATGTGGAATCCCCTTAAATTCCCCTTTGTCACTTTATAAATTCATATTCTCTAAAGCTCCTTCGGTCATCTCAGCTATCTCCGTGGGATAATCCTCTATTGTAGATTTCCCTTGTTTTATTTATCCCGCAATGTCATTTACCCCTTCTTCTATCCTTGTGAGATAATCTTTTATGTGTTTTACCTTTAAGCCTTGTCCCGCATTGCTCCTAGCCTTCCGCCTACAAGCCCTTTTCCTTTATGTTCCTATCATCTGCAAGATAAGCCTTTGAACTAGCTTTGTCTTATCCCATAGTACTCCTTTTATCCCTGTGGGAACGCGTCAGATAACCTTTCCCTTATTTCTAGCTTATAACTCTTATCACGTGGCCATCTCTGAATAAGAGGAACACATCGCGGGATACGACTTCCTCTTCTTTCCTTAAACACTCTTATCTCGCAGTTCACCTTTGAGTCTTACCCATTGATCTTTCATTCACCTTTGTTGTGGATCTATGCTTCCCATAGAATAAGCCCTTTTACCATTTTCTTAGTTATTTTCTTATCCCACGACTCTTTTCTTATCCCCGTGGGAACACGCGGGATAAGAAAAGCATAGTATCCTTCTTTGTTTACTTGTCCCGTGTTTCCCTATAATTCTATTATAGTAGCTTGGAGACCCTGCGGGATAAGATTTCCCCTTTGTGCCTAAGACAACCCTTATCCCATGAGCCTCTCACAGTGCTCCTGGATCATTGCAGGATAGGCCTCTACTACTTGTTTCTTTTAGCCGCTCCTTATCCTGCGTTGCTTCTTTCCTCACCTTGCAGTTGTCAGGGATAAGGATTCCTTTGTAATTCTTTCCTTCTTCTTATCCTGCGGTGCTAGATCATTGATGCAAATGTTTCGCACGATAAGATGCACTCTTTGGAAACTATCATTTCATTATCCTATGAGGTTGAGAATCACATTGAAACACCCAAGAGGATAAGGGACAAGGGGCGCTTTCTTTGTAAATCTTATCCCATGTGACTGAGTCACTTGGGGTCGGAACTCAGGTGATCATTTAGAGAACATGGAAAACCTTATGGTTTAATTTATGGTGCGTAGGGCCTTAGTAGGGAAATAAATGACTCAAAGTGGCATATACCTTACCCATTGATCTTTCATTCACCTTTGTTGTGGATCTCTGCTCCCCACGGGATAAGCCCTTTTACCCTTTTTTTAGTTATTTTCTCATCCCGCGACTCTTTTCTTATCCCCGTGGGAACATGCGTGATAAGAAAAGCATAGCATCCTTCTTTATTGACTTGTCCCGCGTTGCCCTGTAATGCTATTATGGTAACTTGGAGAGCCTGCAGGATAAGATGCACTCTTTGGAAACTATCATTTCCTTATCCCGTGAGGTTGAAAATCACATTGAAACACCCTGTGAGATAAGGGACAAGGGGAACTTTCTTTGTAAATCTTATCCCGCGTGACCGAGTCACTTGGGGTCGACACTTAGGTGATCATTTAGAACATGTGGAAAACCTTATGGGTTAAGTTATCATGCACGGGGCCTTCCTAGGGAAATAAATGACTCAAGACCCGGGGTTTTAACAATACTTAGGAGTATTTTGCATATTAAAATAACCTTTACGAATGGTAATTCCTAACGCAAGGGGTCAGTAATCAAATGACAAAGAACCCTTTCAATCATCACTTAAGATACGGAAACCTACAACCATAAGTCAACAACAAGAAATAACATAGCTCGAGAGAACTAAAAGAAGAACCTAAGACATAGAACCCTCAAGAACCCTAAAACCCTAACTCTTAGGCGACATGCATTGCATAAAACAAAATTTTTACCATATCCAACACACTCTATTTCCTACTTCTGGTGTTTATCTCAAAACGGCATCCTTTTACTTCTTGTATTCAGTAAAATAAAACTTTTGTAGCTTCAACCTTTCACTTATGCCAAATACAAAATCTTGGTGATGACTGACATGCTAGGGGTATTAGGTATTGTTAATGGATTTTGGGGTATCAACAGTAGGATAGAAAAATGAGGATGATGCCCCCTCTAGAGGGTACTCGAGAAAAAAAATAACATCATCAAGCACCAATTTGGAGAACTGATTGGTGAGTAGGTACACCCGCCTAGGTTCTACAGAGCCTAAAGTGAGGAAGTTAGCAACCTTGAAAGGTTCACTCTGTTAGTTGGCCAAATCAATTAGAGAGTATCTAATTGAATGAATCCTAATTGAAGCAGATGCCTAGGACATTTTTCTATTCTTTTCAAAAGAATTGAATGAATCCTAATTGAAGAAGATCCCTAATGCATATAATTAACTAAATGTATCTAAAATGAACTCATCTAAGATGAATGGACAAATCTAAGCTAGAGAGAGAGAGAGAGGGAGAGAGGGAAGGAGAGACTTGAGAGAGAAATATAGTAATATGTGTATGTTGGAAATGTGGTATCAGCCTACAAGATGGGAAAACATCTCAAACATACACATGAAACATTGCATTAGAGGTTAGAAATCAACAAAACAAGTTAGTAAATCTAAAACTCTCAAAATCGTTCCATGCTCCTCTATCTCTAAAGATCCTCAAGATTCAAGGTGGCCCTCACTTGGAAAATCACTTGATCTCTTAGATGACAACCTAGAGAACGAGATTTAGAGGATTTTAGGATCAAAATGGATGCAACTATGATCCTAATGAATGATTTAGATATGAAACTAGATGATGATATGGTGCAAGATATTGATATGAAGCTAAAACTAACATGAAAATGGTATTAAAATGATATTAAGCTAGTATGGAAATGAAGCTAACATGATATTACTAACATGATATGAAAAAAATGATGAATCTAAGCTATGATGCTACTAAATGATCTAAAAATGCTATTATCAAAGAGAGGCTAACAAAGCTGGATGAAATGATACTATAAATTAGATGCACACAATACTTGGATATTTGAAGAAGGAATGGGCTCTATTTATAGGGGAAATAGGGCAATGGATAGTTGAGATTGAATAATCTCAACAAGGGCTAGGATTGAAAGTTATCGATCCATGTCAAGGATTCAATCCAATCCCAAGTTGACAAATGTCACCTTGAGAGGACTTGAGATGAGAGGCAAGAGGCATTAAATGCATGAGGAGACATGGTGGTTACCTTAGGAGGTAAGGTTATGGTTAGGTTAGTGAATAATCAATGGATAAAACCTTTACCCAAAGGATAAACTCTTGTACAAGGGTTAATAAGATAACCAGGGTCAAAGCCATGAGTTCTTGATGAGACCCTTGGGTTAGATGAAGGTTAAGTAAATATTGATTTATTTAAATGTGAATTTTTGAATTTTTGCAAGTGGGGGGATTTAATTAAATGTAAATTTAATTAAAATGGCTAGAAGGGGGATTTAATTAAATGTAAATTTTATTAAATGTCTTGAAGGGGGATTTAATTAAATGGCTTAGATAGAAGAAGGGGAATATTGATCAAATCTTTAATTTAAATAATAGGCTAATTAGAAGAATAGGGATATTAATTAAACCTTAATTTAATTAATTGAAATAATTAGGGATAATTTAATGAATAAAATTCACTTAATTCATTGTGCAACTTTTAGGTGTCTACAATAGGCAAAGAGAGAGAGATGTGAGAGAGAAAGAGAAAGGGAGGACAGGGAGAGAATGGACAAAATGGGATGGAGACATCTGTGAGAGAGAGAGAGAGAGAGAGAGAGAGAGAGAGAGAGAGAGAGAGAGAGAGAGAGATTGATAATATTCATAATATCTACAAGTCATCCACAAGTTAGTTTATCAATCACAATGTCTAGTCAACTAGGTCCTAAAACCCACGCGTTACTCCAAGAGTGGGGACATGAAATACATGTCACCCAACCCACACTATATTTGGTCCAATGAACATCCACCCACTTTGTCTAGAAAGTGCATAGTGCAATACTCTAGTGCATTTATTTGGAACACCTTGGAACAAACTACAAACTAGTCATAGTGAGCATAATGTCAACCTTAACTTTCCTTCTTGATCACCCCCTATAAAATTTGAATAGATTTGTCTTTTTGTTTATCCTTACTTATTTTTCAAACTAAAAGCCTCAAAACAACATAGTAGTGTAGAACATGGTACAAAATATTGCATCAATGTACTAATAGGTTGTGAGCAATAGACCTTTGAAAAATATCATAAATAATTTTTAATATAGAAATGTTTAATATCCCATAGGTCAATTTTGACTTTTACATATAATTACATATAGAAATGTATAATATCCCATACCTTGGAAATGTTTACTTATAATTTCATATAAAAATGTTTAATATCCCATAGGTCAATTTTATTTTTTACATATAATTAAAATATTCCATATAATATCCCATTTAATTATAATTACCCATATAATATCTCATTTAATTATGTAATTGAAATATCGTATTTACATATAATTGTAATATCCCAAAGGTCAATTTGAATTTCAAATTACTCTGCAAAGCAAAAGACTTTGAAAAACTTCATTTCCGCGCAAAGCAAAAGACTTCGAAAAACTTCATTCCCGCAAGGCAAAGCAGGAGAGGATCAGACTCGCAGACGGTGGTGAATGAAGAGTTCATTCGTGCACAAGAGAGGAGATTTGTAGGCGGAGTAAATTAGTTTGCAGGTGAGCAATCACTTAGCTTCATCTTATGTTCATTTCAAACATAATCAAAATTATTTGTTTCCCTTTTCAATGATCTTCTAGGGTTTTTTAGGGACCTGTTCTTGGTATTGCAAGGGTTTGTATGCTTTATGAAGGATTTGAAGGATGTTCTTTGAATGTTGGGATTGTGCTGAGTACTTCTTTTGTATATGGACAATAAATTGAATGTTAGGGGAAGACATTGTATGTGATGTGTGAGGCAACCAGTGTGTCTTGTCACTAGGAACCTTAAGCGTACTGGAAGATCAAAACTCGGACATGTATTTTTTTTAATGGTAAGTGTTATTATTTGATGGGGATAGCTCCTTGTATTACTTCCAAAAGAAAATACATATTTGTAAATACATTACACAGCTGGACTAATTCTCCAAAATTCACAAAAAATGGAGAACAAACACTACCTTATGACCTACCTACCAACACAACAATCCCGAACAAAATTACATGAGAAAATGCAACAGTTGAGACACCAGTTCTCTCCTAAGTTGAATAGGGTGGACGAGTATTCCTCTATCAACCACCAATCAATAGAGTTCTTGAGCTGTCTAAATCTAGTAAGATCCCTGTTCAGCACCCCTTGTCTAAAAACAGGTTATGCTTCCCTGACGAACCTCCTCCTCCTCCTCTTCTATGCCCTTCTCTCCCTTTCCTATATGTCCTCTGAGTCTGTCTCATTGCTTTCCTCTCCATGCACATTTGGATCCTCCTAGTCATCTTCTGCTTCAGACTCCTCTTCTGAGTTTGAGGAGTAGTAAGTGGTTGGATTGAAATAAATCCTCAAAATACTTTCCATGTTACCATTTTGTAGACCCCACAGAGCATCTGCCATTGCACCCCCATTCACTACTTTCACAAAACCCCCAAGTAGCTCGATACACCTCTCCTTCAACTCCAAAACATCGAACAGAGGTACAAGCACCACCTCATAGATAAGTCTGTCACACCAATGTCTCTACAGATTCAGCGATACATCCACCATTTCCAGGATCACCTCATATATATCATCCTCTGCGTTAAACAAGCTCAGGCATTGTCTCTCAACAGTTTCTTCACAATTCATACAATTCATAGCAGCAAACGATGCCATCCAACAAAATTGCTTGTATCCCTGCCGCCCTTAGAGTTCCACAACCCGCACACTGCAATGTATTTTTTCTGCGCTAAATAGAGCTTACAGATCTCTAGAACAAGCTGGTATCCAAAAAATATCCCAATCTCTCTGTCCAAAGTACTGCCCATCTGAATCCAAATCTCTGGTACTCAATTGCGATCTCCAACTTTTGTCAATTGAAAAAGAAGACAAGTACCACCTCCTATTAACACCCCCATACTGACAAACCAGTCAAGGATCGTACTCTCTCATAAATGTGCCAGTTGATCATGTTTCTCTCTGTGTATACACCTCACCCTGCAGTGCAAACACCTCCTGCCTACTATAGCTAGAAAAGAGGAAAAGATCATCACCCTATTCATTCATGGGGGGGTCATGCCAATCAATATGGATAATCTTATCAAGAGCCTCTGAAATATCATGAGGATAGATCATCTTAATAGTCTCCTCGGTTTCGAAACCCAAATTGGCCAAAAAATTTGCCACTTTATTGCCTTCTCTGAGGGTGTGAACTAGGCTTTAATTCCCAAAACTTTCCAGAAGATGATTTATCCTAGGAAGCCACCTACTTAGCTTCCAATGGAGGAACTTTCAGTTAGAAACTCCATTAAGGACAATCTATAAATCTCCTTCAAGGATCACTTTCGAAAGACCTTTTTCCACACATAGTTCCAATCCAGCTTCCATAGCTCTTATTTCAGCTTCATTGTTGGTAATCTCTCCAAGATTACCATAGACTCCTTGAATAAAGGACCCATCCTCATTTCTTAGTACGGCCCCAAATCTTGCCTTACCCGGGTTACCTTTACAAGCACCATCAAAATTGATTTTAGTCCATCCTTTTTTAGGAACCTTCCATCTGACCTTCTACCTATCCAACTTTTTTACATTAAGCTAAAAATGACCCGTCTCTTTGAATTTCCATTTAGACTCCATCACCTTGTCCCATTTTATGAATCTTCTCACATGTTTTCCCTTGAAATTGCAACTTACTAATTCCTCTATGGCTCCTTTAATCTTGAGGATTAATTTTTCATTGGATAGGTTGATCTCCTTAAAGATTCTTATGTTCCTTTCTTTCCACACGTGCCAAACTAACAATGCCAATCCTACTAGCCAAAGATCCCCCCACTTGGAGTTAAATGAATTAGGCCATGAAAAGAGGAATTTATTCATCTCTGCATTTCTGATAGTTTTCAACTCCACCATACCACACAACCATTCCCAACAATAACTTGCCACTGGATAAGTGTACAAAAGATGGTTAGCAGATTCCTCGTTCCGCATAGACATGACACACCAATTTGGTCCTATTATACCAAAAAAAATTAAGCCTATCTCCTGTCAACACTCTACCATGTAAAGCAATCCACATATATGCACAAACTTTAGGTAAAATTCTCTTGTGCCAACATAATTTATACGGCCAACCTAGACTTCTTGACCTTCTCCTTTGCACTTCATATCCCCATTTAACCTTATATTCTCCTAATTTAGAGGCGCACCACAAAAGTCTATCCTCTGTCGATGTGCAGAACATCGATCTTTGCTTCAATAAGGATTTCAATTTGGAACCAAGATCCTTATTACCTATATCTATTCTCTTCCATACTATTCTATCTCCCTCCTGACCAGGACCATTGATGTAGTTGGCTACCTTCTCCCCATAACTCTCCTGAACTTGCGCTACCCAACCATGGTCTTCAAAATCATCTATTAAGGGTCGCTCTCCTCCCCATGAATCGTACCAAAAATTGGCTTTCTGCCCATTCCCAATTTTCTAGGATAGATGATCAGTGATGAGGTTCCTACATTCCCACAAGAAATTCCAGACTCCTGAACCTTTCTCTACATTGGCCACTGTAAAAATTATGTCTACCTCCTTCGAGTCCAAGTATTTCCACCTCATAATTCTGCACCAAAATTTCTCCGGGTGTTTGTATATTTTCTAGGACAATTTTGCACCTAGGGCCACATTATGGAGACCCTATCTTCTTGAGCCCAGCTCCACCTTCCTCCTTTAAAAGACATGTTGTGTCCCAATTGATTAGAGGGATTTTCCTATCCTCCTTTGCTCCTTTCCACAAAAATCTCTTTAATAAATCGTCTAGCTTGTTGTTGGCGATGCTCGACATCCTGAAGCAAGCCATATTGTATATTGGCACAGCCGATAGAACAGACCTGATCATCTGAATCCTACCCACTTGGGATAGCCATCTATTCTTCCACAAGACCATTTTTGATTTGCAGTTGCTAATCACTTCTTCCCAAATCTGAGTTTTCCTTGCTCCCGCATTAATGGGAATTCCCATATATTTAAGAGGAAAAGAGTCAATCTGATATTTAAGAGGAAAATAGATGATCTGATTGTCATGGCATTCCATCACCATGAGAACACATTTCTTTGAGACATTGTTTTCAAACAGTTTGTTGCCTTGTCTATGCAAGGTAGTGAACCATTTTATTGACCTTCATATAAGATGTAAGCTAACATAAGATAAATGAGTTACAAATGCAGGAACCTGAACCCCTTTGATGAGGATCCTGCACAGCCTACATAAAGGCAAGGCGATGATTCTTCTCATGGATCGGCGGGTATAATTCAATACAGCCTATATAAACCATTTATTATTTGCTTACTTTCTCTTTACACCCATCTTGGAGTGGTTTAATAATAAGCCAGGTTTTAGCAACTATATTTTGCCAAAACTTTGATTTTTTTCTCACCTAAACCATCTTGACATCCACACGGTATAGCTCATTCCACTTTGTCGACCCTCCTATATGCTTTAAGTGACAAGGAAGACTATTTTACTGAGTTTTTGAAACTCCAAAATTACCATGAAAACAAACTTGCTCAGTTTTTGAAACCTCCACATTAGCAGCAACTCTACAATTATCAGCACTTGAGGCCCCAGTTGGTCTTTTCGAATTTAAATCTCAACATCAACTTTAGGACCGACTTCTTCATCAACATTACCCTCAATGATGAATATGGGGAAAAAGCATGAGCCATTCTTATCAATCCATGCAATGGACCTTTGACAACCCCCCCTCAAATATATTTGCAGCATTTGCAAAAAATCAACAAGATATGGTGAACCGTCTATTACAACTTCTTGTCGTCTCTCTCCATGGAATCCTAAAATTTATTTCCTCTCATAATAACAATCAACCCTCTCCCAACTATCTCTCTCATTTGATGGAGTGCAGGTGCCACCAAATAGGTATTTGTTAGATGTGTCTTCCTCGAGCGAGGGAAAGTTAGGAAGGGAATATCAGGAAAGCGAGACATGTAGTAGGTCTAAAAGAGGGAGATCAACTAGAGATCAAAAGATTAGAAAAAAATTCCATAAACGCATGGAATTGTTTCTTGCTCAAGGGGGGTCATGTTCTTATGATGACAGGAGCATAGGTGACATCGAGGTGCCCTTGAGGTACAAACATATACAAAAACAATGGGTACCCAATGAACTTCCTCTAATAAACACTGGTTTTTGTGTTAACGGGAGGATATATCGCATAGCACCATCGTCATTACATGGTTTGGGCCTATTTTCCATGGACGGCATAAAGGTCTATTACAACAAAGTTGTTGACTTGATGGAGTATGTCGGACCCTGTTACAATTACAAAAATTGGATGCAGATGGTTCGATATACACGAAGTATGCATAGGTATGCACTGTCAGCAAATTATATACAACTAAAAGATAATGATCAAAGTAAAAGAGTGACTATGTACATTGATAGAAGGCCAAAAGCAACAAGGAATATTGCAGGTTTTATAAACACTAAATGACCTGGGTCAACTTATAGGCAACCCAATTGCATATTCGAGGCACGCGAGGGAAACCCTGTATTCGTATGTGCGATAAAATCAATAAGTGAAGGGGAAGAGTTGCTAATCAATTGCAATTTGAATTGCATAGATACAAACAAAGCTACTATTGTTGGGGTGATGTGTACTTATATATACCATTTAAACCAACCTCCAATTAATGACTCCAATATACCATTTTATTATAAGTTTTTTTGGTGAGTCTATTGGTTTCATTTCGGTAATGTTTTTTTATATTTAATTTTTGTCACAGCGCGACATTGATCCAACACATAGCACAAACCAGGATGTAGCTCTGGGCACTTCTATCAAGCAGGTAAACCTCATTGTAATTGTACAAATTAGATACAAGCAAAGTGCTAGATTATTATATTCTTTTCTTTAGGGTTTTTTATTAATTTTGACAATTTTAATAATATTCTTGTCATAGATGGATGTTCGGGGAAAGGCACCTGCAGTAGCTGAGAACATCGATACAGAGGTGGACTCACTATTATGCGATGATGACATCGCATATTTCACAAACCCTGCTGAAATGATAAGAAAGACACAAAAAAAATTAATAAAGAAATTCTTAAATTGTTATTCATAATCCCTCAAACTTATGAGATACAAGAGAGGGTGAAACAATTGACAGATAGAGCACAAAACTTGCAAGTAAGCAGTCATGAAATCTTTAATTATAACATAAGTTAATTCATGGTTTATATTTTATACTCTTTTATGTCATGAACTAAAATATGTACGTGTTGCTTTTACAAGAATTTTTGCGTCCTCATGAAGCTGGTGGCCATGATCAGGGTACTCCAAGTAGTTCAGGTGATGACCATGTTCTGTGCATACACCAACTCATATTTTTACATGTTCCCATCCTTCTGTTAATGTGTTATTGCTCTTATATTTAATGTATTGTATATTTAAGATATTAATCTTTAGGTGTTGTCTATGTTCCCATGCATTCACCACCTCATCTGACCCCATCATTGGCACCTATATTGCCAACTGCAATGTCAGCAACACGCAACATGCAGTCATCGAGTACTGCACCGACCTATGTAGCAGGACATGCACCTGGGGATGCAGAGGCCACTAGTGATATTTTAGCAGCATTTCCTAGATCTTCCCGTATTACTAGTACGGGAACGTTGTCGGTCACATTTGTGGTGACTGATGATCTTGTTCTCATAAAGATAGAGAAGGTTCCAGGTACTTTAAAATAATTATTATATATAGTCCAATTGTAATTTACTCATTGGTCACTTGTTTTGGACTAATGATCCCATGATTTTTTTGTAGGCAATGATATTTTTTATAAACATCTAAATGATATTACATTAGAGATCTTCGGGCCCACCATACGTACACAGTGGAATGCCCAAAATCAACAATTAAAAGATGAACTCATAAACCGTTTGGTTGTATTGTTCGGAAATGACACATTCAACAAAACCAAGGTCCTTCAGAAAGCTGGCACATATCTGAAGTATGTGAGGGATCAATATAGGACACGTTTAGAGAAGAACAATAAGTACGAGCGTCCCCCCATGATTCGAGAGAGGAAGTGGAAGGACCTAGTTTCAGATGGAAAGGAGAAAGTTGAAAAGAGAAAAGGACATACACCACCGAGCGAAGGAAGGTATGTGATACTATTAACAATATAATTATGTACTAATTACTCTTTATATTTACATAATCTAACATATTTCAAACTTTTCATAGGTTGTCTGACACATCGAAGGCAACTAAGGCAAGACTAGAAAAGCACGGGTAACACAAACTTGGCTCGAGTGGTTATATGAAAGTTGTCGCATGAATTGTAAGTATCAATAAATGAAATATTGCATCGAAATAATAAATTAAAAACATCTTTTTTAATCAAACAATAGAAGCAAAATTTATTATATTAAGCAAAAATGCAAGGCTCTAAATTCAATAGAGCGCCCATAGAAGATGACATGAAAATTTCCTTCCAGCAAGGCTATGGAGTTGTGGTTGAACGTCTAAGAGAATTGAGTGGGAAAACACAAGATTTTGATGCATCTGTTTAATAGGTAAATAAGCTAAATGAAATTTTTTTTAAATTGAATACTTGAGCAATAATCTATTTGATCTTAATTTCCAACATAAAGTGACTATAATTTGTTTTAAATAAGCAAGCAATGATAACAATGCACGTGGCATTGGAATGCAGTCTGTTAAGGGTGGAACACAACCTACACATGATGAAGGTTGTGGTGTGCATCTCGGTACTGGAGGTATTCATGTGCTATACAAATTTTTTAATGTAATTATTTATACAATCAAACATCTTTAATTGAAATTGGTGTACTAATTAATGTAACCTTTTTTGTTTTTTTATTTTAGAGCATGTAGAGCATGGTGAACAAGTGGAGCATGATCAGGGTAAACAACATCAGGAACATGATGTGCCCTCATCAGGTAAAGAGGACCATTGTTATTCCTTTAAATAAATTTAATTGCAATTGGTGTATTGATTAATGTAACCTTTCGTGTGTGTTTCAACTCCAGAGGATTTAGAGGGTGTTCAGCATGTTGAGAATGAGGCTAGACAAAATGATCAGGAAGATGATGTGGCCCCATCAGGTAAAGAGCACCCTTGTAATGTTCTTTTAATTAATGAAATGCTTGTAACAATAATAAAAAAAATTATGAATTTAACTCATTTCTTTGTTATCGCAACGGACCCCCCTGCCTAGGCATCCTCGTCATGAGTATAGGACTATGCATACATTAAGATCACGAGAAGAGGGCACAACAACTAAAGAGGGGGAAAATGATGAAGAAAACGATGTTCCACTTAGTTTTTACTTAGCTTCCAAAACAAAACAAAAAAATAAATGATTGTAATCCTATTAATTGTTAATGAATGATTTTTATGTGTTAATGAATGTTAATGAATGATATGTGTTAATGAATGTTGATGAATGTTACGTGTTAATGAATGTTATGTGTTAATGAATGTTATGTGATAATGAATGAATGTTATATTTTATTAATGGATGAAAGAATGAATGAATGTTATATGTTAACGAGGAATTTAGAGTGATGTTAGGTGGGAAGGGGAAGGGCCAAATGAGCTTCCACCTTCACGTGGTTGGCCCTGTTAAGTAGAGAATATTAAACTATTCTTGAAACAAAGAGAAGCTCAATAAGCTAACACACTTTTCAATATTTCATTATGCTCTACTGTTAATCTTATTGAATAATATGTATTGAATCTTAATTGCAGGGTCCAACAGACCCAACACGAACAACAACACAAGAAGTTACTTAGTGGAGACCATCAAAGGTAAGGTCCTTGATTAAGATTTTGTTGTTTATATTCATATTGCTGATTATAGAAAATAGATTTTGTTGTTTATATTCATATTGCTGATTATAGAAAATAGATTTTGTTGTTTATATTCATATTTCTGATTACATAAGCAAATATTCATTTAACTTTTTAAAAGGGCAGTCACCAAATACACCAAATAGTTGTCAAAGTCTGAGATCAAATATTAGTAATTAGGAGTCACCAAATACACCAAATAGTTGTCTAAGTCTGAGATCAAATATTAGCAATTAGGAGTCACCAAATACACCAAATAGTTGTCTAAACAAGGGATAGAACCCACTATAAAATATAGTTTACACTTGTCCTTGAACTGAGAACTTCAACATTTTAATGGACTACATAGGGCATTGTCTTAAAAAATGAGCCGACTTCACATGAAATTGGTCTAAGGTAGAAATAATGGTAAAAGGAACATCTAAGCTTTTAAATTCAACTTTAACTTGAGGGTGATGGAACCAATGGTGGGACAAGTGAAACCATGATGCACCTTAATCAAGACTTCAAATTTATCATAATTGTCTCGATATAATGCATATGTGAAAAGATATTCTTTTGTATTCATATTAACCATACGTAGTGGATCAATAAGCACCCTACATGTGGGTTTTTTATTAGTTATAGCAGTAATGTATATCGGTCCATCAAGTGTATGCTTTGAGTTACCACTTTGGGTAACAGTGATAATAGGTTCAATCTTAGGTTTCAGTCTATCGTGTTTAGGAACTGGTTCCATCACGTTCACTAGATGTTCAGCTCAGTTGGTAACTCCAAGGGTCACCTTTTCATCCTAGTGACTACTTTCAATCTTATGAATATCATTGTCCCTTGATAAGGCATTTTCTTCATTGGGGTTGAAATCTGTCCCTAATGCCTTTATCATATGACTGGATTTTGTGATGATATACATTGTCTTGTGTTTTTTCTTTCCTAACTACCATAGTTTCTCATACACCTCTTAATTACTTTAATTCTTATCTTGGTTCTATGTTGAGGCTTTGAACTATGAATGCAGCTTGATCTTTGACATTTTGTGACAATGGATGCATTATGTTGTGACCGATACTCTTGATAGTCTATTTAACTGTGAATTGTCATTTTTTTTAAATGATGTTACTATTTTGACTATGTATTGTAGGTCTATCAAAATTTGGGACTATCAAAGATTTATTCATATTGTTGCTATGATACTATCATGTTCTCATTCATCTAAACCTTATACCCCTTTAACCCTAAATCATTGTAACTGCCTTTGGCCCTTTTGGCATTGGATCAAATCCTTACTTGGGTAAAGTTGTTAACTGCTTCTACTCTCTGTCATTAACTTGCTACATTTTTTTCTGATCCAATCCTTGTAAATGAACATCTTTGCTTATGGATTGTGAGAGGTCACTTTGTGGTTTGAGATCTTTATAATCTTAGTGTGTTGCTATGATTGTAATCTCTGCATCCTTTAACCCTTCACGGCCTTGTACGTCATCTCTGACCTATAACTAGCCATTATACTGTAGTAGAATGCATAGTGGCTACCTATCTTCATCAGGGATTTGCATGTTACTTCTGTCATTTTCCTCACTCTCATATCCATGCTTTATCAAGGTCTTCATTACCCAAATAGTACCTCTTGGTTGTGTTTGTATATTGTTAGAATATATGGGATTGTTGATTTTGTATATTGTTAGAATATATAGTTTACCATAGTTAGTTAGTCATTGAGGTAAGGAGTTATATAGGGGTAGTTCAATATTTGAGAAAGCTTATCAAATCATATTTCATATTTGCAATTCTTTATACTCCCTAATGGCAATTGTTTTTTGTTTTTTTTGTAATATAGCATGTTCGTCGGAATTCCGACAAACATGCCCAACATAGGCCCTAATGAGAGTGGTGTGTCTGTGATGAAATATTTCATCGCAGACAAAGCACTCTCGTCGGAGCTTCCTTGCACTTGTTGTCAGAATTCCGACAAAAAAGGATACTATGTTTTGACAGGAAAGTTGTACCTGCAACGAAAAATTTCGTTGCAGGTGCACCATTCCTATCAGAGCTTCCTTTCATTTGTTGTCGGAATTCCGACAAAAAATGGCACTATGCTCCGATGGGAATGTTATACCTACGACGAAAAATTTTGTTGCAGATGCACCATTCTCGTCAGAGCATAATGCCCTGTTTTGTCAGGATTCCAACGAAAAACCCAGTGCATGCTTCGTCGGAATTCCAATGAATTACACCGCCACATTATGTATCAACTTCCGACAAAGAAGGCGTTGGACTTCCAACGAACATCTATCCGTCGAATAACCCAATGAAATTTTAGCGACGAAATTTTTTTTCCTATTTCGTCGGATCTACGACAATAATATGTCAAAATTACGATGATAGTTCGTTAGAAAATGACCCCAAATGTGTTAGTAGTGACTATCCCAGTAGCCCTGAAAGAGTCGATGGAGCTACCGACTCTTCAGGCGGCCACAACTTTGACTAATGTGATCATTAGGCATGGGACACAGTTAGCACACTCTCTTATACCAGACGATGATCCATTAGCTAGGGCAGCTAGCGTTGGTCATCCCATTCAACATTTGTGTCCCACTTTCTCAAGCATATGCACAGGGAGGGATGATGAGGCCACTACAGTTGGCTCCATAGCCCATTCGTGTACAATTTGTGGGAGTAGATGTCAGACCAGCATGACTGAGGATGTGGCGCTGACGGGTGAATTGATGGATATGTTGTTTGATAGTCAGCCACAGACACGGGTGTGTTGATTTGAATTCATAACATTTTATTTATCAGTCACTTAAAATTTGTAATTGTAAATGAATTTTCATTTAAAGATCGATTTAAATTCATACAAACAATATGAATTTTAAGATGCAGCAGTGGCATCTGATATTCCTCCCACAATTATTACAGCTGCAACTTTGACGCCTGAGGTGTAAATTTTGTAACATGTTAAAATAGAATAGTACACTTTGAATGCAAAAAAATTACAAGATATACTAACTCTCTTTAGTGCTTGACAATTTTTTGTTTTGTAGGCATTGTCAAGGGACCAAATGTCCCAGATTGGCAATGTCACGCTCTCAGCGATTGATTTTGGCCTACAGAGCTATGCGGTATCATATTTTGTACACCTTATTTTATGTATTCTTTTGATGGAATTTATGTAAATCATTTAATTTTAGATTTGTTAAATTATGTTTAATATTATTGTACTAATATCTCTTGTGTTAATTTTGTTTTTTAAGGGTAACCCCTCCGTGTCTAGACCTGGTCCTCAGCGAAATAAATCCTCGAGGACGCCTAAACATGGGAAGAAGGTAATTGAACACATTTTTAATTGTACAATTGTTTGAAAAGGTTGAAATTGTCTTTAGTTGGAATTTATAGATTGATTAGTGTTTTTTGTTTGTTTTATATACAGTAGTCATTGAGCTTTGTAGATATGTTGAATGCACTATCTACGCTCGAGGACAGAGAGAGGGCGGAGATATGTATCTCTACTTTATTTCTTGATTTGATAATTGTATGTGCATATACATGTGAACTTGTGATGAATTATAATCTTATCAATTTTCATACAAGAAATATACATAGCTACTTCATCAATGGCGAGCCCTCCTCCATGTACTGGAAAAACATATCAGGCTCTGGTACAGTTTTGTTCTCTATATCATAGATTTTTAGTGTTTTTGATGTATATATGTTAGTACATTGTCTTAATTGTATTTAATCAACAATATCCCCCTTCGTGATTCGGCCATAACTTGGAGCCTTTCAAGAAGGTATTCAAGAGAACTCCTAAGGCTGACAAGGAGAAGACAAAGAAGACAGTAGATCCTAGATCAGCAGATGAGGTAATCTACATTTATATTGCAAAGAAATTATAGTTAAATGCATAGTTATGTTGATAATTGTGAACTATTTTCTACAAAAGCATTCTAACTTAGCTTTTGAATTGTGGTTTTGCAGTCATCTACAGAGCCGCGCACTACATCAAAGAGGCTCGATTTTGATGATCCACCACAAATTGTATAGGATCATATAGTGTTCGTTGTGGTCATTGAATGACCAATACATGTAGATATATTCTACATTTTTATTGTATATCGATTTGGACATGGCATATGCCACATTTTTATAAAACTTGTATTGACTTGGCATACATGCCTTTTCTGATATATATATAAATGTTGATATTCGATCCAATAAACGTGTATTTTGTTCATTATTATGCATTTCGTTGATATTGATAGGCATTTTTGATACATATGGAATTTGTTCATTGTGTTGATTATTGTGCCTTTTGATATATATAAATGATTAAATAATTATTGATACGGTTAAATGATTATTGTTGATCGTTGTATTTGGTGGCTGCCCCTTTATAAATTTAAATGATTATTTGCCTATGTAATCAACAATATGAATATAAACAACAAAAATATATGATATAAAGAATTGCAATCCTAGAATATGATTTGATAAACTTTCTAAAATATTGAGTTAACCCTACAAAACTCCTTGTCTCAATGAAAATTAAATTCAATGGTAATGATCAGATTTGATCCATGGTAATGATCACTAGATTCTTTTGATTCCTTTCGTTTATATTTGTCAATGTGAGTGGTACGATAACACCCTCATGCTCGCAATAGTCAAATTTTTTATTTCATATTGTTCTCCATTGTTTTATCTAAATAAGGTGATTTGGGACCATTAACAATCATTTGAAGTCATTTGTGAAAGTTTGGGGTCATTTGGATAAAAGATGTAAAAGTTGTTCAATTGTTGTCAAAGTTGTCAAACTTGTCAAAGTTGCAAGGTAGGCTAGAATTGATTTCGTTCGTCGTGGGAACAAACCAACATCAAGAGCACGTCTGGATGGGCATTTTTACGCTAGGCATGCTCCTTTTGTGCCTTCCAAAGCATCGTAACGTCGAGAGCCATACCCTACCAGTGCAATCTCTCAAGTGCCCTGAGTCCAAAAAATTATCAAACTTTGACAGACTGTTTCTCCCAATCCAGAACACATATGATCGATTTTTTTGAACTTGTAGGATCATGTGAGGCCCTTCTACAATCGTCTATCTCAGTTTCTGATGACTTGGATCCATTTTCAAATGGTAGCATTTGTTTGCCTGCTACAAAAACCGTCAGTCGCATGCAATGCAAAGTTGCAAGATAGGCTAGAATTGATTTTGTTCATCATGGGCACAAACCAACATCACGAGAACCTCTGAGTGGGAATTTTTACGCTAGGCATGCTCCTTTTGTGCCTCCCAAAGCGTCAAAACGTCGAGAGCCATACCCTACCGGCGCGATCTCCCAAGTGCCCCGAGTCCAAAAAATTATCAAACTTTGACGGAGTGTTTCTCTCAATCTAGGACACATATGATTGATCTGTTTGAACCTAGAGGGTCACATGAGGCTCTTCTACAATGGCCTATCTCAGTTTCTGACGACTCGGAGCCATTTTCAAATGGTAGTATTTTTTCATCTGCTGCAAAAATCGTCAGTCGCATGCAATGCAAAGTTGTAAAATAAGCTAGAATTGATTTTGTCTGTCGTGGGCACAAAACAACATCACAAGCACCTTAAAGTGGGAACGTTTACGCTAGGCATGCTTCTTTTGTGCCTCCCAAAGCGTCAGAACGTCGAGAGCCATACCCTACCAGCGCGATCTCTCAAGTGCCCTGAGTCCAAAACATTGTCAAACTTTGACGGACTGTTTCTCTCAATCCAAGACACACATGATAGATCTATCTAAACATGTAGGGTCACGTGAGGCTCTTCTATATTGGCCTATCTCATTTTTTGACAACTCGGAGCCATTTTCAAATGGTAGCATTTTTTCGCCTGCTACAAAAACAGTCAGTTGCATGCAATGCAAAGTTGCAAGATATGCTAGAATTGATTTCGTTTGTCGTGGGCACAAACCAACATCACGAGCACCTCTGAGTGGGAAGGTTTACACTAGGCATGCTCCTCTTGTGCCTCCCAAAGCATCGAAACGTCAAAAGCCATACCCTACCGACGCGATCTCTCAAGTGCCCTGAGTCCAAAAAATTGTCAAACTTTTATGGACTATTTCTCTCAATCCAGGACACATATGATCGATTCGTTTGAACATGTAGGGTCACGTGAAGCTTTTCTACAATGGCCTCTCTCAGTTTCTGATGACTCAGAGCTATTTTCAAATGGTAGCATTTTTTCACCTACTGCAAAAATCGTCAGTCATATGCAATGCAAAGTTGCAAGATAGGCTAAAATTGATTTCGTTCGTCGTGGGCACAAACCAACATCATGAGCGCATCTGAGTGGGAAGGTTTACTCTAAGCATGCTCATGTTGTGCCTCCCAAATCGTCGGAACGTTGAGAGTCATACCCTACCGGTGCGATTTGGAAGTTGTTTGACAACTTTTTTGACAACGTTTTTGACAATAATGACATTTTTTTCTCAAATTGTATCTAGAATCAATCTATAACTCTCATGACCCAATAATGACCCAAATAATTATCCATGATTATACAATATACAACACAGAACTCCATGATTATCGCTTACATCACATAAACTCAAAACCCTTAAGATATAATCAAGAATGGTCATGATTGACCTTATCACATCACATAAACTCAAAACCTTTAAGATATTCAAAACATAGACACATATATTCAAAAAATAGTCACAAAACATAGTCACATATATTCAAAAATTTGCCTCTAAATATGGACAAATCAGCTCTTGGCTATTTAAAAATACAAAAAAATCTGTTACAAATCATCTCATGGGCTTTTATACAAAATTTGGCATTTAAATATGTGTGAATCAGGTCATTGCCATTTAAGTATTCAAAAAATGAATATGGAATAATTCATCGATGATATATACAAAATTCTCAAAATCATTCTACCCTGAACCATAGAATCAATCAAGTGAGCCTTCTGGATTGGCTCTAACCCGAATTGTGTCAAGTAATGCCTCGTGGTCAGATTCACGAACTTTCCATTAAATTTTGTTATGAGGTCTACCATGATACTTAATCAATAGAATATTTGTTGCAACAACAAGGTTGGAGAAATGAAGAATATGTCTGTGTGTTTCAAAGTCCTTGAACAACCAAACATCAGAATTCTTGATAGGGTATCTCCTAAGCCATGTGCCTGTCATGAGAACAGACCCTACTGGATACTCAATACCCTCTTCGTCAATGATCGTGGTTGTCAATTTTATCTTAGGCTCAATACAACGACACAAAAAGTAATCGGTTCCTTCTTCATTGTTCTCCTCTGCAACAACTGCGTACGCATGACCTGCATATTATAGAATTATAATTAATACCAAAAATAATGTTTGATGCAACAAAATGAGCCAAAAAAAATTCTGCAATAAAATTAGCCCAAAAATCACCTGGTTCCACTAGGTCGAATACATGATAGAAATCAACTGATGCTTCCATCTGGTTCAACTGCAATGCTTTGGGAATTTGATAGGTATCAATCGGAACCAACAGTCTACAAGACCATTTGTCAACCCACTCTTGTGATTCACATTCTTCCCACAAAAAATACATACATTAAGAGCAAAAACATACAATCTATCTAGTATAAATTACTGGTGAACTTGCATTTGAACTTCGAAATGAGTGCATGTCACTGGATCCTGCAACTGTACAACAGCTTGATAGTTTTCAAAGTCAGATTCAGTGATCAACCAAAAATATCTATGAACCATTGACGTAACTGCATTACCTAGTCCCATTGTAGAGTTACACCATCGCACAATTGTTGTTGCAACTGTCAACTCAACACCACCTTCGTACTTAAATTCTTCTCTAGCTAGTGCTCTTTGTACGCATGCTCTTGCACCATTGTGCTCTCCCTTTCCATGTCCAGCATCAGTGAAATTCCAAAAATGTTGTACACCACTTGTCACATGCATCCTACTCAACCAATAGAACATCCTTGCATTCTTGAATTGTGAGGTGCAATTATCTGACCATATTAAGTGTTGGTTGTATTGTATGTTCCTTTCCCTTAAACTATCATAGAAAACTTTCAAGCATCCTTGTACAAACTCTGATGAATGTGTACGATCGTCACTTATGTAGAAGTGATACTTTCTTACAATCTATCTATCCTCCTCTGTGTTATCATCTGCATGCATGAATGTTATGTGTACAAAAATAGAAACTTGTGTAGAATGGTAATACATAGATTGCACTTCATTTTGAGGTTGTAGTGTATAATTTTCAGCAAAATCAACTATAGAGACAATGGTACCAAGAGGAAATGTGTCCTTGCATAACTTGAATTGGTCTTCTAACCACTGAGCTCTATGTGTATGCATTATGTACTCATAAACTAGTTTCTCTTGAAACATTCTCATAAAATTAGCTACACATATGTCATTTTTCACTAGCTCACATCTCTGCAATTATTTTCCATCTTTAACTTCATATGTCACTATCTTGTACTTTCCCAGAGATAGTAGTTTCTTACCAATTTCATGTGTGCTATACAAATGTAGACATCTTGGAAAATGTTGCAAACCACCACATGTAGCACAAGAACCTTTCAAACACATCATCTTATAATAAATGCAACCATCATCTCTTTTACATAACACACTTGAAATAAATTATCTTGGTGACTTAGGAGGTGGTTGGATATTGCATTCCTACAAAACATCGTTAGTGTGCAAAGGACAACATATATGACGATAAATATCATAGTGCATGAAAAATTCAATATGCGTCCTACAACAACACGTACATGATTAATCTTAACATAAAAAAGTTTTCCCATTTCAAAAAATCTCTGACTAATTCTTATTTGAGGAAACGTTTCAAGGAATCTTTCATAAAATTTTGTTTGAGTCATATCCAAATAGTGTTTGGCATGTGGCTCGTGATTTCTAGATCTGATTCACCTTCTAACAACATCTATTTGGTTAGGAGAAACCCTTGTGTTGTCATGCCAAGAAATTTCAATTAATGTTCTTAGTGCATCAACAACAACCTTGTCTTTGCTTGGTAGTCTACCCGAGAACACCCAAAGATAATTATTGTTAGGATCCTCTATTTTATCCGCCTCTTAATGCTTTACGTATTGTTTCTCTACTAATGTTTAATGAGTTACTTGTTTTGCTTATCCAACGATTTTTTTTAATTTTCTAGCTCATTATGGTTGATGTAATAACACATCGAGTAACATTAGAATCTTGAGAACGTGATTTTGAACCAATAGATTGATATGCATCAAATAAATTTCTCACAATAGTTCTTTCACTATTAATTTCGAATGATCTTAGGCCTAGAATTCTCATTGTCTCTCTAAAATTCAAATTTTTAATCATTTCAACAATTAATTGGCATCTTGCAGTTTGATTTAAGTTTTCAAAATAGTTTGTCATATTCTTTTAACCATTCTCCTACAAGTTCGTTCATTCATTTTATCAAGCATTGGCTTCAAAATATTCTCATCGATGTCAATTAGATACTTTGGTTTCCTACGAATGATTCTAGGTGTTAACATCGATGCATTGCATGCATTGGGTACATTCAATTCATCAAATAGAGTCGGTGTATGTTCATCATTTAACTGATTATTCAATATGGATTCTTCTTCAATTGCATTAGGTTCATACGGTAAATCAAATGTTTCTTCTTCAATTGCATTAGGTGCATTATGTTCATTTGGTAAATCGAGTTGATATATAAAGGATGATGTACCTTCTTGTCGCATTGTTCTTATGTCACGTAATTTCTTCATACGTTGCATTTGTCTTTCCTTTTCAGCCTCTCGTTGTTCCATCGTTCCTCGCTTGTTTTTTCCCATCGTTAATACCGGTTGTCCTAAATAGAATCATTTTACATAAGTAAACATAAGTTCTTAAAAAATCAAATAGTCATAAAATTGAGCATTATCATTATTTTTTTGAATCAAAACTATTAAACAATCACAATAACATTGACCAAACTAATAAGAACAATTCAATCATTTGAAATCATGCAAAACAAAAAAATCACTTACTCCAACGTATAAAACAGTCACAGAAGCTCAGTAACAGTTGCAGTGGGATCTTCAACGACCTCAAAAACTTCTTTTGAGGTTGTTGGGCAACTAAAAGTATGTCCCAGAATCGCGTACGCGGTATTTTTAGTAACCTCATACGTGCTCTTAACCCTAAAAATGTTCAGCACGCCAACGTTAATATAATGTGAGGGGAGGGAAGGAAGGTGAGGGGGGGAGGGAGAGGGAGAGGGGGAGGGAGGGGGAGAGAGGATGGAAAAGGGAGGGAGGGAGGGAGAGAAAGGAGGAGAGGGAAATAGAGAGGGGGAATGAGAGAGGATGGAAAAGGGAGACAGAGGGGGGAGGGAGAGGATGGAAAAGGGAGAGAGAGAGAGAGAGGGGGGGAGATGGGAGATAAAGGGAGAGCATGCTTGTCATATTGTGTCCTATGACCCTTTAGAACACCATATGACCCCTTAGGACACCATATGACCCCTTACAACACCATAAGGTGTCGTTATGGGATGTATATTGTCCTTAGGAGTCATGTGGTATCCTATAACCCCTTAAGCCACCATATGACCCCTTAGCTGTCGTTATGGGCCATGTTTTATTCTAAGGGGTCATATTGTGTCATATGACCCATTAGGATACCATATGACCCCTTAGGTGTCGTTAGAGGTCATATCGTGTCCTAAGGGGTCATGTGGTATCATGTGACCCCTTAGGACACCATATGACCCATTAGGTGTCGTTATGGGTCATATTGTATTCTAAGGGGTCATATTGCATCGTATGACCCCTTAGGATACCATATGACCCCTTAGGTGTGGTTAGAGGTCATATCGTGTCCTAAGGGGTCATGTGGTATCATGTAACCCCTTAGGACACCATATGACCCCTTAGGTGTCATTATGGGTCATATTGTATTCTAAGGGGTCATATTGTATCGTATGACCCCTTAGGATACCATATGACCCCTTAGGTGTCATTAGAGGTCATATCATGTCCCAAGGGGTCATACAATGTCTTGTGACCCCTTAGGACACGATATGACCCCTTCGGTGTCGTTATGGGTCATATTGTATTCTAAGGGGTCATATTGTGTCGTATGACCCCTTAGGATACCATATGACCTCTTAGGTGTCGTAAGAGGTCATATCGTGTCCTAAGGGGTCATATAGTGTCCTATGACCCCTTAAGACACCATATGACCCCTTAGGTGTCGTTATGGGTCATATTGTATTATAAAGGGTCATATTGTGTCGTATGACCCCTTAGGATACCATATGACCCCTTAGGTGTCGTTAGAGGTCATATCGTGTCCTAAGGGGTCATACAGTGTCCTATGACCCCTTAGGACACCATATGACCCCTTAGAACACCATATGACCCCTTAGGTGTCATTATGGGTCATGTAATGTGTCCTTAGGGGCCATATTGTGTCCTACGACCCCTTAAGACACCATATGACCCCTTATGAGACCATATGGTGTCGTTATGGGTCGTATGGTGTTCTAAGGGGTCATATGGTGTCCCATGACTGCTTAGGACACCATAGACCCCTTAGGTGTCAAATTTTGTAAGCAGTATTGGCACTATTTTTTATATTTTAATAATGGTTCATCTTGCCACCTCGGGACACCGTATGACCCCTTAGGACATGATATGCTCCTAAAGGGTCATGTGGTGTTATGTGGGGTCCTAGGGGAGAGAGAGAGAGAGAGATAGAGAGAGATAGAGAGAGAGAGAGAGAGAGAGAGATGGGGGGAGGGAGGGAGAGAAGGATAAAAGAGGGAGGGAGGCGTTAGGGATAACGTGGGGTCCTAATTGAGCCACGCATGTGTCAAAACACCATATGACCCCTTAAGATACCATTTGACCCCTTGAGATATCATACATGGTCCGAAGAGGTCATATGGCATCATTGGGGGTCATGTAGGGTTATAATGGGTTTGCACATGTGTTAGAACATCATATGACCCCTTAGGACATCATATGGTACTAAGGGGGTCATATGTGTGCTAAGGGACCTTACATTATGTCATTAGGTGTTATGTGGGGTCCTAAGAGAGAGAGAGAGAGAGAGAGAGAGAGAGAGAGAGAGAGAGGGTCAATATACATTACATGTACATACACATATACATATAATACACATAATTTATCAAAAGACAATACACATACATACATATTATACATATATGTATGTTTATATATACATATACATACGTTATATATATATATATATGCACACACACATTTTAAACACACATTAATATTTTTATTATTGAATATCACAAAAAAGAACCACGTACGCGTTGTTTTACCCTTAAAACTGTGTACGTGCTTCTTATTGAAAAAACACCCATACGCGGTTTTATAAAGAAAAAACCGTACGCGGTCTTTATGCAAAATAAAGTCCGTACACGCTTTTCACTGTTTAGGCTTGTGAATATGCTTGGATGACAAAGTTGCAGCTTGGAAGTTTGATTTCCCTCCATTTCCCTACTTTTTGATGTGTTTTGTTTTATTAACTTGGTTTCTCAACTTTGTCATCCTCAGGTTTACACTTCATCAAGTGGGTATTTCTAAAATTGCCACCATATTTTCACCCATCTTCTGAGCTTTCTAACCATGTAATTTTTTTAAAATTTGATCAACAATAACATTATTATTGAATTTCTTTTACCAGTGTCTCCATAGTTCTCAAAGACATACGTGTACCATTTTTTTAATAACTTTTGATCTACTTATCCAAATTTTAAAAACTTTATATATTATTGTAGTGCACTTGATTTTTTACAATTAAAAAAAAAATGCATTTTCGATTATTTGTTTTGGTGCAAGTTATGTTTTGCGCACGAACAAGTACCTGATTTTCAAGATGTGCTCGATTGGAAAAATCATAAAAAAAAATATAGTCAACAAAAAATTACAAAAAATACACAACTTCTAGTACTCACTATTAACTATCTTTCTGTCAAAGCATTTTTCAAAATACTAAATCTAACTATGACTTTTTTGATGTGCACGTCGGACACTGTTATGTTTTTCGTGCGCGAAAGATTTGACCCCCTTAATCTTATCCAATTTTGAAAAAAATTAGTAGTTTGGAAACTAGATTCAGAGTACTACAATCTTTGTTCTTTGAGTATCTTCATATCTTGAGTGGATGACTCTCAAATTTCTCCTCCAAGTTCAGGTTTACCTGATTTCATAAAAAAAGTGTCCCACTTATACCCCCTTTTTGGACACCATCTTTGTGCACTTACCCAAAAGTTGTGTGATATATTTTTATTTCTTTTATTTTAAAAAAAAACCCTATGTAAAAACCTAATGTTTTTTAACTAAACTATTGTTCATCACTCACTCCATATTAAGCTTGAATACCCATATACAATGTGAAAAAATGCAAACCCAAGTTGTCTTTCCACCTTCCCTTGTACAGATGATCAATAAATTGTGTAAACAATGCAGTAATTATAAGAAATAGCAATCCTGGAGCTTTATTGATATGCAACATGATATTGTAAATGGATCATCCGGGACTTTGGAGGATTTAATTTTGAATTATCTACGAGAATGGTTTTAATTCGCAACGAAAATGCCACATTTTACCTATTTTAAAATCTGACATCTATTGCCATCTGAATTCTACATACTGACTATGTGAATAGACAACTGCTTTTGTTTTTTCGATATGTGGTTTTCAATTACTATCCAGCTTTGTAAAATGTACTTTTTGGAGGGCACTTTTGTTGGCATAATGATATCTTTGGTAGCAAATCCTCCTTCCAATATTTATTGCTACAGATTTAGATGTTCCAAAAAGAATAAGAGATTATAAGAGATTATGAATCTCTATTTTTTAAAATAGCTATCATCACAAACCATGAGCAGGAGTTTCGCCTCCGCATTTAGTCAAAAAAACCTAGCAAATATTCATAATTTTAGAGCCTACTACTCGCCTAAAATTGCAATATAAAAAGAGGTGTGGGGTTTCTTTTTTTCTCAAAAAAAATTAAATTGCTTTTCTATTTTATAGATTTTCAAGTTTCCGATGTTTTTCTACAAACATTCTCTCTGCAATTTAGATAGGCAATAAAATTGCATATACTATGGGAAAGTTTTTTCGCACAAGATTTAAATGTCTGGACATTTTTTTTGTCTCATAGTAGAGAACAAAACAGTTAATAATTAGAATAAGTTCAGTACAATTATAAGTACCTAGATTGCAGCGTAGAATATCGGGATTGCAACGGAGTTCCTTGATCTGTATAAGCCACTATTTTAAAGGAATCAGGTATTCATAGTTCAATGAAGATATGGGTCTCAAGAGCAGATTCACAACGATTTGCAATCAAATTTAACACAAGTCTTAATTATCTGGATTTCTGAAATTACTCACTGTTAGAGTTATCTTTTATTAGCTAATAATTATTTATTTAATTATTAGTCTATTATACTCTACGCTTATGCTAAACTTAGGAATCTTATAATTCTTTAAGGTTTTCACCTTTAGGGTTTCGAGTATCCTTTTATAAGGATTCTCTCTTTGTATTTTCATAACAACTGTAATTATTGAATTGCATTTTTGTTGCACAATCAATATGCCTCCTCTTTTCCTCTGAATTCTGGCCTCCATAGTTTTTTTGCTTCTCTTCTTCTGTGTCAGGTTTGCATGCAAGTGATCTTTGGGAGTTGTAGAGTTGATTTTTCCTCAACTCCAATATGGTATCAGAGCTCCAGATCTGCATGCCCCTATTTTCTTCATGAGAGATTTTGGGCCTTATTCTTCAGATCTGTGTATTCGGGGGTTTGTGTAGTTTTTTTCCATTTCTGGGGGTAGCTGATTTTTTGGTATATTTTGGTGCCAAAAAGACCCCACAGTTGGATTCAGAAGGTTGATTTCATGAATTTTGATATATAATTTGCCTATTTTCGGTGACAGGGGCATTTGGGTCATGATTTTTTATTGGCATGTTTTTCGAGGCACGAAAATCCATATGGTTGTACCTGCAAATGTGCTAGAAAATTTTCGTCAAAAAATAAAAAAATAAAAATAATTTTCTTTTTTTTTTTTACCCTCTTTATGCCCTATAAGAGGGGTTTTTTTTTTCTTTTGGCCATAACTTGGTCATACGAAGGCGTTTTTTCAAAAACCTTATATCGTCGGAAAGCTCTTTCTGAGCTCTATCCAGATATAGAGGTTTGAACTTTTGATTTTTCTTTTTTGATGGTGTTTGTTTGCAGTCAAAGCCAAAGGTTCACTTCTGCACACCAGGAGACATAACTTGAGCATCTAAACTCCGTTTTTCGAAAACTTTATATCGTTGGAAATATTGTTCAGTGTTATTTCCATTCATATGAGTTTTCTTTCCAAATTCTGCTCCAAGTACATTTTATTCAGTTTTTTTATTTTCAGCACTCTGGTGAATATCTTGGATGTTTCAAGTCTTGGGATCTCTTTCTTTGAGTAGGATGTCTCGTCACTTTCCACCCCCTCTGCATGCAGGGTGGTTGCCATAGAGTAGTAGGGCCTCTGAATCGTCTTTGGTTGTTCTTTCTATGTTTCCAGCCTTATGTCTCTTCTAATCTTTGTATACATCATTTTGTAAGCATTTCCTCTTTTGCAAACACACTGAGATAAAGTGTCACTATGCATTGTATACTTGGGATCTTGCACATCTTGTGCCTTATTGTACATGCACTACATTATAAAGTGTCATGCGGGGGGGGGGAGGGGGGCTGGTTGATGTTTGCTTTGTTTGTCATCTACCTTTGTCACGTGAGTGTTCCTTCCACGACATTAGCCTCATAATGTGTGTCAAGTGAGTGTTCCTTTCATGACACTATGTACTTTCTCTGCACCTTCGATGTTCCTAGTTCTTCGTCATGCAGTTCTTGTTGGTCGTCATTTCTAGTGAACCTGTCCCTCACCCTTGTCCGCATTAAAGGGGGGTTTCTCATGTTGTTCTAATGGTTCCTTGGTTTGTTGGATCAGCTCTTCAGGCTTTGGTGTTTTATGTCATCTATATCTTTGAGTTCAATTGTTTGCTTTTGTTTGCCATCTGATTCGAGTAGTGTTATTTGAGGGCACTCATGCAGATTACAATCTTCTCTACCTGATCATCTTCTATTTCAGTGGAGGTTCTTCAGATCGACAGTTATTCTTCGACAGTGTTTGCAAGTTCTTCATGCTTCAGTGATTCTTCTGATCTTCTCGTGTTCCTATCTTTTTGGAACATTCTTGTTTGGAGGCTTTTTCAATCCTTCACTTGCTTTTTCCATCTCTTTTTGGAGTAGAGTTTTTTTCCCACGAAAAGAGATTTGGTTGTGATTGGGTACCTCATCAAGCCTTGTTGTCGGGACCTAAATTTTTGCTTTCCTGCATTTATTTTTTAGCTACTCCCTAAGTTCATCTTAAGGGGGGTGTTAGAGTTATATTTTATTAGCTAATAATTATTTATTTAATTATTAGTCTATTATACTCTACGCTTAAGCTAAACTTAGGAATCTTATAATTCTTAAGGGTTTTCACCTTTAAGGTTTCGCCTTCATCATGTAGTTGCATCTTTTGCTTCATGCATTTAGTTTTTTAGCTACTCTCTAAGTTCATCTTAAGGGGGGGTGTTAGAGTTATCTTTTATTAGCTAATAATTATTTATTTAATTATTAGTCTATTATACTCTACGCTTAAGCTAAACTTAAGAATCTTATAATTCTTTAGGGTTTTCACCTTTAGGGTTTCGAGTATCCTTTTATAGGGATTCTCTCTTTGTTGAATTGCATTCTTGTTGCACAATCAATACGACTCCTCTTTTCTGGATCTCTGAATTTTGGCCTCCATAGCTTTTTTGCTTCTCTCTTTCTATGACAGGTTTGCATGCAAGTGATCTTTGGAAGCTGTAGAGTTGATTTTTCCTCAACTCCAATACTCACCTACAGTAATAATGTAGGGCAACCTGTATGTTGATCTCTGCTTTTTTTTCCCATCTTCTACAACCGAGCATATATGAACAACAGGAGAGCGATGAGGTGGCAAACAACAAGATCTTATTTTATCATCTACCATTTAACGCCACGATAAAGTTTAACTCACCACATAAATAGGTGTGTGGCGCTATTATAAATTATGGCTTGCGTAAATACAATGTTGTGTTGGGCTCTCATCGAAAAAGTATCTAATTACTATGTGGGGAATATGAAGAACGGTAAATAAATAAAAATATTTTTTTTTTGTTATCACAAAGGAGCAGAGACCCATGACAATCATTTGCCTACTTTCGCCGGGAACAATGCATCTCAATTTCCAGCTTGGTGAAACTTTTCTTAAGTGTGTTGAGACATAACCAATGGGCTATGCCCACATTAAAATAGCCTATCGGTTAATTAATGGCAACTCATACATGACAACTATTGTATCATCTTATGTAAAGGCCAATAAAGTAGTCTTACATATATGTTAATACCATTTCATATCTAATCTTATCAAATAAAAGTCAAGTGTCACTGTTACCCCATGAGATTCCTAAAATTCTGATTCTCAACCATTAATAGTGCTCAACTATATACAAGGAAAGTCAATCCCCATTCCAAGTTAAAGTAATCTATATAAATCTAGACAACCCTTTGTCACATACATGAGTGAGGTGTATGTCTTGAAGTTTCCCAACCTTGGGAGAGTGTTACCTCTGAGAAAGCCAAAGGTCGTATTAATGAATAAAGACCATGTAAAGAAAACAATAAGATTATATTTGGCATTACCACAAGGAATTAGTTCAATGTCCTAGAGTGGGCATTACTAGGATCAAGATCTCCAACTTCTCTATGTTCAATGGTAACATTTGTCAAACATCTTATAATTAGCTAAGTATTAAATCATTGTCATATCTCATGGTTAGGTTCTGCTAGATAAGGTTTAATAAACAATAGTTGTAGAGTTAATAATAACTAACACTATGTTCAATTTTCCATGCATCATAATCCTAAATAATATTTCAGTTAAGGCCAAACCCACTAGGATATCTTCACCACATGACAATCTAATTTCATGATACAAGTTAAGGTCCAAGACACTTAGCCATGGAGTAATAACATAATTAGTTTACACTATTGTCTATAATATATCGAGTTGATTATGACCCAATGTACTTGATACCCCATATTAGGAAATATGGTTATCAACAAAGAATTTATTAAAATAATGTCATGCATGAGTATGCTTTGGATGCACATTCATCGTCATATTCTTTACGATTTCTATAAGTTTTTAAACCTTAATGAGAACAAACATGAGATTAAAGTCCTTTTTCTTGGCTTCCTTCCATCCTAAATAGAACCAAGTAATATTAGTATTTTACTCATTAGTTCATATGCAAGTGATCATATTTCATAATTGCTTTAAGTGAGGAACTATCACAAAGTACACTTCTTTTACCAATTAATAGGTTCACTAGTGTTTATTTACCCCTTCTATATTGAGTGTATTAGAGAATTCCTGAATTTCCATCTAGTACACATGGATTCAATCAACCTCGCATGATTCTCTCATAACCATGTTATTATGAAGTATTTAGAGTGAGCTATTGCATATCACCGAATATCTCATGTCTACCCATCATGATATGAATATGTTTTCAGATTTACCCAAGGATTATCATGCTATAGGTTTACACGCCTTGTAAGCAACCTGTGCCCATATTTCGAACTATAATTGTAAGATATGAAATCCCCAATCAAAATAAAGTGCATAGTATATAATTTGTTGACTTTCATGACAACAGTGTGAAACACTAAATATGACTCCTTTGTGAGAACATAAATACACAACGGTGTCTGTATCTATATAGATGCTTGTAAGTGGGTACATTTTGAGGCACTTACAAACGATCATGCGTGTGACCACCTACATGTCTCTGGCATTTGAGCAAATGCATGTTAATACATGTTTATGTGAATTATAAACAATAGCTTCGATACTTCCTCCCCAATACTATGATTAACAATCAACACTATTGGAATGTTTAAAAATAGACAAGCTCAAACACAGACCATGTGTTTCGCAAGGCAAGAGCAATGTGAATAAAAACAACTTATCTGTGGGGATGCCATACAAGTCCAAAGAGGCAGCCTACTCCACATACTTGCGCTTCTTCAAATATTTCTAAAGGCTCCCCTCTTGATGCGTGCTATCCTCTTGACAAATTTTCCTCTTCCTATTTTAGTTAAGATAGATGTCATAATATGTTCCTGAGCTCTCCTCTGTCTCTCATATGTCCTCCATCTTCAAAAAACAGCGCATCCATCTACCCTCTTCTATTCCCATTGTGGTCCCTATGCAATATTTTCTTCTATCACGTGTTCTTTCTCTACATTCTCCCATTCGCTCCCTCCTCCATTTTCTGCAATTTTTATGGCTCTTCAACAAGAAGTCATGCCATTCCTATTTCTGCATGCCTTCCTCTATGAAATGTGGTCTTATTGACTTAACTTGCGTCCTCCCTGCCTGTGCCAAAATGAGAGCTTTGGGGTTGCTGTCGTTGCAACACTCCCAGTTGACAAGTACACAAAATATGGGAGCATAGAACAGGCGTGTAAACTGTGTATCAAATGCCTAAGAGAGATGTGGTCTCACAGTTGCAATGATTGCAGGAAGCGCACTCAATGGACTTGTTGAAAAGGCTTGAGGAACTCCTCAATAAATGACAGAGCTATATTAACGATGTGCCCATTTTCCTCCTTCACCCTGTCCTCATAATTGCCGGTTATCTCTTTGTGCCCTTTCATCTTGCATTCTTATCAAAGTGCTCTCTGTTTCAGCCGAGAGAGGAGAATGGCTGCCCATGCTATCATTTATCACCAGTCTCACCCAATTAATCGGTGCCCATGCCTTCACGTGGAGGACGTATAAAACCATGTCTTCAATCTCTACCCCTCCATTCTAACCAATATTTTATATTTTTTTATTATTTTTCACACCAGCACTATTCAGTAAGGGGGTCACTGACGGGGATGTGACAGCCTAATTACTGCTATATGGCTTGATGTCTAAATTTTTTTTTTAAAGTTTAGAGCTTAGTGTTATGTAATAAAATTAAGAGAACTGGCATGCATCATGAAGGTCCCTGGGGCCTCAAAGGGGCATTAATTTGTGCTTGGAATCAGGGCCCCACCACTCAATCCATCCTATGTCACAAAGGGGAACATGCCAAGTGTGCTGCCTCTCTTTAAAAGTAAAAAATTGAAAATTATTTAAGCTGTCCCGATGGAAAAGCAGCAGTTTTTTTCCCTTTATTTGGATTGAAATAATAAAGACTTCTGTTCCCCTACTTTATCAAATTTCAGGATTTTTTCTTTTCCTAAATTTCCCCTATTTTAACAGTGAGTAATTTGAATTTTATACTTTTGGTTTGCCGAGTCGATTTTGATCCAAAGTGATGCTACCATGGTTGCATCCAACTACCTTAAACGACTCATGATCTAATACCTCATGGAATATATAATACATGGAATTTTTCTAATATCTTAATCACTGAATTTGGCTTCAAACAGTTTATAGACATGAAAGGAAATTGTTCAACCCTTTGCATTGCATCATATATAACACAACAGCATGCACTTTGAACACTTAAAGAATAGACTCAGGGCCCATGAGTGATAAGAGAGAATAAAACTTCTTCCTTAATGCTATAACTTGGTTCACAATTCCTTGAACTACTCTACAATAGCATTCATATCCTTCAAAGCAAAGACTAAATTTATGCTACAAGCATCCTACTACCTTTAGCTCCTATATTAGAATACTGGAATTTTTCAAATGGGTTTGGTACCATCCCAACAGCTTCATCGTAGATATTAATGCTTCTATGTCCAACAACAATAATATTACATTGCTCACAGTGAAACTTTTATCCAAATTTTATTACTCAGAAATAATCAACAGCAGTATTTCAGCACACCTCCCAACATTTCAATCACAATCATCAATATTATTTTATCCAAAATAAAAATGACACACTGCCCACAATGTAAATTCATCCATTTTCTATTAAGAGGCTCTGGAAAAAAGGACATTTATGGACACGAGTTAAAATGGAATGCCCAAAATGAGTTGAATCAAGTATATTGATTGTCATGTTATTTCTGACCCCATAAACGTATATTTTGATCACTGTAATTTTATCAGATGGGATTTTTTTGTCTCAGTGCACATACCAACACTTCCATCATAACAAAATAATTATATACCACAGAATCTAAAAGAAAAAGGCCACATTGACCTCAATTTTAACAAAAAACAGGTAACAGAATAACATTTTTTTACTGTTTCTCAGGTCCCTCTTTCTTTGGCAGGTACCTGCAATAAAAGGAATTTAAACGAACATCAACCTATGGATCAACACCAAAATATCTTTTAAAAAACATAAAATCTACAAACCACAAACTCGTACTGTTGTGCATTTGAACTCTAATCTTGGCAACTTCAAAGTTCTATTATTTGAAATACCAGAGTTTCTCTGAGTTTCAGGGATGGGGAGACAGGTATTAGGGAGAGCAAAAAAATTTCAGATTCTAGGGACGGTGGGTGGATGACTATTAAAATAATATATATATTTATTTTTGAATTTTTGAAATATATATGAATTAAATATAACAAAAACAACTTAGACAACTTAAAAGAAATTGAAAATTTAATAACATGAAAACTTAAGTATAATTGCTAAAATATAAATATGAGAATATACAAGTCAGTCTAAAACAGATACAATTATAAGGTTGGTAAATTTAACTCGCTTGGAGTAAGTTAGTCATAGACACATTAAAGAGATCATTGAATAAGGATCTCTTCTTGATATTTGTGAGCAGCTTTAGTAATTTAATGTTGACTTAAACTCCATCTGAACAAGGCTGTCAGTTGGCATTTGAATAAACATTTGAGCATCAATAAGATGAGATCACAAGTTTGCCATGTATTTTATAATTTATTCCTGATTTCTAACCAAAGATGCCATCCTGTCTATGTTTTTGGTTTTCTCTAGCAAAATTGATGCCAAATAGCTGGATTTTTCAATTGTTTGTTTTTTTCTTTTTCTTTTTTGATTCTTATTTTTTGGGGGGCTGCTGGGCACACAGTAACATCCCCGGGATGGTCAAGGGATGCCTGGACAGCCCCCAGGTTGTCACAATGATGCCAGGGTGCTCCCAGATGTCCCCCCAAAAGGGAGATGTTCCCAGGGGCATCCCAACGAAGAGGGTGTTGGATTCTGAGCAACTGTCCCTCCATCCCCAGGACATCCCTGGAAGATACCAAACCTAATTATGGCCAGAAATGAACATTTAATAGAAAATAAGGAATGACAAAGAAATTACAATTGGCGATAAGTGATCATGTGATTTTTCTCCCCAAAGAAAGATCAAGGACCTAAAGCTGAAGGCATGTAAATCTGGTAATAACACCCCTTGGCTGTCATACTATCAATGTAATTCAATTTCTTCCCTGCTACTAACAGGTATGATGTGCAAATTTTCAATGTTTTCCAGTTATTTTGTGTATATAACTGGACTCAAAATAGAAAAACAATAGCTATACAAAGAAGCATCCCCAGATAAATGAGGCGAAATGAAGAGTTACTAAGTTAAAAATAAAAGGCCTTGTAAAAGAGGGGTCCCAACAAGGGATCTAAAGTAACAGTCGCGTTAAATAATAATTGATTAACCACAAATACAATACTTTTCTAGCAGAAAGCTTATGAAACAGTGGGGCTGGAAAAGCACTATTCATGGATAAAATATTAAAACTTATAGAAGAAAAAGAATAACCACCCAGTACATACTCGTTCAAGTTGCAGTACATTTTTATATCAATTATTTGAAAACAACTTCTCTGAAATTGAAGAGGTACTGTCCTGTAGCATTCCTAGAGAATCTCAAAACAAGTACTTTCATACCCATTAGCAGAAGCCCATCGAGAAAACTGATAAAGTTGCACAGTCTCATTTGAGGCATGGCAAGCCAAAAGCAGATAATTGCGTGGTTGAACCATCCAAGCAAATCTCATGAACAATCCAGAATACACACACATCGCTGCAAGACCAAAAATAGAAGACCATATCAGACATGTATAGAAATATAATAAAAATTGTATATTTTCCCAATTTTTCCAGTTAATATATATATATTCTGAATAGGATATTGTTCACCTTATTTTTAAGAAAATGTTCAAGAGATAACTCTAATAATCAAAGAGGCCAGTGCATCAATGCAATTGAATTATAGAAGCTTTCTGCAGCTTATGCTACCACTCTGATATGAACACTCGTTTAAACAATAGGAATCAAAACTTAAATTTTATCAAAAAAGAACCAAAAAAAAACAAAAATCATAGCAGAGGTGTTACTAAAAAAGTGTAAGCATGTATTCACTGCTTAGTTGTATCAGCAATGTGAAAATCAAATAGATCTTATTTGACAGGGAAAAGTTTAGTTCTGAGAATGCCACAGCTAGTTCTCATAAATGATATTATTTATTGAAGCATTCATGAATCATAACTAAATATAAAGTTATTCAACTAGCCACTTCAATCACACACACGCACGCACATGCATGCACACATTTTTTCGCCGTATCACCCTACCGGGTTCTGATACCCACAAATAATAATGGGGAATAAAAATGCTTCAAGGGATTATTAAGTAGGATATTAATTGTCTGAACCATATTTGCAGGTTTCACCATAATAACACTGTGGTAAATAAGTGAAGCATGATGACCATCCAGATGGAAATCAGACCTTTGCAAAGCCACTTTTTGCAGTTTCTTGATTTTTAAAATAACTTGGAAAAAGGTCTTCAACTGCAAGTGTGTGGGTTTAAGGTTCCATTGACAAGTGAAGTGGAAAAATGTAGAAAAATGATGTGGAAGTGGACAATGGAAGTGAATTGAGAGTGATATCTGGTTGCACATCAAATTCTTATAAAGGGGGAAATGAAGGAAAGGAAAGAGATGGATGGAGAAGGGATTTGTGGGAATTCCATGTGGAAGTGGATACTGGAAGCGGAGCTCACATGTTTGGATGCAAATGGAAAAGCCACAAAGGTGGAAAGAGAGGATGTCACAATGGCATCATGGTGACATCAGCATGGGGGAAATTGCTTGGAGGATAGTGACATCAACAGGTGGGAGTGACATCAACAATGAGGGTTTTGAACAAGGATTTTGTGAAAGAACCATCCAAACAGGATGCAGGAAATAGGGGGCTAGTTGGATGGAAGATGGAACTCCACAAAAGGAAGTCCTAGGGAAAAGGGCTCCAACTAGATGCAGGAAGTGCAAGTGCAACTGCACTTGGATGAAAATTGAAGCTCAAATAGATGATGGAAATCTGCATAAAAAAGTCACTGGCAAACGTTGAAGTGGACATATGCGGAGAAATGTTACTGAAGTGAACATTGGAACAGAAATGAAAATGTCTGATTGCACTTTGAATTCCTGAAAAGGGAAAAAGGGGGAAAGTGAAAAGATGAGTGGAAAAGGAAGCTGGCAAAAAATGATGTTGAAGTGAACTTCTATGAGAAAACAATGTTGAAGTGAACCTTGAGAGTGGATGTGGGAAGAGATCAGGTGCACTTTCAATTCCCACAATGGTGGAAAGCAAAAGGAAGTGGAGTAATAGGTGAAAGAAATTTACAGGGATTCAATATGGAAGTGAACATGGATGCCGAATAAGAAAATATTCAATTGGGGGTCAAAATTCCGCAAATGTAACATTGGTTGCAAAAAAAAAAAGTTTTCAGAAAAAGGTAAGGTGAATTGGATGTGAACAATATCTGGTTGGGGCATCAAATTCCAAATTTGATTGGAAAGGGAAGTCTTGCAAACTGCAAAAAATTCTAGAAATTGAACCAAAACCTCTAGACTTGGATTATTGAGACCCTAGCAACATTCAATACATGAGTAGGCATAGAGAGGACAACGAACGATGCTTAAGAAAAATTGGCAAATAGAAACCCATACAAAATTTCTCAGATTGGCTATACGTGATGACTTAAATGAAACATAAATGCATAGAGGTATTGCGACTCAAGAAAAATGTGGCATAGCGGGATTGAGTCCCAACACACTAAAGATTACAAGTGTTTCCAAAGCTTCAATTTGGGCAAAACTTCATGATGCAATTTTCTTCTTTGCAAGCAGGCATCAATATTTCAGGTTAATATCTTATACTTTGATTAACTTTTCTTCGTTTTAGATCTACTGTTATTTGGATACGAATCACTTCAAAGTTCAAACTTATCTTCATAGTATGTTCATGGGCTCAAATCGAAAAAAATCTGTACAGTGAGAATTCGATATTTTTGTAAAAACAAATGTCTAGACTCAAGTTCTCAACTACTATTTGCATTATACCAACTGTTGAATCCATTTTGGTGAGGCAACTGGAATAGTAATAATATTAAGTGTTGGTGAATCCCATTTTCAAACAAAATATGAGGTTCGGATTTTTCTTTTGCATCCTAGCACAATATGATAGTCATTGGATCCATCTCAACAAGGAGATTGCAGCAATGTAACTTGCTGATATTCCTATTGTAGTGGCCACAACACACCCTAGTTCTAATGAGCTCAAGGCCACTGATATTTTTCCTAAATTCTTAAAACTATAAATTTGTGCCGAGATTAAATTTTGAGTAATTTTCAATGGTCCATGCCAATACTGTTGTGTTCTTCCCATCAAGCTCCTTACATTGAAATTTCATTTGCATATTTATGTTCATTCTTATTTTCACTATGTGACATTTATCCATCTTTCACCATGTTTATTAATTATCAGGTTTTATTATAAGCATTTCTTGGCATGATTTATTTCTATTGCTAAATCTTGCTTTGCTTTTTGGGAAACCTTCTACAGCTATTCAAGCTTCTATACTTATTTCTGCAGTGGAAATGAATAATGCAAGTATTCCCACAAGGGTTTCATTTAAAAACTTTAACTTGTGTAACTTTACAAATTCCAGGTCTTTATCATATGTCAGGTTTTCAAGGCTCTCTCAAGAGCTATCTCATTTGCAATATTGTCCCAAAAGTATGTTCTTAAGCATTCAAGAGCCCAAGGATGTGAAATATCCTTAATTATTTTTATCCGAGATTGTTGTCTTTTTATTAGTCTCGGGTGTATTCCAATGGCCTAGGTGCTCAAGAATGCAGCATGTTTTGAAGCCGGGTTTGTATTTCTTTAATTTGTATAAAATTTTATAGATCACATGTGTGATGTTGCTGTAAAGATGGATTTGCCAAGAATATTTTTCTAGCATCCTCTAAGATCATTCCAGGTGTTTTCCATACTGGAAATCTTCTCCGCGCCTTTTCATTTTCTTTTCTTATAACCTTGCTCTCCTAGATAACAGGAAATTGCCACATGGCATAATCCTATTGAGCTTCTTGATGGAGATTTTCTCATCTTCTCCACTTTCTCTGGGTCGTTTGAATTGCATCCTTTGAGTATCCTCCCACATATTTCAACCTCAAGAACTCAGATTCCTTTGTGAAATATTATTCCCCTTTTCCTCAAATTCTCTGACATGGTGCTCTGTGGTACAATCTCAAGGTTTTTGTTCTCCTATATTTTTCAATGAGTTTGATTCTCTGAAAGAGCAAGAAAGCAATCATTTCTTTTAATTGAAGAGTTGGGAGGAAAAAATAGGCAGCCACACCCCTGGTCTGGATTTGATTCCAGCAAGCTTCAAAAAGCACATTGTACCTCATGACAAGGATGATACTATAACTGAAGATAAATTGGACCCTAACTTTGGAAGAGGCGGCAACAACTTGAGTTGCCCCTTGTATTCTGTTGGTTGAAATTTTTGTACACCTGTGAGGATGTGCAAAATTGTGGTTTTGTGAGTATAAACTCTCCCAATTTAGTGAAGTCTCCCCCTTTTCTAACACTTAACTAAAACTAATCTAATCTAATATGGGTGGGACAGCAACCCTTTCTCTTGTTTCACAAAAGATTATGTTCTTTCCTCTTCATAGAAAAGAAACAACAATTTTGAAGTAATAATAACAGCAATTTAAAATAAAACCAAGAGAGGAAATGAAGTTTCCTAAAAGCACAAAGACTTCCGTCACCTCCTCCGCGACAGGAAAACAGCAAACAAGCACAAAGTCTTGATTTTCAAAATTCCTATAGACCATTTTTCAGAATGATGAAATAAGAACAATGTACAACATATGGCAGTGCAAAGTCTGCAAGTATGATGCAATAAGAACAACGTACAGCATATGGCAGCGCAAAATCTGCAAGTATGTTGCACCTTCAAGTCACTTAAGATGGGAATTACTACAAGCACAAAGTCTTGCAACTCTTCTCAACTTCTAATAACAAACTAAACTAATTCCACCTTCGATATTTGCAGCACAAAGTCTACAGATATTTAGAGTGAAGCTCTTCTTAACAATTTTCCACAAACTCAAACAAGTACAAAGGAATATTCCAATATGACATAAGAACACAAAGGACACAAAGTTTGAAATTCCAACTCTTTGATATTACTTGAGAGGAAACAATTTACAACTTCAAAGCTCAAAGTCTTTATGAGTGCAAAATTTTGCAGAGTATTCTTGCTTGCCAAAAAGAAAAATTACATAGAGTACCCTCATGTATATATAGGAAAGGGTCTGCAGGCAAAATGTGGGAGAAGTCTAACAAACTAAGACTTTTTTCACAACTAACTGTGACTTATTCAAATTACAGTTCTATTGCTAAACAACTTGTAATATGTTTACATGTAATTACATTTTACAAAATTACAAGTGACAATTCACTTGTAAACATAACTTCTTACATTACATGTAACTTATCGAAAACAAAAATGCATCTACAAAAAGTATGTGTCAAAGGACATTTTTATTCTTTTTCATTTCTAGTCATGCGGGACTGGAAACTATTGATGGATTTCTGCAACCCATCAGGATCCAGACCCGCTGTATTTCTAGCAACCGCAACAATCTTGACGATGACATCAAAATATCTAATTGTTGCCTCTCTGTGTTTCTCAAGAGTGGTTTGCATCTTATCAAAGAACACCTGGTAATTCACGAACTTGTGAATCAAGGCTACAGCAAACTGCTCCAATTCCAACTCCTGACGAAGGCTAGACACTAAGTCAGCAAGAATCAAATTTTCAGCGAGCAGCTCTCCATCATGACTTAAGATTTTGCAAGATATTTTGTCAAAACTAGAGATGATATCCTGCTCGGCTTCATCACTCATTTCAAGACTGGCTTGCACATCTTTGATGAGATCTTTGATGACTAATGACTTATTTGTCATGAGTTCTTCAAATTCTATGTATCTTTCCCTGTTCGGAATTACCATATTGTTGCATAGAATTTCTAGTTTGATCTGATCCATCTCATGCCAGATCTTCAAGTCTTTCTCGACTGAAACTAGACTCTAGTTGAAAGTTTCCAAGGTTTGGTTCAGCTTCAACTTCGCTACTCTTACATTGCTCAACACGTGCAATGCTTTCTTCACCACTTTGAACAGCTCTCTCCAATTGTTTTATAGATTCTTCAGAGGTGGAGGAGGTCAAAGGATCAACCTGCTTTGAAGAATTTGTGATCTTTTGGATCAGTGTGATGAGCTATGAATTCTTCTCTTTGAGCTCATTCTTCTTTGCTAGCAGCTCATCGTAACTTTGGACCAACGAAGCTACAGAATCTTGGGCATCATGTTTGAGACCAGAATGTGTTTGTTTCCCAAGTTCCACCCTCGTGAGCCTGTAGTCTGACAGTTGCATTTCTTCTGGTGGTTTCTCAACTAGAGGCTCTGCTACTTTTGCATATTACATTTTATTACTGTCTACCACCACTCACGAAATTGTCTTCACTTTCTTGTTGGTTCTTGGCTTTGGTCTCCTGAGCTACTAGAAATCAAATATGTCTGGAGAGATCTCTTGCTTTTTCCTTTTAGGTGTGATTGAACTCAACCAAGGGGGTAGTTCTAAAGAGTTCACACATGTGATAGCGACTATGGTTTCTAAAGAAACAGGATCAATCTGTACCACAGTTGTCACTCCAGGAGGAGCTTTTGTCTAGACAGAAATAAGCATCTGCTCGGATGACAAATCATGACTTGCTTCTGTCATGAACTTATCAAAACTCATGGTAGAAGTATCAATCTCTGGAAGAGAAACATTGGACAAGATGGCATCTGAGGGATTCACATCGAAAACATTCTCCAAGCCACCGTGAGAGGTCTCAACAGGTACTTCTATGCTGGTACAGGTAGATGTACTTGGTTCCACAGGTTCCACATTAACAGTGGAGAAAGAATCCACATCCATATCAATTGGAGACATGGGCACATCCAATGATAATTGGGGAAGGGTTGTATGAGGAAACTCCCAACCTACAAAAGGAGGTGATCCTGTTGTATTCTCCTCGTGGGTATCATTGTCAGCTTCAATAACCTGTATTTGCACTTCTGGTTTTTCCTTCCCTTTTAATGACACTTCTGACGGAGGAATAACCAAAGCCCTGTTGACCCTCAGCTTGATTCTAGTGCCGGAAGAAGTAGCACCTTCTTTAGACTTAATCTTGACCTCAGACCTTCGCACAACAAGTCCATCTGAATCAACTTCCGCTCCACCTTTGATCTTGATAGTCTTGACATTATTGTTCTTCAACCAGGCATTGGTGTTTGTGAGAATGGGCTGAAATCTATCAAAGATAGAGTCACATTCCTTCTTTGACTATTGAGGAGAAGGAAGAGGGGCTTTACCAACTCTTTGCTCTATGTATTCTGGGTCAAGGATTTTACCATCATCCACCATTCCTTCTGGGATCTTGGTCAAATCAAGATCTACAATCTGCTCCAAGGTGACCCTGTTGTAATCCATCCTTCTGATGTCTTCTTCAGTACGAAGATCAACCCATATATCTTCAAGGCAATGAACATGAGTAAACTCTTGATTTTGTCCTTCATCCCTCAATAATCAAAATCTCTCCTCTCCTTGAACTTCCTCAATTTGATTTCTTGAAGTTTGATCTCCATTGCCTTGGCGCTCGCTGAGGTGTTCAAAGAGTACCGACCAATCTACAATGGATTATGGGAGGAAATGTTGATACCTAGCTTCTGATTGGCAAGTTGTATTGCGTGAACTCACATCAGTTGTCTTGCCAACTCCATCAAGATGATCTTATCCGTAGTGTACCTTGGCAGCATGTACGGTTGGCCTTCAAGCATCCAACTCTCATATAGGTGAAAGTTGGGAACTGCAGAAATAAGCACCCGTACTCATTCACTTTCTTCCAAGCTGCCTCAGAGACTCTCATGTTCTTGAGTGTCTTGTCAAAAAGGCACATGAAGTGTCCGAAGAACGCATCCTGCACTCTTCTATAATGAATTTTGTTGGGCCTCAGAGTCAACTGATCATAATATTTCCACACTAGCACTAGCGATTTGTCACCCTTGGTAGAAAGACCAGGAAATTGTCTGAGTGACGTCGCAATATACACCAAGTATGAATTCATATAGAAAGTGAGGGTAGTGGGAACTTGCGACAGCTGCTCACACAGGTAGTCGTTGATGACTTCTCCCCAGAAAAAGTGTGATTGCCCCTTCCTCATGATCACAATATACTTGTACATCCAGATTTCAAACACGTTAGAGTGTCTCAAACCCATTATCTTGCTGAGAAGGGTTATCATGTCGCCAACTTCTTCAATGAAGTCGCAATGATACAGCTTGGGCCATCTGGAAAAACAAGTCCTGGCATTGATGTGTCGGATACAATCAGATCTTCTCTGGTTGTAATGATCCAAAGCACTCTTCATCATCATGTCTGCATACACGGGAGCTGCGGGGACTTTGAAAATCTTATCAATGGTCTCGACTCTCTGCATCCAACCTAATAATGACGTTCCCATCATCATCTCTGATTGTTCTAGTCTCCTTATCAAAATGAGACGCACATGCAAGCACAAACTCAGGTTCTAGGGCAGCCACTGGGAATGATGAGACCAAATGAATATGGCTATTCAAGAGCAACTGCATCCCATGTGTTGGTGAACCCTCTGTTCTGTCTAAGAACTCAGACATGTCCACATTCCCGATCTCTGTATCTCGGATCTCATCAATGAGAGAGACCACCTAAGTGGGAGCAATCTCATTCTAGTATTTGTCATATTTATATTTCATTTTCTTGTCTGAAGGAGATGCCAGCTCTTTTGTCATCGAACAGGAATCTGCAACATTGTGATGAAAACTTAAGAGGGTAAGAACATCTTCAGCAGCAATCGGGGATTCAATAGTCTTCAAACCTTGAAAACCAATGCTCACACCACAACTTGGGAAGGATTTTATCATGAAACAACTTGGACTGACTCAAAGATGCTTTATGGATGAGCTTGGCAATGGGAAGGAAAATCTGATCACAATGGGGTGACTGCAAGTGGAAAATCTTTCTCAATTCGCACTTGTAATCGGGTCTCCAAGCCCTAACTGCAAGTGGAATAGAAAAGTTTGAAAGCAAGTAATGATGGATAATTGTAATCGGGTCTTGGAATCCCGATTACAAGCGACTAGTATATGATGTAGTCTCTTGGAAAGAATTTTTGGCATGGAGGGATGTGACTGCAAGTGAAAGGAGCTCACCAAGTTAAGGGGTAATGATAATTTTCATACTTGCAGTCGGGTCTTGGAGACCCGATTGCAAGTATGCAAGGGTAAAATGATGTTATTAAGACCCGACTACAAGTGTATTTCCTTTGCGACAAAATGAGTTCAATTCACATCACAGTATCATATGATTATTAATTAGATATCCATATCAATATTCTACAAATTCCATCCATGGAAAACATAGGCCCAAAACAATATTCATTTTTTGCATGTTAAAACTAGGGCAGAGGTTCAAGGGTGGCAGCCCCCAGCAAGATCAAGGGGCAGTTCCCCTCATGGAGGTTCAGGGGTCAAGGGTCAGCTTCAAGAGCGCAGAAATCTTCCCCACAATGAAAATTAATGGAGATCAAACCCATAAAAGGCAATGATTGGCATGAAAATAATTACAATTAATTCAAATTTCAATATTTAAAATCAACCTTCTTAATGCAACTGTTAAAAGGGCGATCCTGTGACCTGCCAAGAACTCTTCAAATATGGATTTCCAAACTGTTGAAGGTGGGCGAATGGAAAGAGTAGACAGCTTTTTAAAGTAGACGGATTAAAAAATTTGAATGAAAAGAGTCTCATCTCTCAGCACGTTTTGGTAATATTTTATAGATATTTGTTGGTTATTCACATAGGCTTGGGCTTTTGCTGTTTCTATGTGATAGGTAGGATATGTTACACATTAATTTGATCATTTTATATGTTACTCTCGGTTATTAGCATTTAAGGACAAGGCATGTGGATTTGATTCTACATAGATTGTCCATGCCTTAGCCATTGTCATCATAAATGTTGTGTATCAAAATCACCTCCTTGGGAACTGTTGTGTTGTATACACACATGCCCCATTGCAAATGGGGATCCTGTTGTGACATTTTCACACATCGCCCCATTGCAAAATGGGGACCCCACTTTTTCGCTTTCTAGGTTGGTTGTCTTAGCTTAGCTAAGTAGAGTCTTTTGCTATTAACCTTTGTGTTGAGGAGGTGTAAGGGGTCAAAAGTCAATCAAGTCAGGTGTCTCTTTAGGATGGAGTGAAGACAGTCAGTTATTGAGGCTTTTGGGATAAATGACTCATCTTTTACGTGCAAGGCTAGGGATGAAATGCTAAATTTGACTAAGTATAGGAAAATTTACTTTGCTCTTCAATGGCACTGACAGTCACTTCCTTTGACCTCATAGAGGCCTCAATCAACATAGAAAACCTTTCGATCAAGGATGAGCTCTAGTGTCCTTTAGCATGTTATCTCTTGCAAATTTGAGTGAGTAGGGTAAATGTCACCATCAATCTGATTGATCAAAGCCTATGGTGGCAAAACATTGAATGGGAGAGGTCAAGTTGAACTCCATCACCCTTTGGATCAAGTCTCATTAGCTATGCAAAGTTTCCTTCGTTATCCAAGTGGTCTGATCGCACTTCATTGAGAGGCAGGTTGCAAGGGTAAATTTTGGCTAAGTACATGAAAATCTCCATTGCCCCCTCCTAGGATCGAAATATGCTTCCTTTGCTCCTTCTCAAGAGCGAATTTCCTCTCCAAGCCTTCTAAGGCATCTAAAGTTCCCTTTAGTCATCATATGATGTCTTTGTTCGAGCAATGAATTCAATCCTCAACTAGCAACCTTGAATTTGGCTAAATATAGAGGTGATTTCCTTTGCTCCCTCTTAGGAGCGAAATTGACTTCCTTTGGTCCCTCTCTGGAGCGATTTTCACTTCCTTTGCTCCTTCCTAGGAGCGATTTGGACTTCCTTTGCATATTTAAGGGCAATGAACAAATCTAAAGCCTTCAACATCGTTTTGATCATTAAAAGGATCAAGTTCTTGGAGATTTTTGATGAAGGAAAGGATGGAGATGGTAATATGAATTGACTTCCATTGCTCCCATTTAGGAGCAAAATTCACTTCCATTGCTCCTCACTTGGAGCGAACTTCACTTCTTTTGCTCCTTCATGAGAGCAAAGTTGCTTCTAAGGTCTTCCTTGAAGGAAATTTGACACATCTACTCGCATGGATGGCAAAACACCAAGACATGAGTTGATGAAACCAAGCTAAGTAGTGAATATGAAGTGACTTCCTTTGCTCCCCTTTAGGAGCGAATTTCTCTTCCATTGCTCCTCAATTGGAGCAAATTTCTCTTCCTTTGCTCTTTCATGAGAGCTAAGTCACCTCCAAGGCATCCATTGAGGGTGATTTGATGACTTTTGCACATGGAGACTAAAAAACTTAAGGTATGAATTGGTGACAAGAGACAAATTGACAAGGATGGCAAGAAGGAAGCTAGATGGCAAGTGAAATTCACTTTCATTGCTCCCTTCTAGGAGCGAATTTCTCTTCCTTTGCTCCCTGATTGGAGTGAATTGGATTTCCATTGCTCCCTCCTAGGAGCGAAATTCATTTCCTTTGCTCCATCTTGGAGCGAAATCCACTTCCAAAGCTAAGAAGACACATCTTCTCCCTTGCACACTTATAAGGACTAATCCAAAATCAGTCATTTGTCCACTTGAAGCAAGCATATTCCTTCCCTATAAATGCACTTATCAGACCTGCAACACATAAAAAATCAGAGATCATATCAAATTAAGAGGGTGTGTAAAGGTTATATATCATGTATGTTTTGTTTTGCAGATGTGAGAGGATGATGATGCAAACCGCAAAGCAACACCTTGAAAGAAAAAGAGGAGGAGGATTGCCCTTTTTTTTAATCCTCCAAGCAAGTAGATAAAATCTAAGTTCCAGCAATTCAAGCATTCAATTATTCAACGTAAGTCCCCTTGAAAAAACAGCAATCACAACGACCAACAGAGCTTATCCACATGTCGCGACCTGACATATTAAGAAACTTGGAGTTGTCTCAAGTGATCCTTATGCAAATCTTCAGCGTTTGAGAGACTTTGATCAAGAGAGGATAAGATACTTTTGGGTATTTTATTCTGTGTTTGTATGTGCCTAAAAAACACATCAACAGACCCCTCTTTTTATTTTGCTTGGTAAATTAGTGTTTTGCTTAGTTTAGTTTAGATTTGGCAACATTTCATAGTTTCTGGCCTTAAAGTGAGAAGGGTTTGGTTTTGTTGTTGATTAAGGAACAAGAGTGCAAGTGAAAAGGGGGTGAAATGCTAAATGAAATTATAAGATTTCTTGCACTTCCACTTAGAATTGCAAGCATCAAATCAAACTCCACCTTAAATTGCAAGCCCACCTTGCATTTCTTATTGAAAATATTGCATTTCTTGTAGAATTTGCTCCAAAATGTTGTTCACCCTTGCATTTCCGATCAAGAATGTTGAACTGATCCCAAAACACCCCTCAAGGTGTTGAAACCCTTGCATAAATCTAATTGAAATACATCTGTGGGTTGAAGTTGTGAAGGCTTCTTGTAAATCCAATTTAAAAGATCAAATTGCCAAGGATGAAATTTGTCTTAAAATGCACAATAGGGTGTGAGTTCCACTCAAACATTGCAAGGTTACATCCAACTTCCGCTTGCCAATACATGAAGAAGTCTGATCTCTGCCCAGCTATACATGACTTCCTCAAAGTTCTGACTTGAAATACACAACTACTTGTGATCTCCACCTTGCATTACATGAATGCATGAGAAGCCCGTTCAGCAATACATGGTCATCTTGGAACTCTGCTGTGTAATACATGACTACTTCAAATTCCCGCTATGAAATGCATGAGGTGAAAATTCCACTTAGAATTGCATTTATATATCAAAATCCCATTCAAAGCAATGAGGGCCGACTTGGGATGAAGTTTAACCAAAACATGTGAAAAAGAAGCAGGCCTACCTGATTTGAATTGAAAATGACTCCGGATTTGGAGGGAAATCAACATAAGCATGTGAAACAGAATGAAGGCCAACTCAGCAAAGGGTAAATACGTGTTTTGAATGCATGCATAAGTAAAATCCACGAAATAATTTTATACATAAAGGATTCAAAAACCCCCCCCGAAAAAAAAAAAAAACTATACATGAAAATTCCCGAAAAAATGCAAATGTAACATGATTTGAATGCAAGACTACCTAAAATCCCCAAAATTTTAAGGGAATTACAAGAAACTGTGTAATGATGTAAAGGGAGCGAGTGCCAGATTATAGGGCCAACTTAGAGTATTAGAACCACTAAAACGTGTAGGCGCATTGCAAGATTTAAAACATGTTTATCAAAACAAAGAAAATATCATACCCAGGCCAACCCCTCCTTGAAATTTGGTGAACTCCCTATAAGTAGAAGATGAAAATCATCATTTTCTCATTCATTCAAATGCAACTCAAATAAATTTAGGGAGCAGAGCAGACTGTAAGTGCAACTTACAGCAATAAGGAGGGCGATTTTGAGAGAAGAGGAAGTGATTGCCAGCAAAGGAAAGTTCAAATCTAAGACAAATCAGAAGCAAGGCTAAGTCTTCCACGAGGAGAGAAAGTGTTGATAACAAAGATCGAAAGAAGATATCTGTTTGAAAGGAATACAAGCCATTCATAGCAGATTTTAGCAGTTTCCTTTACCTATTTGAAGCACTTCAAGGTCAGAGATATTATTTTCAGATATTCCTAGGTCATTGTTTGGCTTTTGGAGAGGTTTATGAAGCCCTTTTCTTGTGGATTGTTGATGAATAAAATCTGTTTACAACTTTTCTTTGAGCTCTGATTGTCATGAAATTCCTCAATACGAATGAAGAGACCAAGATCTTGAACTCTCAGTTTTCTTGCATACTGCTTACTTAGGCTTTCACTTATAATCTTGATTTAAAGCATGTTTTCTTTTTATGTGATTCCAAGGGATATGATGGAAGCATGGCAAATGAAGAAGTTGATCAAGTGGCATGATGAGGTCGAGATTCAAGTCATATGAAGACTGAACAAGGAGAGGGACATCACAACTTCAGCAATGCAATTACAAGTACAACACAAAAGATGCAACAAAAACATGAAGAGGTCAAGCACCAAGTAATACGACAAGGAAGACTCGACAAGACCGATAGAAGACAATATCAAAACAAGTTCAAGGAAGATAAAATAGAAGGATTGCTTACATAATGGAGATCAAGACAAGATGATATCCAAGGAGAAGATAGCCAAAGATGAAGATGGGATGTGCAATGAAGCCCAAGGGCAAGGAAATTGCAAGGAGAATAGTTTCAAAAGAGTTGGTCAAAGTTAGAAATTCATCCAAAGGAGATATAGAGAATGAAGATCAAGATGATACAATTTGGGAATATATATCATCACAATCAATCAAAAGACCAGATGATGTTGAGTATCAAGAGATATTGCTAGAAATGCAATGACTTCTTTGTGATGAAGGATGAAAGTTTACAACAAATGCAAGCTGAGGTGGCACCTACTCATCTCCACCAATCCAATAATGACAAGTCAGCATGTCCAGATTCATCGAACCTGACTCATCAACAAGTGGACATGTGGAAGGCATTAAATTCAATATAACAACCTATTTTCTCATTGGTTCTTTGTCTAAAAGGACGTACATTCAAAGTTTTGCAATTTTCTCATTGGTCAATGAGGTGGTTGTTATAACTAACTCCATTTACGGTTTCATTGAATTATCTTGGCCATTGATTTAGAATCAATCTGCGCCCTTCATTTGTAATAAGGAGTATATAAAAGGCTTAGCCATTTCATTTGTAAAGGTTAATAGAGTAAGAGGAATCAGGAATAGAAGTAGGAGTAGGAGAAGGAGATTAGAGATTGTTGCCAAGACTATGCTGGAATAAATACATAATTTTCATGGAAGATATAGTGAATCTTTGTGTGTTGTTTCAACATTTTGCATGGTTTCTAGTTCTCAAAATTTAATTGAAGTTCATTGATTTTGATGGAAATATGTGATGAATTCTGTGGTTCATAGCGTTTGTAGTTTGTTGATTGCAAATTACAGTGTATGGCTAGTTTGAACCTTATTTTGGTAATATTTCGATTGTGGATGTTCATTTTGGATTGCGCCAACATTGGGTATTTGGATGAATGTTTTACAATATGAAAATCTTTCACTACCTTAGAAGATTGCACTCTTTCTATGGCATTGTGAGCTATCTCTGGTTAAGTAGAAAGTAGTTCCATGCGGAATCTGTCTATCTAAAGCATTATCCATTATTATCATTGTTCATAGGTCTTAGATTAGATTTCTCCAACCCTTATCCCTTTTGTCTTTCATTTGAAGTTCAAGTCGGTTTAGAATTCAAAGTTCCAGTTCCAGTTCCAGCAAAAAGTGTAAGTCCCTTTGTGTAAACAGCAAATCACATCCTTCACTAAGTCTATCCATTGCGTTGTCTAGATATAACATTTGTAAACCTTGGGGTTGCCTTAATTGATCACATTGTTTAGCATTTGAGGTTTCCTTGTTCAAGAGAGGATAGAATACTTAGTATTTTATTTGGTGTTGTGGAGTGTCACAAATCACACATCAACCAGAACAACGAACATCTAGAATTGTAAGCAAATCATCCTTTGTCCATTCGCCATACCTCTGAACCTTAATAGTCATTAATGAAGCTTTGGGTTGTCCAAGAGGTTATGCAGGAGCTTCAACAAGAAATGGTGATAATTTTGGATAGTCAAGGGTGACATGCCAAGATTAGAGCATTGTGGAGTCAAGATAGACCAAGAAGTAGTGTTGGAATGGATGGGGAAAGGGGGAAGGCTCACAAGGGAACTCTGACAAAGGAAATGCTTTCAAGAAGTTTGGATTGGGGTTTAACTCGGTATTGATTTAAGGGGAGGCTGAAAATCCAACTCCAACTAATGTTAACAGAGGAGTGGCAAACTCTTGAGCTTTCAAAGTTTGCAGGGAAGGGATATTCAAATATGGAATGGTTAAAAGTCCAACTCTGATAAGTCATATAAAGAAAATCAACGGAATTTCAGACTTTTGAGATTGAATGAAAAGGAGTGCTTGAAAAAGGAATGGCCGAAACACTTATGAAAATTTTGAGATTTAAGAAATTGGATTTTAGGGAATGGAGACGCATAAACAGGTACCAAGAGATGGATGAAGTAGGAAATCCAAAAGTTTTATCTTGACACAAAGGACTTAGACTTGTTAAAGGTTTTCAGCAATCAAGGATTGGGAATAACTCATATTGCATACCAAGAGAAAGGTATCGAAGTACGGCAAAGTCCAGTACTTCGACGAGAGACTTGGTGGGGAAAGGTGGGGTGTTGGACTTTTGAGGAAAGCATGTTCAGCATGGCAAGTCTAACGAGGGGATGATAGGATGAAGAATTTCAAAACCTTGAAACTCCAAAAAATTGACAAACTCAATACTTAGGCAATTTTCACAAGGCTTCCAAGCAAGGTTTCAGGATCAATAGGGAAGGTATACAAGAATGGATATCCTCAAAACTCCAACAAAGTGAAAAACCTGCAAAACACAAGAAATGATAGTAAAAACGACCCAAACTTATGCTTTTCACATATTTTTTGCAACCTTCAACATTTAGAGGACCCATTTGAGATGTCTCGGATTGATTATGAACAATGGGTCAAATGTGACTAAGACTCGCAAAGGGAAGGGACTCAAGCAAAATTTGACATTGCAGATTTGGGTCCTGTTGTGACGTTTTCACACATCGCCCCATTGCAAATGCGGACCCCCTACTTTTTAGGCCCTCTCGGTCTTTTGGTTTTGGTTTTTGGGTCTTTTCACAGCAATATCGTCAGTGCTCCAAGTCTGCAAGTGAGTGGGTCCAATTTGGTCTACTCTGCTTTTCGTTTGAGCAATTTTGGCCAAGTCTAGGGCTTGTTTCAACAGTTTTAGGGTTTCTACCTTCAGTCCTAGATTTTAGCGGTTTCCTTTTAGGGTTTTCAAAAACTGAAAGTTGCAATGGAGTCAAGACACATGAAATTTGAGCGAAATCGCAGAAAGTTCCTATTTTTTAGGGATTTTACTACATCCCAAAATGTCTTCATTTGGCCAAAAATAATCTTACTATTTTTAGTAATTTCTATTTTTAGTAAGTTTCTATTTATAGTAAGTCATCTTGCGCCCTATTTTGGGGTCTAACACTGACATTTTGAAAAGTTTCTATTTTTGGAAAGTTTATTTTTTGACAGGATCATTTAGGCGGGCAATGAAGATTGTACATTCACGATCATTTCTAAATCCGAAAAGTCAAAAAGTAGTCAGAGTGATCAAAATTTGGCTGTGTGGATATTCAATTCAGGAATGGAAAGCTTGAAAATCATCTAAGTCCGGAAAATTCACCCTGATTCCTAAAGTGACATACTGGATTCTGAAGCAGGACTAAGTTTGGAAATCATGAAAATTGTGAAAAATCCATCCCCTGGTGAAATCAACGCCCAGGACTGGAAAAGGGCACCAAAATGCTCGTGTCTTGGAATTCATGAAAAAGTCAAAATTCCTTCCTGAGATTCAAAATTCCGACTAAGGAGTCGGGAGGGCGCCAAAATCCATGTGCCATGGAATTCATGAAATTACGTAAAATCCAAGACGAGGTCAAAATTCCGCCCAAGGATGGAGTTGGGTGCAAAAATGCCCATGGCATGGAAAATATGAAAAAAGTGAAATTCCTTGCCCAGTGGAAAATTCCGCCCAAGGATGAGTTAGGGCGCTAAAGGAGAGGGGTCGTGGAAAACCAAGAAGAATCAAAATTTCACCACAAGAGGAAAATAGCGCCCAAGTCAAGGAGAAAATGTTAAAATGATAAAGGCATGGAAATGATGAAATTTCTCCACTTGGTGGAATCCACACTTGGAAATTTTCCAAGGCAAAGGGGAATTTGAAGGTCAGGAATGGAATGAAGAAGCAGGAAATCCCCTCAGGAAATTTTTAGAAAAATCCATTTTTAGACACCAAATCTCGTCCAAATTCCAAAATGATGACATATTTGGACTCGTGAGAGAATTCTCTCTCTCCTGGACCCGAGTCCTAAATTTTAGGAAAATTCCTAAAAAATAGGAAATGTGGCAAATTGATGAAAAAGCCTTCCTCGGGACAAGATGAACTCAAAAGGTACAAAAAATTCCTTCCTCAAGGAACAAATTTCCAAAAAAATTTCTCCAATTCCGAAATGTGTCCAAGGTTGGAAGCAAAACGTAAAAATCAAGGTTCAGGAAGAAAGGTTCAAAATTCAAAACAAATCCTTCCTCAGGGAAGAATTGCGCCCAATAAAAGAAATTCCAGGAAAGTGAAAAAATTGACTAAGTTGACTAAGTGATGGAAATTCCTTCGTTCACAACAGAATTCTTGGAAAAGGTGAGAATTTGGCTAATTGTTGGAAATTCCTTCCTTCAAGACAGAATTCTAGGAAAACTAAAAAAAATTGACAAGTGTTGGAAATTCCTTCCTTCGGAACATAGTTCTTGGAAATCATGAAAATTGGCTAAGGCATGAAGAATTTCCTTCCTCAGGGGTAAGGAACAAATTTCTTTCGAAAGGAGAAATCATTCACAACGTGAATTCCACGTCGGGATGAACTGAAGGTGAAAAAAACAATTTCTAAGGCAAGGAAGAAATCAAGGATGAATTGAACAAGAAATTTCCCCACGGGAAAAATTTTGAAAAATCCACTTTCGGGTATCAAAAATCATCCAAATTTCAAAATGATGAAAAATTTGGAGTCGTGGGAGAGTTTTCTCTCTCCCGGACCGTGGAACCCTAATTTAAAAATTTTCCTAAAAAATAGGAAATGTGCAGAATTGATGAAAAATCTTCTCCAAGGCAAGGAAAGTTAAAAAAACTTCAAGAAAATTCTTCATGGATCAGATTTTTCTCTCTCCAAGGGTTTCTCGCCAAGTGGTAGCCGGGTCAACGCATGAAAAATTAATGGAGCATCTTTTGCATGTAGCCGCCACATTTAAGGCATTATGGCAGATTCTTTTTGCATGCAGCGGTCACGTTCAGGAGATGATGGTGCATTTATGGAATCATGGAGCAATTTTGCATGGAGGCATATTTATTGCATTTATGATTTTTTTGGCAAGCTTGATGGATGATGGTGCATTCAATGCACAATGGACGTCATTTTTGGCAGGAATGTAATTAATTGTAATGGGATGGAATTAATTGTATATGGCCATAATGGGCATTTATTGTTGATTCCCACCTTCTTGCATCATGTGTGGGGAATCTTTTAGGGAGAAACCCTAATTAGGGTTTTCCATATCGCCAAGGCTCGAAGCCTATATAAAGGGGTGACCCCCTCATTTGTAAAAGGGGGGAGCTTTGTATGAAATTGTTGTGATAAGTTTTTGAGAAAACAACAATGAAACATTGTTCTTTGATGGTGTCCACTTAAGTTATTTTTTCAAAACTTGCATGGTTTCACTTTCCTCACTTAGAGTGGAATTTTATTTTCTCAATTGTTAGGTAAAGTGCTTTGATTTCAATAGAGAATGTAATGGTGTTTGATGAATTTCCATGGTTCATACTTTTTGCATCTTGTTGATTGTAAGTTGCAGTGTAAAGTTAGCCTGAACCCCAAATTTGTGCTAAGTTCGATTGTGATAGTTGCTTGGATTGCGTCGTGTTGGGTATTCAAGTGCACTTTCTCAATGTGAAAATCCTTCAACACCCTCAAAAGATTGCATCGGTTCTTGCAGAGTTGTAGTTAAACTTGGCGAAGCAGAGCTTGCTTTATTTGGAATTTGTCCACCAAAGCATTAACTGTTGATATCAATGCCCTTAGGAATAGATTTAGATCCTTCTAAACCCTTACCCCTTTATTTTCAGTTCATTTTAGTCCGTTTGAAGCAGCAGCATCACAAAATTGCCATATCCGATGATGAAGTTCCAGCCACAATGAAGAAGTGAAAGAACGATCCAAACGTAAGGCCCCTTGGATTACCAGCAATCACATCCGTCAACTGAGTCACGTCCGTTGCATGAAGGAACCTTGGAGTTAGCCGTTTGAACTTTCTGCAATCTTAGCATACGGTTAAACTTTGATCGAGAGAGAGTGAAGTAGCCATTGGTAACTTTATTCTATGTAGGACGCAATCATAAAAAACACGTCAACAAGTCCCAACAATTGCAAGGGTGCAACTTCAACTAAGAAGAAACATAAACAATAAAGGAGAGATTTCTATGACTAATGACCTAGATTGAACTACCTAGCTTCAACATATAGCTAACATTAGAATAGAACATACCCATAATCAAATTGGTACAATTTTAGCATCCCCTCCCCTTAATAAAAGAGTTGACCTCAATAGTTCAGAGTTCCTGATGTTTCCATAGAAAATACTGATCTTAAATTGTGCTTTCCTCTAGTAGTTCTTTTGCTTGACAAGATATATAGAGTTGGCCTTGGTTTCAAAAAGTCTATACTCTATATCATTAACATCTCCAAAACTCATGACAATTCTTCTTTCTTCATCCAATTCTACAATATTTGTTTGGACTGGAATTTTATCCCCAAAGATCTTAAGCATCGACAAATTAAAAAATGAAGCTATATCCCATTTGTAAGCAATACTTCTGATTTTTGGTACAATCTTGTAGCAGCCAATTTATGGCATTTTTCCTGCTGAAGATGAAAGAAAACCCAATTGCCTCTTTCAAATTCTTTCACTCCAATGCTGATCCTATTACTTTATTCTATTTCAAGCAATGGCCAGGTTTTCCTTGAGGATCTGAATAACATTCTACTAATGCTGAAGATGATTCTCTACAATTGGCACCTTGGGATACCACTGCAAATAGGAAGTAGAGGATGAAAACCCATAAGAAGGTTCTAATGAAGCCATCTTATTTAAGCTGTGCAAGAAAGTATTACACCAACATTCCACTAAAGTAATGCCATCTGAGCCATCGTGACCACATTCAAAAGTAAAGCAACAAAAGCATCCCTCTACAATATTTGTTTGTAATTTCTACAAGCATATCAGATTGAAGTTGATAGGAAGAGCTCTGAACCAATTTAACAACCCAAAAAGGTGAATAAGATTTTCTAATATATGCCAATTTTTATTTATAAATCTTGCAATTTTTTCCTGAAATTTATATCTACATACATTTAATTTTTTGTAATTTGATGTTTCTATTTAATTTTTTGCATTTTAGAAATTCTTCAAACCATTGTATCCCATTTTTTGAAAAAATGATATATCTGTCCCTATTTCGAGGTAACCACAGTACCATCAAATTGATAGACAATCTTTCAAATATTGACAAAGCACAAAGAATCACATCATCATTATATCTGGAACAAGTTCAAAAAAAAAGAGATCGATTTTGTTTACCATCACAATGAAAATCGGTAAGCAAACATCTTCTGAAAAACATTCACCAAAGATGTGCTCGAAAATTTAGGTAAGTGTTGGGCATGGCAAAAATAAACATTGGAGGTATTACAATATTAATGTTTGCTTTAGTCGTTGATAAATATAATTATTTAATGTTTATTTTAGTTCAACTACATACTAACCCCCCCGGTATAAAGTATGGTAGGAGTGCACCTTACATATCCTTACAAATTTAACTACTTCTCCCCTTAGCATTATCCTCTCCAATTACCTTCTGTCATTCTGAGATAATGTGTAATAGAAACATAAAGTCTTGTTAAATTGAATCTAAGTCAGATAGTCAATTTCAATACAGACTATGAAGACACTGACAAAATTGCTGTCCAGCTAACCCAATTCACTGGCAACCCACACCATTCAAGAACTAAAATGCTAGAGAATATTGACAATCGTACTGCAATGATCATCAAGAAATAAATCTACCATTTGTATGACCACTTCATAGAGCTAGCACAAACTTTATACATCTAAATGAAAAAATCAGAACACTAGGGCACTTATATGCTTGGATTTACTGAGTGAAGTGTACAACAGGAATATACCTCCAGTCATGTTCCCTGAGATCATATCTGGTGGCTTCTGCATATCCACCAAGCCCTGTAGAATATGTCTTATATTATATTGTAGCCAGAAAATGCCCAGCAAACATCTTAAGAAGATATTTTCAAAAACAACCTTGACGACTAGAAGCAGAACCGCTGATTTCCCAAGAAGACTTGCATTATAATTTATAATGTATACAATGTCATTAGCAAAATGAAAGGGATATCTTGAAAGGATTCAAAAGAAAGTATGTATAAACAGATTCTAAGGACAAATGTGGATAAAGTTTATTTTTTATTTGCAATGTTTATAAATTACCCCATAAAAGAACTCTCTGATTGAGATTTATATACAACAGTAGCTGTCATATGGTGGAAATGGAATTCTCTAATATAGTTTAACCATTAGATGCAATAGTAGCTCCCATATAGTGGAGACGCAAGAATATATTGCAGGTTTATTTTATGTAATAATCCGCCATACAAAATTATTTGTCATAAAATGATTTTTGAAACTATTGATATGTTATCTGCCTTTTCTAGGCATTCACAGAACCAATTTGTCACAAAATGGATCAAGCCTAAACTTCATTAAGAGGTAATTTACTCCATTTTGAAAGTGATGGATGAAAATTTACATGGGACATCAGAAGACACATCAAAGCCAAAAGAATAACCCTCCAAGAGCTAAGGTGGCATTATCATAACATAATCATTACATTATTTTATTTTTGGTGCAAACAACACAATATCTTCTAATAATAATAATGGTTCCTTGCTCACTAGAATGAACTACTGACATCAGCCAACCTGTCAACTGTTTCAAACATAACTGAAAAAGCATACAATTGACCCATTTCTTCAGTGATCACCATAATTTTTTCTCGTCTATCTTCGGAAGGCAATTTGGCAGAAAAGGGACAAGAGTGAGGATTTGTGCTGCTGACAACTGAATGATAAAAAGAGATGTATCAATATGTTGTCAGCAAGCTTTTGAATGTATTTTGTTCCTAAAATTCTACTAGCATCTTTGGTCTGAGAAAGGTTCATTTGATTTACTGAGTTTGACGTTTTTGACTGATATACTGTCTCTGAATGCTGTAAACTGTAATATCTGCTAGTTGGCTGAAACAAATGTTTGTTGACTAAAATAAATAATGGTAGTTGTTGCTTCTGTATTGTTCTTTGTTCTCCAAGCTGGGCATCCAATATCAAAAGATCTCAGGCAACAATAAAAGCCTTTGAATGCAGATGGTAATCCTTCATGTATAGATATCGAATCCTTTGATACAAAAATATTAGAAAACTTTGGCACCAATAAAAGCCTTGGTTAAAATTATCGAATCCTTTATCAACAGAGAGAGCCTTTGAGCATAAATATCAAAGCCTTAGCATGTATTTTAAAAATCTTTTAGGCACCAATAAATCCATTGCATACTAAGACATAATAAGGTAAACTGTAATAATCAAAGGACTAAAGGATAGCATAATGTCATATTAAAATAATGTTTTATTTATAAAGGTCAATTAGCTTTTAGGATAGACTTTAGAAATCTTCTTTAATAAAGTTGCTGACTTTAGGCTACTGCTTTTTGCTTTATTTGTTGTCAATCTTATCCTATTAGTATTATTTGTCACTCTTATCCTCTTTGGATAAATTGTTTGTAATCTTATATAAGGATGCTTTTGCTCCTTTTTTCTTAAATGATTTGGTAATGCCATCTTGGTTATCTATTTGTATTCTGGTTTTGTAATATGGTATCAAAGCCCAAGTCGAACTGTGGGATTGATGAACATGTGAGGATCTAGGGATTGCTATCAGTAGTGACAATTCAAGGAACGCTTGTAACACAAGAAAGAACCAAAAGGTGTTGAAAAGATCTGTACGAAAGTGTGTAGGCTTGAAAAACCACAAGTTTTTAAGTTTAAGAGCTAAAAATCATGACTATTTTTCTACTAAAAATTGCAAATTTTTCTATTGAAAATTGCACATTTTTCTATTGAAAATTGCACCATTTTTCTATTGAAATGCTGCTTTGGTTGTTCTCCAATACTATAATTCTGTCGAGCAAAGGGCTACCACCTACTGCTTCTTATTGCTCCATGTGATTGCATCTGTACCAAGACTAAAAACATACCCAGAAGTGGACTTCCTATCAGCAACAAAACCTGCTCAATCTAAATCAGTGAGCCCAACCAGCCTAGGATCTTTGCTTCTGCTATACAGAATGTCAAAGTCGAGTGTCCTTTCCACATATCTCAACATCCTCTTTGTTGCCACCCAATATTCTACCTTAAGTGCTACCATGAATCTAGAAATGTAAATCACATAATAGCTCAAGTCAAGTATATTGGTTGTAAAATAGATAAGGCTGCCCACTAGTTGCCTGAATGTTGACTCATTGATCACCTTAGAATCTTTTTTGGCTGAAAGCTTCAACCTTTTCTCCATAGGTGTAGACAAGATCTTGCCATCTGTCATTCTAAATTTGTCTAGCAAACCCCCGACATCTTTAGACTAAGAAATGAAAATACAACCATTTGTCTGCCAAATCTCTACAACTAGCCAATAATGTAGGAGGCCTAAGTCAATCATGTCAAAAGCTGTGTTCAAATTCCATTTGATTTGCTAAATCAAAATTATCTCACTACTTGTAATGATGATATCATCTGCATAAATGACCATAAGGATGATGTTAATGCCTACACTTTTGACGTACAAGTTAGAATCAGAAAGACTTCTTTGAAACCCCTGTTAATACGAATACCTATCAATCTTTATGTACCATGCCTAGGGTGCTTGCTTCAAGCCATAAAGAGCCTTTCTCATCCTGCATACCTGATGCTCCTTTCCTCCAATCTAAAATCCCTCACCATTGAATAAGACACTCTTTATGTCCATTTGCCTGAATGTTGACTCATTGATCACCTTTGAGTCTTTTGTGGCTGAAAGCTTGAACCTTTTCTCCACAGGTGTAGATGAGATCTTGCAATCTGTAATTCTAAATTTGTCTAGCAAACTCTTGGCATATTTAGATTGGGAATGAAAATACCACAATTTGTCTACCAAACCTCTACACCTAGGCAATAATATAGGAGGCCTAAGTCTGTCATGTCAAAAAGCCTTGTTCAAATTCCATTGAAAGCTTGAACCCTTTCTCCACGGGTGTAGACGAGATCTTGCAATCTGTCATTCTAAATTTGTCTAGCAAACTCCTAGCATATTTAGATTGAGAATGAAAATACCACAATTTGTCTACCAAACCTCTACAACTAGTCAATAATGTAGGAGGCCTAAATCTGTCATGTCAAAAGCCTTGTTCAAATTCCATTTAATTTACTCAATCAAATTTGTCTCACTACCTGTAATGATGATATCATCCACATAAATGACCATAAGGATGATATAGTTGCCTACACTTTTGATGTACAAGTTAAGATCTGAAGGACTTCTTTGAAACCCCTATTCATCTGAATACCTATCAATCTTTATGTACCATGCCTTGGGTGCCTGCTTCAGGCCATAAAGAACCTTTCTCAATCTGCATGCCCGATGCTCCTTTCCTCCAACCTAAAATCCCTAAGGTTAAGTCATGTACACTTCTTCCTCTAAGTCGCCATTGAAGAAGGCACTCTTTACGTCATTTGATGGACTTTCCAACCAAACATTGCTTCCATAGCTAGAACCAATTGGATGGTGCTCATAATTTAAGAGCAAAGATCTCCTCATAATCAATACTTTCTCTATACAAGAATCCTTTAGCCACCGACTGTGCTTTTTACTTGTAAATCGTACCATCAGCTTTGTACTTGACTTTGTACACCCATTTGCAGCCAACGGGTTTCTTCACGTTTACCTTTTGCCACTATAAAATCTTGGGGTTCATAAACACTTTGAATATTAGCCATAAGAGCAAAGTTGATTGTGTTATGCTCTCTCTTGCCTCTAGATGATCTACCTTTGATCATTTTATCATCTCAAACATCACCAACAAGTTTTACTCACCACTTAGGTCTCTTTGTAGAAACCCCTCCACCCAAATCAGCGTGGTCATCATGACTTGGGCTGCCTAGTACTATATCATCTGGATGTTGATCTAATTTCTCTCGAAGAAAATCATCTAGTATAGGTATCAGTACCAGCGCGAGAGATTCCACCTATTCAAAATCATCGGAATCCCCCCCTTCAGGTGTAGCTAATAGAAGCTAGACACCTAAATCTTTAGCCTTCAGAGGCTCATCTTTAGTACAATTGATGTCAGAAGAGAGCTGAAAAGGCCCAACTTCTTCATCGATCACCACATCCCTATTGAATGTCAAGCGATCAATGCCCACATCAATCAGCCTATAGGCTTTATGATATCACTATACCCTGTGAGCATTAACTTTTGACTCTTGGAGTCTAGTTTGGTTCTCTTGCCATTTGGAATCTAGACGTACACAGTAGAACCAAAAACCCTTTTAAAACACTTGGAAATGATGCAGCATACTAGAATATGGTGTCTTGAAGCCCTAACATCAATTTGGAGGCTCTGGGATTAATATGTGAAGTCGCATAATAAGATTATTGTTTAGGACTCTAATGTGCTGAAATGTGATTGAAACAAGAATGTATCTCTACATTATGAATTCACTTCTATAGTATGACTATGAGAATTGTGAATTTCTTTAAAAACTTGCAAAACAAAACAAACATGGAAGAAAAAAAATTTTAGTGACTCAAGATTGCTCTTACACCCTAGGATGCTCCAAAATTAACTATCTTGATGTTGATGCTTCTTATATCAACAAATGTTGTTATGGTGCCTTCAAAAAAAATCTAGAAGAGAAAATAGGATAGTAGTGGATAGTAAAAACGGTATTAAAATGTCTTGCCATTTAATGGCTATGCCTACTGAGGCAATGATGTATGGCTCAACGGTGACAAGATAAGATCCTTTGGCTTCATCTAGTGATCTTCTAGATGACAGAGTTCTCGTGGTCACCCATTCCAACATTACCTCTGGCTCAAGTGTGTTTAACAATAGAATCTCCCTCACATTCCAGCCTAATTCGCTTGCTACCCATTTGAAAAACCTTCAGCAATCGTTGTACCTAATGAAACGTTTATTATAAATATCCCTAGTTCGTTGAATTTTCGATAATTGGTTTTTTGCAATGCATCAAATTATGTGATGATTTACCAAGACTCAACTAGATTGTTTCAAGTCAATCTACATTCACCCATACTTTACAAATAGTGGTTCACAAGATCCTATCTCTCATGAACATGAATGGTTCATTGAGTACTCATTGCATCTAACTGATGCTCACCAAAGTGAAGCACTGTGACTTCCCAAGAGATCATTCATCATAGTATTACTCCAGCTCAACCATGTTTATTAACATTGTTTCCCCAACAACTCGGCCCACTTAGCTTCCTATACTATTTTAAAAACAGTCAACAAGTGTTTGTGCCTTATGAATCATTCATTATAGAGCTCCCAGATCACTAACTTTAGAGGAATATAGGTAATTAAAATTAAAATATGATTATATTATTATGTTTTAATAAATTGTTATTATTATATTTTTATGTTTTTATTAAACTCTTTACAAAGGCAAAACAGCTTTTATTATCAAGTTATTATTATTACTTCATTACATTTTTATATTTCTATTAAACTCTTGACCAAAGCAAAAAATCTATTCCTACTACATTATTATTATATTAACATATCATTATATTTTTATTCTAAATTTGTTCTTATCTTTATCCTCTTTGAGAAAAAAAGTGAATTTTATGTAGGGACACTTTCAGTCCTCCATAATTAATAATATCATTTCTAATATATTATTATACGACTATTTTATTATAAATATATTATTATACTACTATTTTATTATATTATATATTTAAAACAATGTAGAAATATTTTTTTGTTTTTACACATATTATGAATAATATTAACTTACTAATCTTGTAATAAAATAATATAAAATTAAAAAATATATATATAAAATGATTTTTTGTTTTTCATGCATTTAAATGTCACAAACACGTCAAATTAAATGCTTCTAGTTTTTATTGACAAACATTTTTGCATCCATTTGTGAGTGTAATACACCTTTAGCGTAATTATGTGATGATTTATGAAAATTCAGCTCAGAGATTAGAAAATCGCCACAAAACTCGCCTGAGACATGCTCGCCGAATCTCTGGAGCTCGGACTCGGGCTCGGCCGAGTTTGGTGAGCAAACTCGCCAGACTCGCCGAGTTGGCGAGTTTGGCATAAACTCGCCAAACTCAGCGAGTCCAGTGCCTAAAACTCGGCTACTGGCTAGGTTAAGTAAAATGACAAAAAAAAACATTTTAAAAAGTTTTTTAAAATGAATGGTCTCGTCTTTGTTCACTACAACCTCCGCCTGAGAATGAGAAAAATTAGGGTTACAACATGTCAACCAATAGAAAAATAACACCCGACGCCTTTATTAAATAATAAGTTTATTTGGCCTCACCCAAGGGGCGCTGCCCCTTGACCCCACCTTGGGGGCGCTACCCCCAAACCCCCGTCGAAAAATATGGGGGGAAACTGCGTCGATAGAAGCAGGGAAAATTTAACCTCCGAGTTTGACACTGATTGGATCGACCAGGTAGATTGTAGCCATGGCAGAGGAGGAGCAGAGAGCACGAGCACAGACAAGAGATTCAGAGGCAGATAGTGACACAGATGTTCCTGATGTTGGTGAGCACTGAGCATGGCATGGTGTCACGGGGAGCGTCTATGGCTGTCGAATCATCCAAGACCTACCTTAGATGCCTTCGCAGGGGCCGGGGCCAGAGGGTGCAGGCTCCTCTGAGCCATAGGCTTGTAGTTGTATTTACCTTTGGTATTTGTATGAAACATTTGATGATGATCATATGATGACATGGATTTTTTATTCCATGATTTTTGTAATATTGTATACATTTGACAATATTTATATATCTATGTTTGTTATTTCCTTCAGCTTCAATTTGCGTTTTTGCTTATGTGATTGATGTATACTTGTGTATGTAATCAAATGAGCCGAGTTTGATGATGTTATTGTGTCTTTAAGGTGTATTCAATTAAGGGTGCCTGAAACAAGTTTTAAATCTTTAAAAATCTCTAGATTTCTTGAGTTTTTCACTTTCCCGAGTCCAGTCGAATCTGACTCCGAGTCCCGAGTCCGAGTCCGAGTCCTGTTTCTTTGATTCAGCTGCATTGTTTGGAGTCAATCTTCATTTAACCATATTCCATGAGCAATGATTGATAACCCATCTCTCATGATAATTATTTGGCCATATAAATTACACGAACATTATTACTAATAATGAAAACACAATTGATCATTCTACAAATTTTAAGATTAAAATTTATCAGGGATACATGGGAACTTGCCCCCAAGCAGTTTTCAGCCATTCCATGCTTGTCATATTTCACAGATGTGTGGATGTGTCAGAAACATGTCCTGGCCCTCAATATTCCCAACTGATCCAAAAACGTTCCACAAACAGTACTCAGGGGCTTGGGGACGGTCGGGGATGTCCTGAGGATGACCAGGCATCCCCAAACAGCAGTCAAATTTTGTTTCCTTCAAAAGTCAGAAAATTTTAAGAACATTTCAAACGACAGCAAATGAGTGAAAAACACTTGTTTCATCCTTGATGAATTTGCTATATGACAAGCAGTTTTACCCATGGTATATTCAAAATATAATATTGAGACACAAGAGAGGATCAGGCCTGCAATGATGCTGATTAAGGAAGATACAAACCTGCAATATGGAATGTTAGAAAAACCTGTAATGAAAAGAAATGTTTTGAAAGGTTGAACAACAAAACTTTAAAGCTTTGGAAGATTCGAGCTCATATAGCTGGACTTTACCCCAACAAAAGCGAAAAATAAAAGCTCTACATAAAACAAGTAGATCTGCTAATTGGTTTTAACTTATGCAGAGGCTTGCACATACAACTGCATTTTACGTGGAGAATCAATTCTGACATGAAATCGACGACGAAGGGAAATAACGTTGTGGGGACTTAGATTCAGACTCTGACTTTGGTGCAGGCAAAGATGAAGCTTAGCAGCAGTACTAGTTGCTATCTTCTTTATCAGATTTTCTAAATTTTGTCATTTTTTATTTGTAACATTTTTGCCTCTATTGTACATGCACATTGACAATAAAATCTCAAATGAAAACAACGAAATCATGTTAATTTGTATTGTAATGTCCCCTTTTTGGAATGATATGGTTTACGATTGGATTAGCCTATTATTGGCCCTCGTAGGCTAAGACTGATGGTTAGAGGGTCCCAGTTGGCAATGCAACAGACTTATTCCCATTCCGGAGGTCTCTTCATTTGGTTCAGTTTGGCACACTTACTATTTACAGTAAGTGGCTACTTCAGGAAAGTCGGGGTTACTATTTGTAGCAGGGCACCTGAACAGGCTATGATTGCAATGCACAGTTGGTTTGATTAGATAATGAAGGATTTACTATTTATAGTAAGTCAGTGGTTGATAGAGAGGTACCCTTACTATTTTTAGTAAGGCAGTTGGGTGCACAATGGACACAATGGTTAACTCCCAAGATCAAACGGAATTGAGAAATAATGATTATTTGTGGAGTTATATTATTTTAATTATTAATAAAGTGATTACTTTATTAATAAGTATTTATAAAGTGCAATTATAACGTTTTAAATTCACTTTATATTCAATGGGGCCATGACCCTTCATTTAAGTGACTTAAAGTGCAATTAATGGATTTATATTTTGGAGGCCAAACATTAAAGTATTTTATAAAGTCAATGTGTATGCATTTAATATTATTTTAAATGATATTAAATGTTTAAGAAGTCTCTAGAAGGGATCAACCAGCTTTGAGAATGCTATAAAAGCCTTCAAGCAAATCGAACTCATGATTGTTTTTGATCATTTTGACTATGTTATTTGGGGTTTTGTGACTGTGGAAGAGAAACCAAGGGTTTCAGCCATTTAATGCTTTGAAGAACGAAAACTCTTCATCGTAATTGCAATCTTGAGGCTGCGAAAGATCAGCTGAATCATTGCCATAGTGTGGGCTTCATCCAGGAGTCCAATCTGAGCACAAAGAGCAGATTTGTGCAAGGGCTTGAAGCAAATTTGAAGTCTCATCTATTGCAGACCTGTAGCTTCATTATTGCAGCCATTGTTGATCAGATTTCTGGAACTGATCAGCACAGGAATCTCAGATCAGATTTGTGGCAGGCCCATGTGCGCGTCATAGGCGTGGACTTTGTCAAAGAATTGCTTCAGATTTGTATCAGAACTTATAACCTTTAAGGGTATGTACATCAGCACACTTAATATTGAACAAAGGTTATTGTTTGCCAAGTGTTTGCATTAATGTCCCTTGGCTGTGGGTGCACATCAGCGATCTTATTGCATTATATATGCCTTGTATTACATCCTAAATTCATTTCAGTCATTTGCATATGTTCATTTGAGTCCATTGAATGCATATTATCATTAGCTTCATTGAAATACCAAAAAGAATCACCATCAGCAAGTTCAGATTTCGCAAGGCAAGTGTTTGACAAAATTCCTAAGGGTAGAAATCAGTGATTTGAGGGCAGAATTAGCAAGGGAAATCTCATGTATGTTAACTCTCATGTGAATTATCATGTCAGCTCAAATGTTTGCTACAGGGCTGACTTCCTCCTTTCGTACCACTGCATGTGTGGCTTCTCCTCTGCAATGTTTATATAACAAATACGGTAAATGCCTATCATATGAATGACTGAAATTTCCTATATTTTTTATTTTTCTCTACTTTTTTAATTGTAGTCCCCCAAAATTCCTCCCATCCCATGCCATTCACAAAATGAATCCCCGCATATCCTGATTTCCCAATCCAAGTAACACAGTGGAACAGAGAAAATAATATAACTGGTCCATTGCTATTCAGAATTTGACAGTTCCTTGACTGAATAAATTTAAGTCGAAGATGTAGTAATAATATGGTTATTCTCTATTTGCAACTTGATGGTTCAAACAATTAAAATGCTAAATGTCAACATTGAACATGCCATGTCAGGCCTTACTAAAAATGATCCCAAGTAAATGAAAAGGAACCTGCTATCATTTCAGGAAGAGTAAAGCTGCCAAAGAACAGCATCACTAAAGTAGAGTACATTGCATTAAAGAGATTGAAGAGCAAATAGCCGTCACAGTTATTTAAGTGGATAAGCCAATGCAGTAGCAGTTATGAACAAAGAAGACTATGCTGAAAAGATGAAAGAACAATTAACATGGGTTGCTACAGGAAACTGAACAAGAACCCAATTAACAAAATTCTGGAGACTGACCGATGCAATCAAAATTCTCATATAGATGTGGAAATGATGAAAAGTCTCATCCCAAAGAAAAGGAAGCACGCTTAGAATATATAGCCAACCTAAAACCCATTAAGGACAGAATACCAATTAAGCCAGTTATTGACAGTATAAAGTCCCCCACATCTGCACTAGGAGCTTTCCTAGCATAGAAAGCAAACCACCAGCAGGGAAAACTGAATCAGACAAAGGTTCCACGACATTTATTGATTTGATAAAAGATTGACAACTGAAAGAATAGAATAAATTTATCAATTCTACAGTTGTTTCAACTATAAGCAGAGGCAATAAATATCATCTGTCAGAACACTGGTGTTGAAACTACAAAGTTAGAAGTCTGGTTAAAGTTGACCTTCCTTGTCCTTGAGTTCAGGTACAAGTTCAGATATGCATGTATGTCTGTAAGTGTGTGTGTATTTGTGTATGTATGTGTGTATGTATGTGTGTGTGTGTGTCTATGTGTATGTCTGTGTGTGTGTGTGTGTATGTATGTGTGTGTGTTGTGTGTATGCGTTGTGTGTCTCTGTTGATGTATGTGTGTGTGTGTGTCTATGTGTATGTCTCTGTGTGTGTGTGTGTATGTGTTGCGTGTCTCTGTTGATGTATGTGCGTGTATGTATCTTTGTATACGTATGTGTGTGTGTGTTTGTATGTGTGTATGTATGTGTGTGTGTGTGTGTATGTAATGTCCCCGTTTTTGCGCCTTCTGTGTGTGTGTTTGTGTATGTGTGTGTGTGTGTGTATGTGTGTGTGTTGTGTGTATGTGTTGTGAGTCTCTGTTGCTGTATGTGTGTCTATGTGTATGTCTGTGTGTGTGTATGTGTGTGTGTTGTGTGTTGCGTGTCTCTGTTGATGTATGTGTGTGTGTATCTTTGTATATGTATGTGTGTGTGTGTTTGTATGTGTGTATGTATGTGTGTGTGTATGTAATGTCCCCGTTTTTGCGCCTTCCCAAGCATTATTTATATTAAGAAGTTAGCCTATTGTCAGTGGTCCCCGTAGGGTAATGTGGTGGTTAGGGGGCCTTTTGTTGGTGATTCAGGGGTTTTCAGCTCACCCATGGGTGGTTTATTTCAGTACTCTCCATCTCATGTTGATTTTAAGATAGTGCTTGTTAACCACAGGAAAACATCAGATCTGTTGCATTCCCAACCATAGACGATAAGCTCTTATCATCACCCCCGAGCACGCTACATAAATTTCTCACCATCAATTGATCTGCTTGTACATGAATTCGATCAGCTTGACTATGATCGAACTTGCTGTCTGATCTCAATTCCAAAGAGGGAAGACCACGTCCATATATATCCGTCGAAAGGAGATATCCAAGAGTCGGCTCTCATCAAGGAGGCACAACCTTCATGAAGCATCGCATGCCTTCAAATGAGAGGTGGCGGACTTTAACCAAAAGTTGGCCCCTTTGAAACAAATCCGATAAGTCAAACTCGATAATGTATGTTTAATCATTAAACCCGATAATGCATATGTGACTTAATAAAGATATTAAAGGATTAATATAAGTTGATAGATTCATCAAATGTGTAAGGCCAATAGGCCATTCACACATTTGATCTTGCTGAGTCGGCCAGTAGGATTTCTATCGACGCTATATCATCAACACTCCCTCTTAGCTAGGGAGGAATCCTTCTTAATCTCTACAAGTCACATCACCTCATCGTGATGACTAACATAATGACTACACTCATGTGAATGAAAGAAGCTTATCACCTTATCGTCATAGCATATCACTTTGACCACAATGGCTACTCCCAAAGGGTGAATACACACAAATGATAAGTCATGGAGTCTCTCACATGACATCCACCATACCTACTCGCAGAGGGTGGAACAAGGGCTGGAACCTCAAACTTCTCCCACAGAGAAGAATGCACAACAAGGGTTGATACCTCAAACTTCTCTCACAAAGAAGAATGCAGAACAAGCGTTGATACCTCAAACTTCTCTCACAGAGAAGAATGCATAACAAGGGCTGAAACCTCAAACTTCTCTCACAGAAAAGAATGCATAACAAGGGTTGATACCTCAAACTTCTCTCATGGAGAAGAATGCATAACAAGGACTGATATATCAGACTTCTCTAATAGAGAAGAATGCATAGCAAGGGCTGAAACCTCAAACTTCTCTCACAAAGAAGAATGCATCTCCACCATGCCTACTCGCAGAGGGTGGATCCACCATACCTACTCGCAGAGGGTGGAACGAGGGCTTTCACCTCAAACTTCTTCCAGAGATGAATGCATTAACAAGGGATTGCACCTTGAACTTCTCCTCACAGAGAATAACTCATTAACAAGGGATTTCACCTTGAACTTCCCTCTCTCAGAGAAGAATTCATTAACAAGGGATTGCACCTCGAACTTCTCTCTCACAGAGAAGAACTCATTAACAAGGGATTGCACCTCGAACTTCTCTCTCTCAAAGAAGAACTCATTAACAAAGGCTTTCACCTCAAATTTCTCCATCACAGAGAAAAATGCATTAACCAAATCTTCATGATGACGTGGCTCCCTATGAAACTGAAATGTCAGGCTCCCTTTGAAGCTGAAATGTTAGGCTCCCTTTGAAGTTGATAAACAGGCTCCCTCTAAAGCATATATCAACCTCCTGACCTCTTCATCCAAGGTTACTTCTGATGATATGTCAGACTCCCTCTGAATGTCAATTCTTCCTCTGCGAAGAAATGCAAGCAATCTTCCTTCCTTGAATAGAGATTCATCAGTGCCTGAACCTTGGGTAGAGGGACCGCCAATAAAAAGCATAATTCTGGCAGCAGTGCAAGGCACACAAGCCCCAACCAACCCGACGGCCACACTGAGAGCAGTGCCAGTGCAATGTGCAACTCTTGCATCTGTCTGTGCCGCCCACAGATCCTTCTACAACTCTTCCAAAACCAAATTCAAAGTGAATTCACACTGCGAAGCTGGAAACAAGAATCGGGCGATGCTCTAAGCAGAGAGGTCGTCCTTGACATTGATTACATCGTCCGCAAACTTGCAGATAGAGTCAAGCATTCTATCAAACTACTGCCGCAATTTAGGATTGGGAGCAATACTAGACTTACTGAGCCAATAATGCCCGACCATGCGGCCCTCGTCCGGATTGGCAATCAAACCAGCCTCAAGCTCTTCCAAGGCCTTAAAAGCGCTTTGAAACTTGGGTTCTGTTGTGACCTTTTCACACATCGCCCCATTGCTAACGGGGACCCCCTCTTTGTCGGCTTTCTGCGTTGTTAGGTTAGGGTTTTGGCTGCTTAGTGGGCAATTTTGCGTTTCTCGTGCCCAAGTCTCGGAGATTTGATCATGCCTAGTGCCATCTAGGGTTTTTTAAGTTATAGGATCAAGTTGCAAAAGTTGATATTTTAATGATCCTAGGTTTTGCTAAGTGTTAGACCTATTGAGCGTTAACGTGTTTTTAAACACGCACATCAGTGATTTTAAAGTGCCAAGATATGCATAGACCTTTTGAAGTTGTTTTCTCGCTCCTAAGGTATTATTTAAATTGATTTTGCACTTTATCCCAATATTTTCCTAGCGTTTCGCTCATATTTTTGGAAAATTAGCCTAAGTCCAGTTTAAATTTAAAGTTTCTAAGTGATTTTGAGTGGTTAAAATGATAAAATCCTAAGGGAGATTCATATTCCAAGGGTTAAAGGGTCAAATTCCATGCTAGAGGTGCTTTTCCCCTCACATTCCAGACTACCCAACCCATTCCCCCACTCAAAATCCATACTACACATGGGTTTCCCCTGAAATCCATACTGGCTGCTATTTTCCCCCACTGTTTATCCATACCTGGGTCGAATTTCCCCTGGAAGTGCTAAAATTTGGCTAAGTGTCAGAATTTATCCAGACTACCATCGATTTTCCACCGGGAGTGCGAACTGGAGTAAGTATGATTCCATGCCTGGGTCGATTTTCCACCAGGATTTTTGTGACAACTAAGCGAGGATTTTTGTCCGGATTTTTATCCAGACAGGGATCGATTTCCCCTAAGAGCATTTTGTAAGGATTTTTGTCCGGATTTCCATCCCGACATCGATTTTCCACTGGGAATATTTTGAAGAGTTTTGAGTTTGGATTTTCATCCAGACTGAGGTCGAAATTCCACCAGGGAGGTTTTTTCCAAGTTAAGTGAGTTTGGAGGGTGGATTTTTCAATCCAGACTGCCATCGAATTTCCCCTAGGGGTGATTTTTTGCAAGTAGAGTGGATTTTTGTCTGGATTTTTGTCCAAGCTCATATCGATTTTCCCCTGGGAGGTTTTTTGTGTGCATTTTGATAAATTTATGCATGGATTTTTATCCAAGCTAGGGTCGAATTTCCCTTATGCGGCAAATTTCGACACTTAAATGATTTTTTTAAAGGGATTTTTCAATCCCAACCCAAGTCGATTTTCCCCTGGAGGCTTATTTTGGATTTAATTTGCAATATTTTAATAAATAAGCCCCATTTTTTATTGCTTTTAAATAATTATTAAAGATTATTTAAAATTTAAAAACAAAATTTAATAACTTGCAAATAATCATTTAATATTTGAACCTTCTAGAAGCAAGTTAGATTTTCACCAAGCAAGTATTTATACAAGTGTTTTATCCCACATTGCTTGTGTGGTGAAAGTGAGAGGTGAAAGCAAGTACATGAGAGGAGACTTAACATTATTTTATTATTAAATCTGCCAGGTGTCTCCATGAAAGCGATTTTTTTCCAAGTTGGGTGAATTTTAGCAAGGCGTTTTTGGTTAAGTGTGGGATTGAGGATTTATTTTCCTCCATTTTTTCCAACTTGCTCATCTATTCCTCAAGGCTGCCATTAAAGACCAGTTTCAGAATTTTGATTTTGCTAAGTTTAGTGATTTTTTTCAAACTTTAGCATTTTTTGGCGAAAAATTGGCAATTTCATGTTTGGAGACTTAGGTGATTTTTCTTCCACCATTTTGCTTGATGTTCAAACCTTCATTGCTGCAAATCAAGGCTGCCATTGATATCATTTTTCAGAATTTTACATTGGCGCCATAGCTGAAAAAATTCGATTTTTGCTAAGGAAGGCAATTTTTTGTGTTTGGGGTATCCAATCCCAACTTGGGCGATTTTCCAAATTGCTGCCATCCTTCATTGCTGCAGATCCAAGCTACCATTGACAACATTTTCAGATTTTCAGTTTGGCGCCATAGTTGGAAAATTTCAATTTTGCTTGGGAGGTGATTTGGTGCCATATTTTGGGTGATTTTTATTCATGCTTGGCGGCTGCCATCATTTCCAGCCTGCTGATTCGATTCAAATCTGAGGTTTGCTTCAGATTTTGACCTCCATTAATGGCTGCCATTAATTTTCAGACTTAAGTTTTTATTGCCCAGCCAATTCCAACTTAGGCAATTTGCATTTGGAGGTGTTTTATGGAGTTTTTTGTGCATTTTTTAGACCATTTTATCGTTGTTGCAGGTCTGAAAACTCCATTGATAGGCAGTTGTCTTCAAAAAAATTCATTTCCAGCCACCTAACCATTTTGGCAATTTTGCTTGGAGATGATTCCTTAGCCATTTTTCATCATTATCAGGGATTTTTGACTAGTTTGCAAGGTGCTAGTAAGTCTGAAGTATTCAATTTTCAGACTTGTCCTCAGAAATTAAATTTTTACCAGCCACACTTACATTCCTGAAAATGATTGTCTTCGTCATTTAAACTGATTTTTATCAAGATTATGCACATTTTGAAGATTACAACATGTTTTAAAAGTTTGATTTTCAGGTTGTCTTCAGAATTGTTGACCTCCATTGTTGACTACGGAAGGTGTCTTCAGACATTCATTGTGTGAAAACACAATCTTTCACACCTTTCCTTAGTCATCATTTATCCAGTATACTCCTTTGCATTTTAGCTTGCATATTTTCTAAGCATAAGGAGGTATTCAATGAATTTTATGGAAGGCTTCCATGCCTTAGTGTTGTCACACTTTGAACTTAATTGCTAAAATTTACCAAGTGCATGGATTATTTTCCTGACTCCATGCTCTAAATTAGCTAAAATCTTTAGCAAGTCAGGAATTTTATTACATTATTTATTTTCCTAAGTTTAACTTCGAGCTTCGTACAAGTGAGATGTCAAAGAGGATATAAGGAAAGGAAAGAACTATTGAAGATATTGAAGACTGGATTTTATCCAGAGCTTAAGATTTCATCCAGATGGAAGGAGATCGCTGATACAAACATGCATTTCCTAGACTTCGACCAGATGCAGCGTCGGATGTTCGGAGTCAGAGATCAGGTTCCTTCCCCAGCATATGCGAATATTATGGAGTGGCATTTACCATGCCGCTGGATTTCCACAGTCTATACAATGCAGTGAGCTTATCCTAGAATGTGCACGATGTTACGATACACTCACAAAAATGATCAAGACTCCTAAGGGCGTTGTCATCGCCTACCTTGCTGAGGATGCTATTGCGGAGGTGTTCGGAATTCCACGCGGAACAGACATAAAGAATGTGACCAAGGAGGATTATGCAGAAAGATACACGAAGAAGATGGGTGTATGCAAGAATTTAATTAACAAAGAGTGGATGATTAAGCGTCGGTCTCATCATTCCAAGGCTCCCAAGACACTCATGTGCATAGATTTTAAGGAGGAATATAGTGATTTGATATTCCTACTCAATAGAGTGATGGGGATGCCGCAGAGAGCAATATTTGATGGATGGATGTTCTACTTCATCCAGGATTGTCTTAGAGGAACGCTAGTGAATTGGTCCAAGATTAGAAGTGGCAATTTGAATTTTCAGCTGAGGAATATAGAGCGGTCCAAGTCATTCACCATGACTTCTTACCTGGTGTACCTACTTGCACGGTTTGTTTCATACAGAGGATTAATATGCAAAGGAGAAGTCGGGAATGGGCAAGGACAATTCAAGAGTTATGAATGCTACCCCCAACTGAGCATGCATAGAATTAAAGACTATAAGAGAGTGAGTGATGCATTCACTATGTACATCACACGGATGCTGCAAGGCGGAATCCATAGAAGATTGTCCAAGGAGGCAACAGAGTTAATAGGAAAGTATGGATCGTGGTATATACAGTTTCCCACTTTCACATACCTCAGGATTCATGGGTTTCAATCTGAACCCTTCAGACTTCCTAGGTATCCAATCGACAGAATGATATTGTTGGAAGTGGTAAGACAGCTTCTAGAGTTCGATGTTATCCAGAGAGAGAAGCACAGGATAGGCATGACATTCCCTATTTCAGTTGGGAAGACGTCAGAGGTTTGCCAATCCGCCATAGCCGCCAACACTGCGAGTGAGGAGCTTACATTCTATCGATTTGCTACATACAAGAAAAGAGAAAGATTTGATCCAAACAAGAAGGTCGGAAGGATCAGAGGAGAGAAGTTCACTCATAAGATTGACATAGAAGAATATTGGGCTAACCTGAAAGAGTGAAGAGAAGAATGTGGTCCAGAATGTCAGTGGATTTCATGAGGAAGTGTGGACTTTTCCTCATTCCTGATCAGGTATTAGATGGTAGAGATCATACACATCCACAGTATGAGAGTGAAATGAAGAAGGCAATCCTATTGCCAAATTGGTCAGAGTCAGAAGAGATTGACATGAATACATTGATGAGAGAGGTCTTGAATTTCTCCCGCCTATGAGTAGATATGCAGATGAATAAGTTAGTTGACATGGGTGTTCCCTTCACTTATGAAAGGATGAAGCTGGAAGAGTCTACTTCCGAGGATGATTAGAGGACTGCCAGTGATGTCAGGATTCATGCAGACGAGGAGAGTCAAGCTCCCAAGAGAAGGAAGAACACGCCAGGAGAAGTCAAGGCCAAAGGGAGGAAGATTGAGGAAGTGAAGAAGAAACAGAAAACTATCATTCCTTCACCCCCTCCCAGTGTCTTATCAATCGAAGTGATTGAAGTAACAGAACAGAACAAGGAGACTCAGCAGTGTTCGAACACAATGATACTACCAGAGAATATTCAGGAGTTCCATGCCACAGCGACATCTGCACCTCCTGATGAGAATAATGATCAGCCGGACTCCCCTACCGTCCTTTTGGAAGTTAGTTTGGGAAATGAGGTATATGATTGGACCAGGAATAATCCTGATGATAATGATGATGTTATTTCAGCATTCAAAGGACTTGATCGAGAAATATGTCTCGATGATGGTATGGAGATGGCTGCTATTCCTGAATGGTTGATGAGAAGTATGGAGAAAAGTAAACAAATGATAGAGGTGTTGTAATGTCCCCTTTTCTAGGTGACATGAGATGACCAGGGGTTGACCTATACCATTCGAGTTCCCGTAGGTCAACGACATGGTTAGGGGACTCATTCTGAGGGTCATGGAGCTTTGCAAGGGCTCTGTGAGCCGTTTCGGACCTTCGAACGAGGTCTCTTATTTTTTAGGGAGAACTAGCAGTTGACTGAATGACCACCTGGGGGACCAAGGTGCAGAGCAGGATCCTTTTGAGCAGTTACAGGTGTTTGAAGAGAGGTTCCTACTTTTTAGGGAGATTCCCTACCTTTTAGGAGGTTGTCACAAATAGCTAGAGATGAGACAGGAATGAGGATTGCGCAGATTGTTGTTCCTATTGCAGGCGTGACAACGGACATTGCTACTCCTATGGATTTCCAGATCACTTCAGTTGCCCTTGGTCGTACATCCAGAAAACAGGAATTCCAAGAGATTGGTGAAAACCTCCAAGCAATCGATGCAAGGTTAGGCAAAGCAATTGCGGAGAAAGAAACGTAAAGAGAAGAAAATATTAGACTCAGAGAATATATTGCAGGAACAAGGCGTGGAGATCCCACCCTTATTTCCCCCTATTGTTGTTGACCATGGAATACATTCACACTGTGAGGTAGCGAGAGGTACACACTCAGAGGTGGAAAAGTGGATTGAAAGCACAAGAAAGCAGGCAGATGATTTCCTTACTCAGTTTGTTCATGCATATGATAGGACAATAGGGCTTGTATTCAAAATCCAGTATTTGGAGGGAGTTTGGGAAGAATTCCGACCTATTCAATACAAGACTATTCCACGCCTCCAAGCATTGAAGAAGATTCCTAATTCCACCTTGGTCAACGAGAACATTGTGCACAGTGGAGACAGATACGATTTCCATGGCTGGTATTGTTCACTAGCCGTGAAGAAATCAACTTATGAGAGCGCCCAGTCGAGTTGTATGGAGATTAAAGGATTAATTCAAGACATTCAGATGAAGATCCTTGCCTCGATTGAGGAATTATTGGGTGTTGATGTTAGTGATGCTAGTGGTTTACACTTAGCCAAATTAAGAGACAAAATGAAATTTATGTATTTTTGCCAGTTGGAATCTTTGAAGAAGAGTCAGATAGATGACTCGGTCTCTTTGTTGATTCATGTTCATAGTTCGCAGAAGCTCATGCCAGAATGGGAGAGCACTTTGAATGTTTGCTCGGATTCACTAGACGTGATTGATTTATAGCAAGATACCTTACCTAGCATTTCCATGGAGGAGTTAGATTCAGTATTGGCTAGATTCTTGGAGTATGCTAGGAGAGAGAGAGAGAGAAAGAGATGCAGGGAGGAATCTTCTAGAAGATTCCCTATTCGATGACTAAGTATCTTTTCATTGGGCCATATGTTGGTGGCGCCATTTTTTATGTAACCCTAATTAGGGCAATTCTAGGGTTTTGTTGGCATGATCTCGACCATTGATCTTAGATCAATTTGGACCATCCATTTTGTAAGAGACTCTATATATGCCCCCTTGTCTCTCATTTGTAAGAGAGAGTTTTTGTAGAATTGTTGGTATATGCTACAGCTATTTGAATCCTAATCATTGTTCAATTGTTGGTGATTTTGCTCTTCAAGTGTTGTATTTGCATTCATGGTTCTCAATTCCTCCAAGTTAGATTAGAATTTAGATTAGAATTTATTTTCATGTATGTTAGATTGAGTGGAAGATTTGTTGAATTCATTTGTGTGGAATCCTTAATCCATACCACTAGCCTCTTGCCGCTGGTAAGTGCGCCTTGTGTGGTCAACTGGAATTTGAGTAAGCATAACTTTAACTATTACGCGTCTGTTGACAACCATCAACTTGGATGGTGTCAACGTTTGATGGTGATAGCCTGAAAATCTTTAAGTATACCTTAGACGATTGCACTAAGCTTGTGTTAATATCTGATTGTGAGACCTTGCTTGGTTTGATTCCACTAAATCCATTCATCATTTCCTACATTCTTAGGCTTAGAATAGATTTCTTGAACCCTATTCTTTTTCCCCCTTTTTTTAGTAAGAAGTAAATCTAGAGCCATATTGATAGATCTTCAGTTGTCAACACGCCTATTCCGCATCATTCATGATAATCCAAAGATTTGCGTAAGTCCCCAAGTGAACACAACAATTCACATCAACCATTGAGTTACCCACTCGTCAAGACCTGACATGTAGCAACCTTGGAATCATTTTAGTTGATCTCATTCTTAGCATCTGAGGTGATTTTGTTCAAGAGAGGGTAAATTATCTTGGTAATTTATTCTGTATTGTTATGTGCATAAAAAACACATCAACAAGTTCCATCGCCTCCACGAATTCATCCGCAAACCCGATTCGGCTGACATCGATATACAATCCAAGCTCCTTGTGTTGATAAAGCCAATCCAAGTACCGATTCCACAGGGTTGTGGGCTCCATTTCTAGCCCTTTCTTCTTCTTTAAAGAATTTGTATCAAGCACAAAAATCTTTCCAACCACAGCAGCCCGAGTTCAAGTCACAAGCCGACATCTTTCAACGCACACTGCTGAGCTATGAAATCTTGGGCGAAATCCTGTGACTGGGCAACAGGCAACTTTTTGCACTGGTTGATGTTTGTCTTTCCCCACAGAACTTCAGATGCAAAGGATTTTGGGCCATCATACTTGTTCTCGAGGCCAGGGGAGACTCGATCCCCTGATTGCCACCTGATTTGTTTAGACGCCTGACCGACGCCACTATGAAGGGCAGAGGTCAGCAAGTGTAATCGTTGCATTATCCTCTGTAGTCGCCTTTCGATCTAGAAGAGATCTTAAATCTGCAATTATTTCTGATTGAATTTCCCTTGAGAGCACAAGATCTACCTTCAAGCGGTTAGGCTCTATAGAAGGAACCCGCTCTGATACCATGTTGATTTTAAGGTAGTGCTCGTTAACCACAACAAAACATCAGATCTGTTGCCTTCCCAACCATAGACGATAAGCTCTTATCGTCACCCCCGAGCACGCTACATAAATTTCTCACCATCAATTGATCTACTTGTACATGAATTCGATCAGCTTGATTATGAGCGAACTTGCAGTCTGATCTCAGTTCCAAAGAGGGAAGACCACGTCCATATATATTCGTCGAAAGGAGATATCCAAGAGTTGGCTCTCATCAAGGAGGCACAACCTTCATGAAGCATCGCATGCCTTCAAATGAGGGATGGCGGACTTTAACCAAAAGTCGGCCCCTTTGAAACAAATCTGATAAGTCAAACTCGATAATGTATGTTTAATCATTAAACCCGATAATGCATATGTGACTTAATAAAGATATTAAAGGATTAATATAAGTTGATAGATTCATCAAATGTGTAAGGCCAATAGGCCATTCACACATTTGATCTTGCTGAGTTGGCCTGTCGGATTTCTACCGACGCTATATCATCAACATCTCAAAGATTCATTTTTTTGGTAGTTTGCCTTCTAGAGATCTTTCAAGCTCCATTTGAACATATATACTATTTTTGGAAAGTCTCTTGAGCATTTTGGTCCCATACTTACTGTTTATAGTAAAGTCTTTTGGATGGTTGGAGGGTACCCCAGCTATTAATGGGTAATTGGCAGAATTGATTACATGTCACAATATTGGCATTAATTGAAGTTAATAATTAATAATTAATTTATTAAAGTTTCGACTTCAATAATATTAATTAAATTAATGACTTAATATTATAAGGAGATATAAGGGGTTTTTTGCATAAATTATATTAATGATATAAAGTTATTTATTAAGCCTTATTGGGATGCCAACTTCATAAATAGTAAAGTGAAATTAAGTGGAATGTTACTTAAATGCATTTAATTTCCTTTGGGTGTGGGTTTGAGGAGAAATATATAAGGCACAATTGAGGTTCATTTCATTCATTCATTATTCATTACATACTTTGAGAAAATCGTTGAAGATTGAGAGCAAGGGTTTCTTGTAGCTTCAGAAGCTTTCTAAGAACCAAAACTCTCAGAGGAAACAGTGCCTGCAGGTGTGACAGACCATCCAAGCGTACTTAGTTGATAATCTCACTTAGAGATTTATACTTGTGCATCATTGAGTTATAATTTACAGAGTTGTTAGGGCTTTCAGGAATCATTCAAGAGCAGGTTGAAGATTGATTGTTTTAGATTACAGAGGCTGGCCATATTATTTTAATATCCAGCCGTACCAATTTGGTGGCAGGCCGTACAAATTCCAAGGGCAACATTTGGGGTTTAAAATACAAACTAGGGTAGATTTATTGAGGATTCCTGTCAAGACTGTGACAGATAGTGTAGATATATTAACTCCCAGACTTGGACGCACAAGGTTCATCAGAAACCATATTACATCCATTTGTCTCCTTGGATTGGGTGATCTTGTGCTGGAGTTACCTGTGAACCCAAACATTGGAGAAATAATTATTTTCTGATTTCCAAATTGGTTGTATTTCTATTTTTTGTTGATTGAAAACTAATATCAGACACTGCTGCTACTATGCTGATTTACTTTGCTTGGCTGAGAGGCGATGAACTGGGTATATATATATATATATATTCTGATTAATGCAAATAAAGGTCTGCTTTGGAGTTGTTTATTCGAAGGGTTAAATTTTGTGTTTCAGTATTTTAGAATTACTTCATAAATTTCTTCAATATTTGTAAAAACACAAAAAAAATCAGAAATTAGAAAAAAAAAAAAAAACAGAGAATTAAATATCCACAAAGGGGTGGGATATTTCAGTGGTATCAGAGCAGAGTTTTCCTGCCATCCTATGTAAAGGGAATTCATGAGTGAAGAGTTTTTGCATTACCACAGAGGAACAAAACAGGCAACCACCACAAGTTCGAGAAGGTGAGACCGTTTCAGAGATTTTGGGTTTTCACAGAAGTTCATTGAGTGACAGTGATAGTGTTACAGGTCAGATGGTTGAAAAGGACAAGGGACGAGTAGGATCAATTAGTCTAAACTCCAGAGCGGAAAGGCAATTTCACACATGATGGACATGATGTCCCAAATGATGGGGCAATTGAAGCAGCAGAGTGTATCTCAATACACTACGCACACTAGTGAGAGGATTGAGTCCAGCGGGAGTGCCAATCGACACACTACAAAGAACAGAGGGACCTCTACAAGTTCAGTGCTTAGACCCTGTTGTGACCTTTTTCACACATCACCCCATTGCAAATGGCGACCACCACTTATTTTATTTTCGTCTTTTAAGGTTTTTTTTGAGTCACCAGTCTTTGCAAGTCTAGAGTTAGGAAATTTCAAGAGTTTTTCTAAGTCCTCGGGTCAATTGGACCAATCATGATCAAATGGGCATTTTGACATCACGGAAGTGCTAAGGCAAAGCCAAAGGATGAAAAATGCAACTGCTTGAGGTCAATTCTGACGACTTCCTATTTTTGTGGAAATTTTCTTTTTTGCTTTTTGCTTTTTCATTTTTGGCACTTTGGGACCAATCAAGGAAACAACTTTTTTGCCTGCTTTTTTTGCTTTTTTCTTTATGCTTTTTTAGGTTTTTCTGGAAATTTGACCTACGATTAGGTCACTCAAGTCATGACAATGAGGTTCTTGTTTTTGAAATGAAAAGTTTGTATCTCCAAGATGAAAAGGCAAGAAAATTCTCCAGACAAGAAGTTCATCTGAAGAAAGGCATTGATCCAGAAGTTCCAATATGAACATGCTAGAAATCCATGGTGATGAGCAAGAAAATTTACTAAGTGTTCAAGCAAGAATGAGAGAAAATCCTTGTTCAATGGTGAAGTCCGCCCTATCAAGAGGAGATCATCCTTAGAAAGACATGAACTCCTACCAAGGAATCAAGGAAATTTCTTGATCAAAGCCCAAGTCTGCCTTGGCAAACTAGGAAAATTCCTAAACCAGCATGAAGTCCGCCTAGGAGATTGTAAGGAAATTCCTTCTTGCAACATGAAGTCTGCTCCATTCTTTGGGAAATTCCTTGATCAAAGACCAAGTCTGCCTATCATGATAGAAGAAGATTTCTTGTTTGATGGTGAAGTCTGCCAAGGCTTGAGAAAATTCCTCAAGTTAGCATCAAGTCTGCCCTCCCTATCAAGGATTTTCCCTATAAAACATGAACTCCCACCTAGGAATCAAGGAAATTCCTTGATCAAAGCCCAAGTCCGCCCTACCTCATGACAAAGTTAGCCTAGCAATAATGAAGTCTGCCTAGGAAGAAGCACAAATTCCTTGATCAAAGACCAAGTCCACCTAGCATGATAGAAGAAGATTTCTTGTTTGATGGTGAAGTCCGCCCAAGCAAGGTAAAATGTTCCTTGGGAGCAGGCAAAGTCCGCCCAAGGTAAGGGAAAGCTTCCTTCATCCCATGCAAAGTCCGTCTAGGAGAGTGAAAAAGTTCCTTCTGCTATAGCAAAGTCCGCCCAAAGGAGTGGGTAAGAAGATTAAGTGTTGGCACTTTGAAGCGAAAAAGTCAAAAATTTTGGTTAAGTGTGGCAACATTTCCGAAACACATAGCAAGTCTGCCTTGCCTCAAGCATGAAATTTACTAAGACACCTTGAAGTCCGCCCAAGAAGAGTTGGTTAAGTGTGGCAACATGATGAAAGTTTCCCATCAAGAGGTCAAGTCTGCCCTAGCAGAGAGAATGTAGGGAAGATTCCTTGAAACATGCCCAAGCCCGCCCAAGAAGAGAGAATATAGGGAAGATTCCTTGCCAACACACCAACATACATGGACAAGATAAGAAGAAAATTGGCTAAGTATGAAATTACGCTAAGGAAGAAGGAGAATATTCTTTGGAATGTTCTAGAAGGATAAAGTTGCCATCTTTAGGAGAGAAAAACAAGGAAGAGGATATGTGAAAGAGACTAAGTTCATTGAATCTACAAAAAAACAAAAGGATGCTAAAAAGTTTGAACTCCTAAGCCTTATATTAATTCAACTTGTCATATCATTTCATTTACACTTCTTCTAAGTTCAAAATTGAAGAGCTTAATTCAACTTGGCATATCATCATTTACACTTCTTCTAAGTTTGAAATTGAAGAGCTTCCTCTCTAATTTCAAAGAGGAAGAAGGCATTCGAAGAGCAACAACAAGAGAATTCCTTGATTTTGTGAAGGAATTGGATCGACTTCTTGAAGGATTTCATCTTCTTTCAAAAGTAAAGGCAGATTCTCCATCAATTTTCAGAGTTAAAAGTACAATTCTCAGTCCAAAATTCGAGTTGTGGACTGATTTCTTCCATCAATTTTTTGTTTCCAAGGCTGATTTTCACAAATTTTACTAAGCATTGGGCAGATTCTTTTCATTCATGGTCTGATTTCTTCATAGAATTTCAAATTTGTGACAGGTTGAAGGTGAAAGGTTGAGACAACGAAGTTTGAAATTAGGAATAAAATTTTCATCAGACATAGAATTCACATGTTGAAAGAAATGGTAACTTATTTCTTTGTCTTTATCAGGCAATAGATGACCACTCAAGGAGGACTTTCAAGGAAAGTTCAAATGAAGTTCACCAGCAAAGGAGCACAGCCAGAATCTAAAATCATTTCAAAGTGGAAGACCTTGGTCATGTTGACTTCAAGGAATTCAAGAAAAGAATGTACGGACAAGACGGGCTTTACCAAAGAAGAAACCACAAGGCTTTACCAAGCACAACTTGAACCTTGTGCAACAAATATCAACAAGCTACGGTTGGAGAAACCAACCACACCAAGATGCCAACGAAACTTCTTCGTACAAATTTTAAAGAAGACTATGGAGATATCACCTACCGGTGTCAAGATGATCAACTGGGCGAGAATAATCAGTGATACTATTAATAAATAACTAAGAAACTTGAAATGAACGAAAGTTTTCTATACAAGTTCTTATGTTATTTACCAACTTGCCATAAGTTATAAGTACAGAGGATTAATTTGTAGAGGCACAATGGGTAATGGTGAAAATGAAATCATTGTACATGATTGTTACCCACAATTGCAATTTCAAGAGAAATATCATTTCAAGCAAGTAAATGATGCATTCCTGATGTACATCACCAAAATATTACAACGAAGACTAACACAAGAAGCTAAGGACTCGATAAGCAGGTTTGGATCTTGGTTTATTTAATATCCAAGGTTCACAGACTTCCAATTTATCCCACCAACAGAATGATACTGCTTGAAGTCTTGAGACAGCTAGAGACATATGAAAGCTTCCAGAGAGGAAAACACAAGGCTGGAATTTCTTTTCCATTTTTTATTGGAAAAATGCTAGAATCTTGTTCAATAGCACAAGCAGCTGAAAATGCAAGGATAGAGATGCAATGGTCTCCATTTATCTTCTACCGATCCATAAGCCAACTTTGATCCTCATAATCATATTGGATCAATGAATGGAGAAAAGTACAAACACAGGATTGATCTTGAAGACTTTTGGGCTAATGCGGCTGATGAATTTGATATTAGGAAAAGAATGTGTTCAAGATTACCTGTGAATTTGATCAGGACAACCGAACTTTTCCATGTGCCTAACCAGTTAGAAGATAATGGAAAATACACACAACCATGATATGATGAAGGCAAACCTCTTTTTGCATTGAGATGGTTTGATCCTGAACTCGTAGATTTGGCCATCCTGATTAGCCCAGTTGTTAAATATATAGAATGGTGGGCTGATCAACAAATCCAAGGGCTGAACGGAAGAAATATACCTCTTACTTACAATTTGATGGGCATTATGGAATCATATTCTTCCAATAATGATGGAGCAACTCCAACTGCCGAGCCACCAAAAAGTATAAGTTCAAGGAAGAGGAAGGAAACAACTTAAGGTTCTGTAATGGCAAAAGGAAAGAAAATTGCAAATGAAAGAGTTGTTGGAAAGAAGCAAAAGTCAAGTCAAGCTCATTCCTCTATCAATGCCTCATCCAGAAATTTAAACAAGATGTCAATTCCTGAAGATGAACCACTAGGTGAAGAGGAAATCCCTCCCCCAATTCGTGAAGAAAGAAATGTGGAATCTATTCAACAAGAAGTTCAAGAGCAACCATCTGCTTCAAACACGAAAAGAATAGAATTGGAAAATGATGATATAGATATCCTAGATGGAGAATTCCAAAAAGGAATGATTTCCGCTCTTTGAGGAGTTGAGGATAATCTAGATGATGAAAACAATCAAGAGGATGACGATATTGAGCAGCCCACAATCCTCGATTGGCTAAAGGAAAGGATAAAAGTGAAATGTGAAAATTCAACAAGAAGATGATACATCAGAATTCCCGGCTAGATTAGAAAAGGTTGCAATAAAGAAAACAGCCAAGAAGTATTCCTTGATCCAAAAGGACGATACAGGATTTCATTCAGTTCAAGTGGTTGTGCCAAGAGTTGATAAGGAAAGAGAAGATATTACTCCCGAAGAGTGTGAAATAATGACTATCAGCTTAGGCCCAACCACTAAAGAGCAAGAAGTTCAAGAACTAGATGATTCAATCAAGACAATCAAGGAAAGATTGAAGAAAGAAGTAGAAAAGAAAGAGGAATTAAAGATAGAGAGTGAGCAGCTACGAAATTATCTCCAGCGCTTGATCAATCCTATTGCTCAAGGAGATGCAACGGTCCCTCTACCTTTGGCTCTTCCACAGGAAACAATTGAAGACTTTGAAGAGATGAAGGTAAAAGCTAGAGAAACTAAGGAATGGATGGCAGACATCAATAATGAAGTTGTCACTTTTGTGGAAGAATTGATATTAGCATATGGGCAAACTTCTTCGCTACTATCTAGAATTCAAGACATGGTAGAAATGAGGGAAGATCTTCAAAATATTCAAGATAAAGTAATCCTATGCTTGAAGGTGTTGAAAAGAATTCCCGAGCAGGAATGAATAGATGGACAAGTAATTGCCACTGGAGACATCTATGACTTCAACACATGGTATTGGGCATTGATAGCAATAAATGAAATTTTGGAGAAGGTAAAGGTTGATGGTGTCAAAATTGAGGAATGAGATTTTCCTTGTGGCCGCTGATGTGCTTGGAAAGGAAGCAACTCGAGAAAATGAAATGAAAATGGAAAATTTGAAGGTCAAAGCTCAAGAGAATTTCTTCACTTTCACAGGACCGATCCTTAAGCAAATTTTGACTAAGGCATCCACCTTTTCCATCAAGGATGCCTTTCAGAAATGGGAATTAGATTGGGAGAATGCTTTTGCCACCTATGCTGATGACTTGGACGTGATCAAATTCAAGATAAAGATGCTACCACATGTCACAATGGAAGAGGTTAATACTCGTGTTCAGGTTCTGTTGTGACGTTTTCACACATCGCCCCATTGCAAATGGTGACCCCTGCTTTTTTGCTTTTTAGGGTTTGTTTTCTAGGTCTTTTAGGGTTTTGTCTGTTGGCCTTTGCATTTTGAGTGTCGCCCAGGGGATCACATGGATAGCAAGTCCGGCTTGAGTGATGTCCTGATCCTGAAATTTTGGCTGAGTCTGAAAGTCCTGATCCTGAAAATTGGCTAAGTCTGAAAGTCCTGATCCTGAAATTTGACTAAGTCTGGAAACTGAAAAACCTCCAAAAACTAGATTTTGCAATATAACTCCTGGAGGTCTGAAACCACTCTCAAACATCCTGAAAGTATATATGGAATATAACTTAAAGTATAAGAAATTCTTATACTTAAATGTTATATTCCATAAAATTATCCTGTCGGAGAGTTCAAAAAGTCAAATTTCGCTCCTGTCCTTCACTGAGGATCCAAAGCGAATTTCGCTCCTGACCCTCTCAGGAGGTCCAAGGCGAATCGCTCCTGTCCCTCACCAAGGGTCCAGGGCGAAAAAGCTTATTGGAATCATTCCTGACCTTGTTTGGTTAAATTGAGACATCAAAGGCATGGTGAAGGACGAAATGAACATGATAAAGCATCCAGATTTGATTAAAGACAATGAAATGATGGAGTTTTGCCTAGAAGGGTAATTTCGCTCCTGTCCCTCACTGAAGGACCGGAGCGATTTTCTTTATATACACATTTTTAGACCTTTCTTGGACTTGAACTCTTATTCATGGCGTGTAACAAGATGAAATCTTCCCTAGCCAAGACATTTCATGGTGAAAAGTGAAGCATTTTGGCCTAGAAGACAAAATTCGCTCCTGTCCCTCACTGAAGGACCGGAGCTTGAATTTCAAATTTGCACTATTTTTGCAAGATAAAAATGATTTTATGATTTGAAGAGATCAAGGAAAACATGATTTGTGCGTTGAATATAATTTGAGTGGTCCACAAGCAAGGAAATATACCAAGATGACAAAAGGCGCTCCTGTCCCTTGCTAAAGGTCCAGAGCGATTTTCTAAAAGTACAATTTTCTTGCAAAGACAAAACAAGTTTTGTGATTGAAATGAATGGAAGGTGTGTTTTGCCCGTTGAAGATACTTTGGAGGGCTAGCAAAGGACGGATAAGCTTGAAATTACAAAATCGCTCCTGCCCCTCACTGAAGGACCAGGGCGAAAAACCTAATATCCACCCTTTCTCTTCAAGTTTGGACAAATCTAAGCCTTGACACAAGTGTGAAATAAGGTTTAAAATGCCTTGAGGTGGAATTGAGATGCAAAGATTACAAATTTTAATGACAATTTGCAAAATCGCTCCTATCCCTCTCCAAGGGACCAGGGCGAAGTTAGTGGCATTCATTATTTTTTACCATATTTGAGCGCTAATATCCTCCAAAATTGCATTAGATGCCAAATTGCTAACTTCGAAATATTTGAAAAAAATTAATCACATTGGCATTTAATAAATTAATTTTGAGCCTCAAAAAATCGAATTTTTATTATAAAGGCATTTAAAATTAATTTTTGTGAAATCAAAAAAATTAAAAGTTGAGCGCTTAATAGTCATTATTTTGCCTTTATTGTTAAGTCGGCCTTCTTCTTAGTGGGATTTTATTTTATTTTAAAGCTTATTTGCTAGGTCGGCCTCAACAAGAATCAAGGTAAAGCGCTCTATATATTGGAGGTGTGTTTTTCCATCATTCAAATCATTCAATCATCCTTTCAAGTGCGAATTTGGAGAGCTAATTGAAGGTGTGAAATCTAGCTGGAGTGGAGCGAATTTCTACTAAGTGTGGAGACTAAGGAGGGAGAAATTCATTTTGTAAAGGCAATTGGGAGGCGAATTTCCAGATTTTTGAAGAGGCTAGTGGAGTTTATTCTTTTCCAAGCTAGAGGAGGCACAATTTGTTCAAGAGAAGGCTTTGATCTACATTTTGCCTAGCGAATTTCATCTATTTTTGCATCATTTCTTAGAGTTTAATACTCAAGGAAAGGTATGGCGAAATCATCTTGACACCATTATTGAAGATTTGAATTTTGAACTTTTATTTTGAAAATTCTAAGTTTGGCATAGTTAATTAGGAAATGATAACTCAAGATTTATCATGAAGTTTCCTAATTAAAATCTTAAATCTTCCTTTTGAATCCTAATTTCTACACTTCAAGATATATTATTAATTGTGAAATGTTGTGTAGGTATCAAGATGGCGACTCCCAAGCTCGAAAGATCTACAAGTCAGAAGGCTCTCCTCAAGGAAAATCAAGCCAGATCAAGGACGGTCTCCATCAAAGACGATCAAGCAAGGAGAAGGGCGACTTCCTCCAGTCTAGCATCAACAGGGACGACCTTCTTCGATCCAGCATCATCAGGATAAGGGCGACCTCTTCCAATCCAGCATTACAAGGCGAGGTACATCATCATCCCGCACATTAGAGACAAAAGAAGTCAGAGCAAACGGTTCGTTGAAGAAGCAGATAGTTCCAGATGAATTAATTAAAGCTAGCTTCTCAACAACATCAAGTTGAATATCTACCAAGTTACAAGTGTCAGGCAAGGTGGCATCCTAGTCATCACTTCTCCAGTCAGTGTGGTCCACCTCAGCATGTCCAGATTCAATGTACCTAACTCATGGAAGGTGGCACAAACTTCGATGTACCTACCCCAGCTATCCATTGGTTGAATTTTCCAGAGAAGACATGTGTCCAATTAATACAATTATTTCATTGGTCGAGCATTAAATGTTATGTAATGGTTGTAACAAACCCTAATTAGGGTTTTCATTATTGAATCTTTGCCATTGATCTCAAATTGATCTTAGCCATCGAATTGTATTAAGGGCACTATATAAGCCCCAGCTCTTCATTTGTAAAGGTAGTTGGATATAGTTAGAGAATAGAATAGAGTTAGTGAATTGAGAGTAGTTAGAAGGTGATTAGCTAGTTGATAGAATAGCAATTAGAGTAGAGTAGAGAGAGAAGGCAAAGATTGTTGCCAAGATGTTGTTGTAAGAGACTTGTAAAACTTCATTGAAGAAATGGTGAAATTTATAGGTCGATTCGACAATTTGCATGGTCTCTATACTTCTCATGTTTGATTTTATGTTATTAGATGAGTGGAAGAAATGTGTTTAATTGATGGTGAAATTTGTACATCCATACTACTAGCAGTTTGTTGATTGCAGACTTGCCTTGCGTAGTCAACTGGAATCATTCAGCTTAAGCTTAACTTCAATTGTCGCTTCTTCATTGATATGCATCAGCCTGATGGTGTATATGCCTGTAGTGATGATTTGAACATCATAAAGCTTTCCTTCAAAGATCGCACTAGCCTTGTGGAGATGGTCCTGTGATGTCAAAACAAGACTTAGTTAGAATTTCATCAAAGATCATTCATCGCTCCTACATTCTTGGTATTAGAATTAGATCCCTTCCTCACCCTCATCTTTTTTCCTTTTTTTTCAATGCTAGTAAGAGCTTGTGTTCCAGCAATATTCAAAGCAGATCAGACGTTCAATCATCAAATGTAAGTCCCCTTGTGATTCCAGCAAATCACATCATACCACTGGTGCTTATCCACTCGTAGAGATCCTACAGAAAAGAACCTTGAAGTCACCCTGATTGATCCTTTTCGCGATATCTTCAACATTCAGAGGCTTTACTCAAGAGAGGATAAGGTACCCTTGGGTATTTTATTTTGTGTTTGATAGTGTACAAAATACACGTCAATAGGTTCATCGAATATGCTACCACAAAAAGTGGATAAGGGATGCATTCTTCTAGAAGAAAGCTCCATGTGACACGTATCTTTCTTTTATTTGCTCTTGTTGGATAAAAATAGTAAACCCTAATTAGGGCATATGTGTTTTGATCTCAATCGTTGATCTCTGTTTGATCTAGGGCTTTCACTCATTTTAAGACTATATAAACCCCTCTTCTCTCACTTGTACTAGAGAGATTGGTGAAATTGTTGCTTAAGACTATTAAGATAATAAAGTTCATTTGCATTGCTTTGAATCTCTATGTTATCTCATAGTTGCATGGTTTCATATTTTCTTCAGCATAGAATTGAATTTGCTCTATAAAAGTTAATAAAAAAATGCAAGATTTGATAGTATTGATTGGTGAAATCATTGCTCATACTTTTGATGAACAAATGATTTTTTTTCATTGTGCAAAGTTAGCCTAAGCATATTTTGTGGATGTTTAACTTCTACCTGCAGATAAGTATTGTTCATTCTGATGGTACTGTTCATGGTATGAAAATTTTAAGCACAACCCTTGAAGATTGCACCCACTTTGTTTAGTTGTTTAAGTTGGCAAACCAAAGCGTGGTTTAGTTTCACCCAATCACTACCGTCTCTTAAATTCCTAGGAATAGTATAGAATTCCTGAATCCTTTTCCACTTTACATTTTTTTGAAATCCAAAATCAAAAAATCCCAAAAAAAAGAGTTTTCATAGTTGAAAGTTCTCATTCTCAATGAAATTTGCAAGTCCCCCTTGGATTACCAGCAAACATCACCAAATGAACTTTATCCAACATTAAAGTCGCTAGTTCGCAATAAAAACATTGGAATCACCATATGATCTTCTTTGCAATCTTAGCATACATGGTGATTTTATTCAAGAGAGGAAAGAATGTCTTTTGAGCATCTTTATTTTGTGTTTGGTGTGTCATAAAATACGCACCAACAGACCCCTACAACCTACCTTTGCTTGTAGGGAGAAGATAAAAGCTTCACAAGCTCAAAGGCAAGAGCCACAAATTACTATGGTTGAGGAGGTTAGACTACATCATGCAAAATATATGGCAATACCTCTAGAGATCAAGGAGATGTTGTCATTAGAACAATTTATGAACCAGAAGGGGCTGAGAGCAAGTGCCACAGTTAGGATGCAAGTGCCACAATTAGGACAGAACACAGAGCATGTCAAGGTCAAAGGAATTTTCAGCAAGTTGTGAACAAGGTAACCTTGCCACATTTTGATGGCAGTGACAAATGCATTGCGAGATCTTGGGTCTAGAAGTTGGACAACTTTCTTTCTTTAAGGTCTATGCCAAAGGAGGATGCTATTAAGTTCGCTAATTTACACCTAGATGGCATAGCGCATGAGTGGTGGTACCATGGTGACACTGGGTCACAATCTTATTACCACCTATAATGAGTTTACCAGTAAACTCATCAAACGGATTGACATGAAGGATCCAAAGATGTATTTCAGGGAGCTTGCCCAGCTCAAACAATATGGTTCTTTAGAGACTTACATTACCGATTTTAAGAGATTATCCATAATGGTTCCTAGAATCACGGAGAGGAGGCTTGTGAACCTATTCAATGAGGGATTGTTGGAGCCCTAATGCAATTGGATCAAGGCATTTGACCCTCCCACTCTGCATGAGACCATGAGGAAAGCTAGGAGCATGGAACTTGCTACCCTTTGTGGCAAGGTGTCATCTAAGTCCTTTCCCTCTAATAAGGACAAGAGACAATTACAAGGAGAGGATCAGCCAAAGAAACCTTCTCAAAAAATTGATGATGAGTCTTGACTTGAGAAGGAAGAAATTGTGCTTTAAATGCAAGGGTCCTTGAGAACCGAGCCATAAGTGCCGTATGAAGGGTAAAGTTAATTGAATGAAATACTACTATGCTAATGAATCTAATTCTGAAATTTCAAATCAGCAATCTGATCCAGAGGAGAATGAGGCTGAAAATGCATCAGGGGAACCAAAAAAGGGCGTCAGAGAAGAGACTCCAATAGTACAACTATCTAGCATACAAAAAGAGAGTACATTCATGATTAGAGGAATCTTAGGTGGACAGCGTCTGATTACTTTGTTGGATACAGATGCCACACATAACTTCATTGATGAAGGTTTAGTGGTAAGGAGAGGACTCAAAGCTGAAGAATTTGAAGGATTCGGGATGAGAGTTGCAAATGGATTCATTCTCACTTATAATAGAAGGGTTCCTAACTTAACCATTCAGTTGAGTGACTACGAGTTCCAGGCTGATTTCTATGTGGTTAGTTTGGGAGAGATGGATGTCGTGTTGGGCATGACATGGTTTCGGTCTATTGGAGCTTTCAAACATTGGAAAATGAAGTTTGTGGTTGATGGAAGAAAGCTTGTGCTTAGAGGAATGTCTAATGGAAGTGGGCGTGAAGCTTCACTTAGAAGAATGGAGCGACTCATTCAGCTTGCTCCAAAGGAGTGAGACAGCCCTGGAGTCAATGATGGCACATGTGGAAATTAGGAATCTAATATTCATCATAGTGTTAGTTCATTTTTCTTGCAGGACCACTATTGGAGGAGTCAATTTTTGGTGTTCACTGATAACCCATTGTTTGAGATGAGTGTTGATTTGGTACAAGACAACCTTTTTTTGAATTGGAATGTGATTTCCAATCTGACGTTAAAGGGTATGCCTTTGCTGATAGCTCAGAGAATTATGGTTTTGTATGTGATTTTGAGTGGGAAGGTTGCAAACCACCGTGCTTAGAGAACCAATTGACATACCCTTACGAAGAGGAAATTACCGTAAGTGAGTATGACGCTGCCCCACTCACAAAAAGTGCAAAGAACTCTGATTTTCTAGTTATGTACAATCCTATATCAAAAAAACTATCACAGAGTGGTTTAATTATAGTGAACAGCAGCTCCTTGATTACATTTGATTTCATTGGTTGTGTTGTTATGCAAGCTTCTGTGATAAAGAGTGGAGAAACAAGTATGTCCTTTTGTAATACTTGTGTGGGAATTTTGATAATGTTTCCTCTTGGTCCCTCTTGGAGGTTACATATGGCACATGGATACCCTAATACCATAGTTTACCCTAAGTTGCTTTCAGCTTTCAATGGTGCATGGGAGAATGGAAAATTTGGCTAATTCAAATTGGGTGAGCTTTGAGCCGAACAATGAGCGAGCATACCTCATGGAGCAACGAATTCAAGAAGAGATTTCAAACTTCATGCATTTGTTTTCAGTTCATACCTTGATGGCTGATGGCTGCCCTACCCTGCTGATTATTAAATTTTCATTTCACAACTTCTTCTTGGCAGCCGTTTGGGTGGAGTTAGAGGCAGGGCCTTGTCACTTCAGCTCATGGTGGGTATATGATGATAGGATTCTACCATTCTTGGACAGCGGCAATGTTCATATAGGACTGATTTTTGGTTGGTTGAATGCTGACCTGAGCTATACCAGCTATTCAGAGTGTATGGACTTCATACACATGTTAGATATTTGTCAAATCCATACGATAAAATTCAGTTCTAGATGGGTACCAAATGATAATTCTATCAGAGTAAAGCAGTGGAAGCTACTTTTGCATCCAAGATCAATTTAGGATCCAGGTATTGGTTGGAGTATTTACGCTTACTACAAAGTTGATACATGTAATTGCTTGTGGACAAGCAATTTCCCATTTTTGCGCCTTCCCAAGCATTAGTTATTTTCAGATGTTACCCTATTATCGATGGTCCCCGTAGGCTAATGTGGTGGTTAGGGGGCCCTTTGTGGGTGATTCCGGGCTTTTCAGCTGACCCTTGGGTTGTTTATTTCACTACTCTCCATCTCAAAGATTCATTTTTTGGGTGGTTTGCCTTCCAGAGATCTTCCAAGCTCCACTTGAACATACATTATTTTTAGAAAGTCTCTTGAGCATTTCGGTCCCATAATTAATATTTATAGTAAGTCTTTTGGACGGTTGGAAGGTACCCTGGCTAGTAATGGGTAGTTGGCAAAATTAATTACATGTCACAATATTGGCAGCAATTGAAGTTAATGATAATGATTAATTTATTAAAGTTTCGACTTTAATAATATTAATTACAGTAATGACTTTATATTATAAGGAGATATAAGGGGCTTTACTGCATAAATTATATTAATGATTATTTATTAAGCCTTATTGGGATGCCAACTTCATAAATAATACAATGAAATGAAATGGAATGTTATTTAAATGCATTTAATTTCCTTTGGGTGTGAGTTTGAGGAGAAATATATAAGGCACAATTGAGGTTCATTTCATTCATTCATTACTCATTACATTGAGAAAATCGACGAAGATTAAGAGCAAGGGTTTGTTGTAGCTTCAGAAGCTTTCTGAGAAGCAAAACTCTCAAAGGAAACAGTGCCTACAGGTGTGACAGACCATCCAAGGGTACTTAGTTGATAATCTCACTTAGAGATTTATACTTGTGCATCATTGAATTCTAATTTACAGAGTTGTAAGGGCTTTCGCGAATCATTCAAGAACAGGTTGAAGATTGATTGTATTAGATTACAGAGGCTGGCCGTATTATTCCAATATCCAGCCATACCATTTTGGTGGCAGGCCATACAAATTCCAAGGTCATTGTTTGGGGTTTGAGGTATAAACTTGGGCAGATTTATTGAGGGTTCCTGTCAGGACTGTGACAGATAGTGTAGATTTATTAACTTCCAGACTTGGTCGCACAGGGTTCATCAGCAGCCGTATTACATCCATTTGTCTCCTTGGATTGGGCGATCTTGTGCTGGAGTTATCTGTGAACCCAGACAATGGAGATATAATTATTTTCTGATTTCCAAATTGACTGTACTTCTATTTTTTTCTGATTGAAAACTAATATCAGACACTGCTGCTACTATGCTGATTTATTTTGCTTGGCTGATAGGCGATGAACTGGGTATGTATAAAATTATAAATATATATATTCTGATTAATGCAAATAAAGGTCTGCTTTGGAGTTGTTTATTCAAAGGGTTAAAGTTTGTTTTTCAATATTTTAGAATTATTTCTTAAATTTCTTCAATATTTGCAAAAACACAAAAAAAATCATAAATTAGAGAAAACAAAAAAAACAAAAAAACATAGAATTAAATATCCTCAAAGGGGTGGGATATTTCAGTGTACGTGAGCATGTAGGTGTGTGTATTTGTATGTATGAATGCATGTATGTATGTATAAATGCATGGATGTATTTATGTATGCATGCATGCATGGATGGATGGATGGATGGATGCATGCATGTATGTATGTATGTATATGCATGCATGTGTGCATGTGTGTGTGTGTATATGCATGCATGTGTGCATGTATGTATGTATGCATGCATGCATGTTTGTGTATGTATGCATGCATGTGCGTATGTGTATGTATGTATGTATGTATGTATGTATGCATGTTTAAACATGTTTGTATGTATGTATGATGCATGAAAGTATGTATCCATGCATGCATGTATGAATCCATGCATGCATTTATGTATGTATTAAAGAATTTGAAACTATATAATGTAAAACAGTGATACTCGTAATTGTCAATTAAAAAAATATTTAAAATTTAAATACCTAATAATTTGCAAAAATGAAACTAGTCATAAATTCATAATTCAGTGATTAGTCAAATGTCAATACAAAATGAAAATTACAATCAATATTTAATAATCCTCATATTGCTCTTCATCAAAAGCATCAAAGTCAACATTTGGTTCGATTTCACTTGAACCACAATGAGATACAATGCCACTTTTACTAGCCATGTATTGTACAAGCTACCTCATCTAAAGATATTCTCTGGTAAGTTGTGCTACAATAATGTCCAAGTCAACACACTAAGTAAGATCCCAATTCCTCATCACCCCCTCATTGTAATCAAGTTTGTAATGTGACAAGAGATCTTAATAACTAGTGGGGGTCAAGGAGTGAAGACCTTGATGAGATTGAGAGGCAACACCTCTCTTGGTGATTTAGGGGCAACACCCATCATAGGGTTGGGGACAGCACCCTTGGTGTATTCCCTATTGCAATACAAGGCAGGGTCAAGAGGGAAATCTTCCACCACCAAGCGAAAAATTAAGGCCTTCGAAACCACGCAAACCTTCATGATGCACACCATTTTTACAATTTTATTACTTAAGGGCCAAATTCAGTATGCCGACACTTTTTTGTTTATAAAAACATTTTTTTTAAATAACTTTTTCCTTTTTTGGGTGGGGCAGCCCTTGGGTCCCCCCTAGGTTCACCTAGGTTTGGCATAGGTTAGTATTGTGACCTCTTCACACATCGTCCCATTGCAAATGGGGACTTCCTCTTTTCCTACTTTCCGCGTTGGTTAGTTTAGGATTTTGGCAGCATAGTGGGCAATTTTGAGTTTCCTGCGCCTGAGTCTCCGAGTTTTGATCATGCCTATTGACGTTTAGGGTTTTTTGAAGTTATAGGATCAAGCGCGTAAAGTTGAGATTTTAAATGATCCTAATTTTGTCTAAGTGTAGAACTTTTGGGCGTTAACGTGTTTTTGAACATCCAGATCGGTGATTTTAAAGTGCTAGGTGTTTTAAGACCTTTTGGAGTTGTTTTCTCACTCCTAGGAAATTATTTAAGTTGATTTTGCACTTTATCCCGATAGGTTTCCTTTTGTTTTGCTCAAATTTTTGGTGAATTTGCCTAAATCCAGATGAGTTTTATTGAGTTTTGAGGCTCCTAGTGATTTTGAGTGGAAAAATCATCATTTTCCGGATGAAAATCCATATTCTAAGGGTCAAAAGGTCAAAATTCCACACTAGAGGTGCTTTTCCCCTCATATTCCTGACTACCCATGATTTTCCCCACTCAAAATCCAAACTGGACATGGATTTCCCGTAGAATCCAAACATGTCCTGTTTTTCCCCCATTCAGAATCCATACTGGGATCGATTTTCCACCAAGATGATTAATTTTGACTAAGTGTTGGGATTTTTTTCCTCACTGCCTTCGTTTTTCCACTGGGAGTATGGATAAGGTTGCGGATGACTTTTGTGATGATTCCTGACATGGATCGATTTTCCACCAGGACCTTTTGTGACGAGATTTTGTGGATTTTTATGCAGATATTCATTCCAGACCCTAGGCAAATTTCCACTGAGAGTGATTTTGATGATTTTGTGTTCAGATGAATGTCCAGACAGGGGTCAATTTTCCCCAAGGAGGATTTTTGTGCTAAGCGATGAAGTTTTAGTTGGAATTTTCATTCCAGACCCAAATCGATTTTCCCCTGGACCCATTTTTGTGCAATTTGGTGAATTTTTGATAGGGATTTTTATCCCTACTTGGATCGACTTTCCGTTATTGGTCATTTTTTTTTTTAATTTTGAAATATTTTAAATAAAGTGACCCACAATTAATTGTTTTTATGAAGTGCAACGATTATTTAAAAATTAAAAAAACAATTAATAAATGATTTGCAATGAACATTAAATGAATTTTACCTTCTAGAAGCAAATCAATTTTTCGCCAGGCAAGGATAAGAACAAGTTTTTTAATCCCACATTGCTTGTATGGTGAAAGTTGATGGTGAAAGCAAGCTTAAAAGGACAGATCCCAGCATTATTATATTATTATATTTGCCAAGTGTGTGATTGCAAAGGGCGATTTTTCCTCCAGCTAGCGATTTTTGGTGAAGTGTCAAGTTGACACCATTGAGCTGCAAGTTGATTTTATTATTTTTTTCCTCCATTTCCAGCTGGGCGATTTGTTTTGGCTGCCATTTGAGTGCCATTGAAGCTTCATTTTCAGACCATTTGAATGCTGTTGTAGGTCTGAAACTCCATTGTAGGGGGGCTGTCTTCAGAAAATCTTCATTTCTAGCCACCTACCCACTTTGGCGATTTTTCTTGGAGCTCGTTCCTTAATCATTTTTTGATCATTTTCAGGGATTTTTACTACTTTGCAAGGTGTTGGTAATTCTGAAACAATCCATTTTCAAACTTGTCCTCGGAAACTTTATTTTTACCAGCCATACTTACATTCCTGGATATGATTGTTTTCATCATTGAAATCGATTTTCATCAAATTTGTGCACAATTGGATGATTGCAACATGTTTTTAGAGATTAATTTGTGAAGTTGCAGGTTGTCTTCAGATTTGCTGGCAGCCATTGTTGACTTCGGAAGGTGTCTTCAGACATAGTTTTGTGTAAAAACACAACCTTTCACACCTTTCCTTAGTCATTGTTTGATCCGGTATACTCCTTTGCACTATATTTTGAATAAATTCCTAAGTATAAGGGAGGTGTTTTCAGACTTTGGTCTGAAAATTGTTAATTTCAATGAATTTCATGAGGGTTTTATACCCTAACCTTGTCACATTTTGCATTCTATTGTTAAATCTATTGAGAGTGTGGATTATTTTCCTGATTTCCATACCCAAATTTGTCTAAATCATTAGGAAATCAAAAATTTTGTCAGGAATATATTTCGAAGTTCTAACTTCTAGCTTCGTACAGGTACAATGTCAAAGTCTAGACTCAAGGAAAGGAGAGAGCAATAAAAGATAGTTGAGACTAGATTCTATCCAGAATCCAAGATGTCATCCAAATGGAAGGAGGTTACAGACACGAACATGCATTTCCTGGACATGAACCAGATGTGACAACGGATGTTCAGAATTGGGAACTAGATTTCTTCCCCAACTTATGTGAACATTATGAAGAGTGGCATTTATCAAGCCGTTGGATTTCCGCAATCCATACAATGCAGTGTGAGCTTATCCTGGAGTGTGCACGATGTTATGATCCTCACTCCCGAACGATCAAAACTCCTAAGGCTTCCATCATTGCCTACCTTGTTGAGGATGCGATTGTTGAGGTGTTTAGAATTCCACAAGGAGCGGACATGAAAAATATAACTAAGGATGAATATGATGACCGATAAGAAGAAGATGGATGCGTGCAAGACCGTAGTAAACAAGGAGTGGATGATCGAGCCTAGGACTCAACATTCCAAGGCTCCCAAGACACTCATGTGCACAGACTTCAAAGAGGAATATAGTGATTTAGTATTCCTACTTAACCGAGTGATGGGGATGCCGCAAGGTGCAATATACGATGGATGGATATTCTATTTCATCCAGGATTGTCTAAAAGGAACATTGATAAATTGGTCTAGAATCATAAGTGACAATCTCGATTTTCAGCTGAGGAATGTGGAGCGGTCCAGATCATTCGCCATGACTTCCTATTTGGTGTACCTGCTTGCAAGATTTGTTACTTACAAGGGATTGATATGCAAAGGCGAAGTCGGGAATGGACAAGGACAATTCAAGAGTTATGAATGCTATCCACAGCTGAACATGTATCGAATTGAAGATTATAAGAGAGTGAATGATGTATTCACAATGTACATGATGTGAATGTTACAAGGTGGAGTCCACAGGAGGTTGTCCAAGGAGGCAACGGAGCTGATAGAGAAATATGGATCGTGGTATATACAGTTTCCCACTTTCACATACTTTAGGATTCATGGATTTCAATCCAAACCTTACAGGCTTCCTAGGTATCCTTCTGAGAGTGCGATCTTGTTGGAAGTGATGAGACAGCTTATGGAGTTTGATTCTATCCACAAGGAAAAGCACAGATCGGGCATGTCATTTCCTATTTCAATTGGGAAGACATTGGAGGTTTGCCAATCTGCCTTAGCAACTAGCACAACAAGTGAGGAACTTGCATTCTATCGATTTTCAACATACAAGAGAAGAGAAAGGCTTGATCCAGATAAGAAAGTTGGAAGGATCAATGGACAAAAGTTCATCCACAAGGTAGACATAGAGGATTATTAGGCCAACCTGATGGACGACCAGGCAGTAAAGAGAAGAATGTGGTCCAAATTGTTAGTGGATTTCATGAGGAAGTGTGGAATTTTCCTCATTCCCGACCAAGTGTTAGATGACAGGGATCATACGCATCCACAAAATGAAAATGAAATGAAGAAGGCGATTCTATTGCCTAATTGGTCAAAACCAGAAGAAATAGATTTGAATGTATTGATGAGAGAGGTCTTGAGTTTCTCCCGAGCATGGGTGGATATTCAGATGAACAGATTAGTTGATATGGGTGTTACCTTCACTTATGAAAAGATGAAACCGGAGGAATCCTCTTTCGAAGATGATCAGAGGACTATCAGTGATATTAGGATTCATGCGGATGAAGAGAGTCAAGCTCCCAAGAGAAGGAAGAACACACCAGAAGAAGTCAAGGCTAGAGGGAAGAAGATTGAGGTTAAGAAGAAGAAGCAAAAGACTATCATTCCTTCACCTATCATTCCTTCACCACCCCTCAATGTCTCATCAATCAAGGAAGTTGAAGTGTCAGAACAAAACAAGGGGACCGAGAAATGTTCCAACACAGTGATACTACTAGAGAATATTCAGGATTTACATGCCACAGCGACATCTGCTCCACCTAACGAGGATGATGATCAGTCAGGATCCCCTACTGTCCTTTTGGAGGTTAGTTTGGGAAAGAATGTATAAGATTTGACCGAGGATAACCCTGATGATGATGATGATGTCATCTTTGGCATTGAGAGAGCTTGATCGAGAGATGTGTCTCGATGATGGTATGGAGATGGCCACTATTCTTGATTGGCTGATGAAGAGTATGGAGAAAAGTAAGAAAATGATAGAGGCACGGCCTATTGATGACATTGATGACTACTTAGCTAGGAGCAATAAGGGGAGAGAGCCTGAGAGAGCTGAGATTTTGTGACACATAGCTAGAGATGAGATGTGAATGCAAATTGCGCAGGTGGTTGTTCCTATTGCAGGTGTGACAGCGGACATTGCTACTCCCATGGATTTCCAGTTTACTTCAGTTGCCCTTGGTCGTACTACAAGACAGCAGGAATTTCAGGAGGTTGGTGATAACCTCAAGGCTATCAATGCGAGATTGGATAGAGAAATTGAAGAAAACCAGAAGTACAAAGAAGAGAATATCAGACTTAGAGAGTACATTGCAGGGAAAATAGATTGAAAATACAAAGAGACAGGCGGATGATTTCCTTACTCGGTTTGTCCAGGCATTTGACAAGACAACAGAACTCATATTCAGAATACAGTATTTGGAGGGAGTTTGGAAAGACCTATTCAGGAGAAGACTATTCCACGCCTTAGAGCTTTGAAGAAGATTCCTAGGTCCACATTGGTTAGGGAGAATTTTGTGCACAATGGAGATAGATACGATTTCCATGGCTGGTATTGTTCATTAGCCATGAAGAAATCAACTTATGAGAGCACACAACTAAGTTGTGCAAAGATGGAAGGATCAATTCATGATATTCAGTTGAAGATCCTTGCCTCAATTGAGGAGTTATTGGGGGTTGATGTCAATGAGGTCAGTGGTTTGCACTTGGCAGAATTAAGAGACAAAATGAAATTCATGTATTTCAATCAGTTGGATTCTTTAAAGAAGAGTCAGATCGATGATTTGGTCTCTTTGTTGATTCATGTTCATAATTCGCAGAAACTTATGCCAGATTGGGAGAACACTTTGGATGCTTGCTCGGATGCATTGGACGTGATTGATTTACAACAGGATACCTTACCCAGCATTTCCATGGAGGAGCTAGATTCTGTATTGGTTAGATTCTTGAAGTATGCTAGGAGAGAGAGGGATGCAAGGAGGAATCTTCTAGAAGATTCCCTATTTGATGACTAGGTATCTTTCTATTGGGCCATATGTTGGTGGCTCCATTTTTTATGTAAACCCTAATTAGGGCAACTCTAGGGTTTTGTTGGCATAATCTTGGCCCTTGATTTAGTTTTAATCTTGGCCATCCATTTTGTATGAGATTCTATATATACCTCATTGCCTCTCATTTGTAAGGGAGAGAATTTGTAGAATTGTTGGTATATGCTGCAGCTATTTGAATATAAATCATTGTTCGACTTGATGGTGATTTTGTTTTTCAAGTGTTGTTTTGCATTCAAGGTTCTCAATTCCTCCAAGTTAGATTAGAATTTTAAATTTAGAATTTTCTTTCAATGTTTGTTAGATTGAATGAAAGAATTGTTGAGTATATTTGTGTGGAATCTATTAATCCATACCACTAGCCTCTAGCTGGTTGTAAATGTGTTGTGCGTGGTAAACTGGAAATTCATGCAAACTTAACTTCGATTATTACATATCCATTGTCATGCATCAACTTGGATGGTCTCAATGCTTGATGGTAATAGTTTGAAAATCTATGAAGTATACCCTAGATGATTGCACTAAGCTCATGTCAAAATCTGTTCGATTTGATGGTGAGACCTTGCCTAGTTTGATTCCACTAAATTTGTTCATCATTTCTTACATTCCTAGGCTTAGAATAGATTTCCAGAACCTTATTCCCTTTTGCCATTTTTTAGTAAGTCTTGTTAGAATTGAGTCCAGAACTACATTGCCATATCCTAAGTTATTAGCACACCCATTCCATATCATGATAAATGAAGTTAATTCGAACAATTGTGTAAGTCCCCAAGTAAAAACAGCAATTCACATCGACCATTGAGTTACCCACTCTTCAAGACCTGACTGTAGAAACCTTGGAATCATTTTAGTTGATCTTACCCTTAGCATCTGAGGTGATTTTGTTCAAGAGAGGGTAAATTACTTTGGTATTTTATTTTGAATGTTATGTGCATAAAACACACATCAACAGTTAGCCCAAGGTCCCTCTTGAGAACAAGAAGGACCCATAGGGAATTTGGGGTACCCAAAAGAGACCTTGGTCAAACTAGCCCAAGAACTGGACCCAAACCATACCCATACAAGTATGGGAGTATTTTAGAGAAACTTGGTAACATAGTAATTCTTTAACAGCATTGAGGGTGGTTGAATCTTCTATTCATAACACGCATTTTGATTGATAAGGGATTTACAATATTGACATATCGCTGATCAGGACTAATTTCAGTAGGATTTGGCACCTACATTTGGTATTTATTCATCATTCATCTAGCAAATGTTTGAAAATTCATATATTTCCTAATATTGTCCAATTGGAAACATTAAATAGTGCTAGGATTAGGGCAAATCCTCCTCTTCTTCAATCTCTACAAAACTTGGGAGGGTGATCCTTGAGGCCTCAACAAGATAATGTAGATGTCAAACCTAGGTCTTGAGCAACCATGCCCTAATGGAAGCCAAGAGTAGACCTGAAAGACTTCATGTAAAGCAGATTATACATTAGATACATGTGCACCAAGGATGTGGAATGAGTTATACCACTTGAGATGAGTTCTTTTAACACTTCATATTGCATATGCATCTAAGAACCAGTCTCGAAAGACTAACATAAGATATGACTAATTAGCAGCTGACAAGATTCATCATAATCTAAGTTGCAGGGTTCGCCAGGTTCAGGGCCTAGTACTGGTCCAATTCGTTTTGGGTTTGGATCCTGGTCCGGTTCGCCTTTGGGTTCGGCCAGGGTTTGTACCCGGGCAAGCTGGTTCATCTAGGTGCCCAAATTTACATTCTTTTTTGCAAAATTAAATAAAAATTTATAGCAATGAGTTTAGACTTGCAGATTTGTGTGATTGTTTTGCAAGTTATCATACAGGTTTAAGACTTAAAATTATTAAGAACAACAATAGGCAATTGATAGATTTATTCAATCTTTTATGTCTGAAGCAAGATAAAACAGAGCAGCAAACAATCGAATTCTGACACTTGTTAACCTTATACAATGTGCTAGAGAGCAATGCTCAATCCTAACAGAAAAATACCCATGCATTAGCTCATTCTGATTTACAATCCTCGGCTTATGAAAAGCAACAAAAATATTCAGTTTCCTGAGCTCACTTTCTTGACTGCTCATTCTTCTTCTTCTTCATCATCTTCAATGGTATTAGTCGTTTCCGTGAAAGACTTTTCCTGTTATTCTTGACTGCTATTGCATTTATTCTTGACTTGCAATTAGTCTTTCATCTTCGTAGTGCTATTCTTGACTGTTATTGCAAGAAGAAGAAGAATCCATTAGATGATTTAAACTTGGTATAAAGTTCCAATTGTTGCAAGTTGAATTTTGAAACAATGATACTTGAACTTGATATTATCATTTTAATATTTTGATGTTGAACTTTAAGTATATGATGCTATGATGGTATGAACTATGATCATGATACTATGATGGTACTAACGAACCCAAACCCCAATTCAAAATTTTGGCGTACTGGCGAACCAGTTCTTTGAACACGAACCCAAACCGGCAACTTAGATCATGATTAATCATCACAAAGTCATAAAAGAGCGTAGAACAAAGCCTACATTAAAACTGAAATGGAAGGTAGTTCTTGAATGTTTTAAATGTGATGGTGGTGAACAAGTAACAGCAGATTAGGGCCTTGATCATATTGGGTAACTGAGTCAAGTTTCAAACTTCTCACACAAACACATGTAAACCAAAAGTGTATTCATGAACCATAAGCTAGGCTCTATGATTGAAGAAACACATTCTTGTATATAATCAAGAGCATTCATAACAAAGTCTACTTAGTAATCCAAGACTGAATAAGATAAACCCATATATTGCATTACAAATATTGCACCAAATACACTTCAATACATTTTACAATCCCTACATGAATCAACCAACTATTGCAAGGACAAACCAGCAAGTGTGACCTCAGGAACGAATATAGCATACCCATTCCCTAAATTAACCTTAACCTAGAGACACTTGTGTCATGAAGAAAGCCTTATGTTCTACACCTTTTATTGGCTTGCAAAAACCACTTGACATGGGAGGCTAAACTTGGACCTTCCATTAATGTCTTAGAACATGCCTGGCCAAAAGAAGAACACCTCTATAGTAGGGTCATGCCCAAAACCAAAGAACCAAAGCTAATACAATTTGCAAGGAGCAAGAGCAAAGAAGAATATTCCATGTCTTCTAGGATTGTAACAAATCATCTTCTAGGATTGTGCACCCATTATCTCTTTCTTGAGATGAGTCAAGTTCGATGAATCTGGACATGTTGACCTTGGATTATTTGATTGGTAGAGGTGAGTAAGCACCACCTTAGCTTGCATGTTTTGCAAAGTTTCTCCTTTCTTCATCTAGCTCTTTGTTTCAACTCCACTTCTATATCATCATAAAGAAGTCTCATTCTTTATATCTCCATCGAATGAGCTCTTAACTTTGATTAACTCTTCTAAATTTTAAAATGCTTTCTTTACGCTTTATCATGCACTTCCATCTTCATCTTCGCCACCCTCCTTCTTGGATATCCTTGACTTTATCTTCTTTGTCGTAGTTGCATCCTTCATGTTGTGACATCCTTCTTTGTCACCTTCTTGAATATCTTGATCTTGTCTTCCCTCACGTTCTTGCCTCTTCATCCTTCATTCATCATCATTCTACGCAATCATTCTTGAAAAGAGAAAATACCTTGAATCATAATTGTGAATGAAACCTTATGTTAATTATGGAATTCCTTGAGTGAATTGCAAGAAATTCATGATAAGAAAATTAAAGTTAAAATCTTGCATTCCTAATTCATCTTGAAGAACTTAAAAGAATTTTTATGAAAAGTAATCTTCCAAATGGAATTGTAAAACAAGCGTTATCCTAAGGAACAAATCATTTGAATTTTCAAAGCGTCATCAAGAATTAACAAAAGTTGCTTCATAAGATGCTTCACAAACCCTTCTAAAATCCTTGGTTCTTCACTTCCCTCACAAAGTTTTACAAAAGAATGAACCTTAATACATTCTGGTTTTGCCTTAAATAATCTGGAAATAATACTCTCAAACTTGGAATTTATCTAGAATGATGTCTCAAATGTGGAAATGCTCAAAAATGGTGAAGAAAATTGCTCACATCTGCATATGAATAATTAGTTTTTCCTTCACAAATTGCCTCCTTTCTGCTATTGAATTTGCTCCTTATCTTGGTTGTCATTCAAACACTTCTCCTGGAATTCACTCCTTAATTCTGCTCCTTATTCACTTTGAATCTGCCTTTAATTTGCTTTGAATGATGTTAGAAATGATTGTTCTAATATTGCATTTATAGGCATTCAAGGGCAATTGCACCTTCTTGTCATGTGTTCGCCGGGTAAGAATTTGATTTCATTTTTTGAATTGCAACTTCTCTCCTTCAAGTCAGCCTCCCTCACTTAGGCTTTGCATTTTAAACAAAAACATTTTTTTTGGAGGGAAATTTCATGTTTTCTTTCTAGGTTGGCCCTCTTTGATCATGGATTTTACCTTGTTTTGAATAGCTATATATGCAAGGTGGAGCACTCATATTTCCAAGCAGGTTTTTGACTTGTGCCAGGATTCCTTGGCAGATTTTTGCCCTATGCTTGGATTCCTAGGCGAGATTTGAAGGTGATCAAGGATTGTTGGGTGGGAATTAGCCTTGCTCATGGATTTCTTGGCGGGATTTTGGGCTAGGCATAGATTCATAGGCAGGATTTTGGGCTAGGCATAGATTCATAGGCAGGATTTTGAGGTCCTTGTGCTTGTGCTTGGATTTCCCTATCAAATTCCATGGAAAATTAACCCTTCACCTTGGATTTCTTTTTGAGCAATTTTTCCTTTCACAATTTCTCTTGTTGGATTAAACACTATTGAAAGGTGTGCGCCCTTCATCCCCTTGGTTGTTCAGCGCGCCCTCAAGGATTCGCGACATGGCTTAACCACCTCTCGTGGTTTGTTAATCTCTAGAGTTTGTATCGAGCGTTAACAGGTCAATCTTTTGGCACAATGGAAAACCTTGGCTAACAAATGGTATCAGAGCTCAAGGCACGGGTTTGAATCCCTTGATCACACTAGGTGGGGATTGTTGGAAGGTGTGCACCCTTCGTCCCCTTGGTTGTTCAGTGTCGCCCTCGAGGATTTGCAACATGGATTAACCGCCTCTCGTAGTTTGTTTATCTCTAGTGTTTGTATCGGGCGTTAACAAGTCAATCTTTTGGCACAACAGCAAACCTTGGCTAATGAAAACCCCTATTTCCTTTTCATTTCATGGATAAAATTCTTCTTTCATCTTTTATTTCAAAAATCAATTCCTATTTCAACTTTAATCCAAGGATAAAATTCTCATTTTAACTTTGGAATCTTCATTAAACTTTATCTTAAGTTGAGAATTTTCCATGATCTTTATCTCAACCTTGGAATTTTTCCATGACTCAATTTTAGATTCATCATTCCATTCTTGACAACCTTCACCTCTCCTTATCAAATTTCATGTTTTGTCGAGTGAAATTTCCTTATGACTTTGCCCTCTATTCCTCATCTTGAAGGTCGCTTATTTATGGATTCTAAACTTATCATGTTTTATCCTTGGATTTATCATACATTCCCTGCTAAAATTCTGGATTCTCTTGTTTTACTGAAGGATTGATTGCACATTCCTTGTTCAAATCTTGGATTTTCCTAGTTTTCATCCGGATTGACAAGACATTTCTGCCTTCTCCCAACAGCTAGGAGACCAAAACTACCGCCAAGCTAAGTGAAACAATTAAGCTAACAAGCAAAAAGAGGGGGTCCCATTTGCAATGGGGTGTGTGTGTTTACATTACAACACAATAGAAGCCCCTTTGCCCAACCAGTGTGCCACTCCAACAAGAGTTAAAACTCCTCCGATCATCACCAAAGACCATCCTAATTTTGACAGTCAATTCAAATGTCAAAAAAGAAAGAGCTCCAGAAGTAAAAATAAGTAACCCAAGAGATTTTTCACAGGGAATCAAAATATGCAATCAAATCTGGAAAATTCTGATGTACAATAACGGTGATAGTACGAATTCTGACTCTCCCATACAAACAAATTCTTGCACCAGAGAACCCAAATGAAGTCGTTGCTCTCCAAACAAGCATCCCTCACCTCGAAAAACATTACAAGAAATGTCTATCACTCCACTAACTTGTTGAATTACTTCAATCTTAAGAAAAAGTGATCCCTACAAATGTCAAATTGCAACCAAATACCCTCATGTATTATCACCAAGTCTTGGGGCACCAACTAGCTGCAAAGGACCAAACCCAAGGAGGGACGAGGGGGCAGGGGGCACCATGGTTACTCATGAGAATTAAGTGCAAGTCTCATGACTGATAAAAACAAAATTCCGTGCAAACAATAGATCAACACAAGAACATAATCATATGAAAAGTGCCTTCCAAAGCACCCAAACACATGTATACTTAATATAGGAGAGAAGGATGGATATCAAAGGAAGCATAGCCCCCATTTACACAACTATTCTGAAGATAACAAAGGGAGGGCAACCACTCTATGGCTTACAATGCCAGCATCTATCCCAAAGGAATTCCAAAACATTGGTAACAAAATAGTCCTGATAAGATGGATATTTTTCACTCACTTCAGCTCTTCTAACTGCATGTAATTGAGATGTCTTTGCATGCATCTCAAATTTTTTGCTTGTCTAATTCTCAGCTACTTTTCATGTGCTTGGCCTTATCCAGCCAGCATCCATCCTCATCCTTGTGATCCTATTTAACCATACTACAAAGGAATGTATGAGTAAGTTTTGGCAGCTATTTTCCTAATATATGAGTATGTTTGTTTGTCCTCACTCTACTATTAATTGATATATTAACAATTCATGTACTAGAGAAAGATATGGCGATTCCTCCTAAGAGGGGTGATTTCAGTATAAAAGATATGCAAAAATGCACTTTTATGGGATCTCTTTTGACGCAACATAAATCCGATTTACTTTGCAAGTAGTGTGGATTAAAGAGCAAATTTGTGGCAACTTGCCATATTACAAGTCCATCTCTAGCACCATACGTTTAGATATATTTTAACTATTATTTCTTACTTTCATATGACAACTCTACCATTATTAATCATACATAAGATTTCTATCATGAATATAAGAATACATGAGCCACAGATGCATACCCTCTTTTTACAAAACCACCAAGATGTTGGCACCTTGGCCATTGTTTAAGAACAATGTAAGCTTGCAAATCAATTTAATCTTGACAGGCAAAATTATGGTTCTCTTGCTATTAAGTCATCTGTGAACTCGTTAATATTTGTTGAATAAAGACAGGACACATTAATATGTCTTGGAAACACACTTTCAAACTCGCTAACTTCTCTTCAAAAAATGCAAGTATTCAACTATGTATCTCTTCATTCAAAGAAAGGGGCACTTGACAACTATTACGTAGGAAAGATATGAGAGATTCAGTTGGGGCGTCGAACTAGTTAACCCAACACCTTACAGGATGTTGGCAACAAATGTCAAACAGTTCTTGGTGAGGACTTCCAAGATAATTTTGGCACTTAGTCATGTTCCAGTCCTAAACCTGAGATTTCCAATGGAAAAAATTTATGCATGCTTTCCCCCAGTAGTGACTAAGTAGACATAGTGCATGCTAATTCCTTTACTCTAATTGTCTGTTTTACTATTCCATGAGTCACAAGTAGGAGACTGATCCCTGACAAGCTATCGTATACTCTTAACTTAGAAAAGGATGAAAATGCACAGTTGAGCAATACAATTCAAAGTTAGAATTATTTAATGTCAAGCTTGTATAGTGCTAGAGACATGCAACCATCTTCTAGACCAGCCCTATCATCCAACAATATATTTCATAATTAGAAATGGATGATAATACAAAGTTGACTAATTTACAATTGAAATAGAAATCATTATTTTTAATAATACTTACTTCCAATCTTAGACAATGGCACAATCATTTGTAGAGTTGTAAATGTTAGTGGTTTCCAACACATAAAAAATTTAGATTCTTATTTTAACTTAATTCAAGTTTCAAAGAATAATATCTAATCAAGGCATTAATAATATCTAATCTAGATGAATATATTCTGCAATTTTCAAACCAGAAAATGCAAACTGTTGCTTTCAACAATGTTGACTAAATTTTGGGAAATAAAATCATTGATAAATTTTGTTCTAAAGAAATGCTTACTAGGTTCATTAGGGAATTATTGGTGCAAGAAACAAAAAACTTACAGCAACAACAAATCCCCAGTTGGCAATAGGACCCCAGAAGTGGGTTGTCTTGGGGCCTACAGGGCTATTCAAAAAAGTCCGAAATGTTGTTGCCATTCTGTGTTCCAAATGCACTTAAAATTACCTTGTAGACACCAAAATAATAGCAAACGTATAAATTAATGCCTTTGAATATAATAGTTATCTTCTACCGGAAGGAAACAGAACTAATGTCTATTGAAATTTATTGCTGAATAGACAAAGATTTCATAATGTGAAGATTGTTGCTTTTCATTATTCTATAAAAAATAAAAGGGCACTGCAGTAGGATGGGATCCACTACCCTCTCTCAACATGATAACATCAATTGTTGTTTGAGTAAAGATAAGCTTCGACTTTGAATAGAAATCAAATAAAAAAGCCTGGGAAGAAAAAACAACATCAATTTGATAATAAATAAGCCTCTTAACAAGACATTAAACCTCACAAAATAATAGTATGGTGCTATTTGAATCTATCCTTGGTAGAGAAGCTCAATATAGTATTGATTCTGAGGGCAAAAGAATTTCGTCAAATGATTGCTTTTATTTCATATACCCATATGAGATGTTGCTGCTACAAAGTCCTTCTGGCCATCTTTTAAATTGTTACGCAAAGATACTGAGTTGCTGGATCATTATTTCAATGCACCAGAATGTCTCACTACCATTCAAGACAAAGTTAGATAAAATTGAAAATGTTTTGTTAGGCTAAAATAAGAAATGTCCAATGTGTCTACTGGACTGTGACCTAGTAGTACGGTAAGAGTGGCTGTCATGATAAACAATACAAGTTCAAACTGCACAGAGCTTGCTACCATGCTGATTATGTTGCTATGTGATGAACAAGTTCCCATTGAATCCCCCCATTGAATCTTGACATAACAAAAAAACCCTAGAATTTAGCTTCTTCAACAAATTAAAAAGGAGTTAAAATGTGTTCTATGATGCCTTAGGTGCATAGCATTTACTATTTACCAAGTCCTCCAGAGATGAGTCTCTGTACCAATCTCAGCCCCCCATCCTGCAATATACTATTTATTTTCTTACTCAAAGATTGTTCCTAGAATTTTGAGATATCATTAGATATCCATCTTTCATGTTCCATGCTTCCATAGTCTAGGGGCCATTTAATACTGGGCTTATGGGACCACCTATTATTGACCAAGAGTAATGGTGGCTGATGGGTGTGGGTTCAGGGAGCTCGCCTGAACCAGAAACAGCAAGAAAGCCTGCCCTGAAAAGAGGTCTTGATCAGGGCATGACTAGGAGCAACACACAAACAATAAATAAGAATTGAGGGAATGTTCAAATCACGTTAAAGATTAGATGCACTCCCAAGCATAGAGAATAACCTCAAGAAATGTTAAGTTGTAAATGGAACCACCTAGCAACAGCTGTCAGAAGGAGAGGAGAGACAACCCCTGCAAAGTTTTTGAAGAAAAGATCCTGACTGTTGATCCTAGGAATAAATCTGCACCACATTAAAGACAAAGTGCTACTTATATGCTTGGCCAAAAGTATAAAGAGAGAGAGTGATAGAGTGATAGACTTGGATGAATAGTCAAAACAAGATAGTTAGAGGGTGAAAGTAATAAAGAGAGTAATAACCTCATGTTCCCATGCGGCTCCTTAAGTGTGTTTTCTGCTTAAATTTAAGCAGTTAAGTGTTCCCATGGAAAATTTAAATTGTGAAAAAAGGATAATAAAGAATCTTTTCCTATTTTTGCGGAGCAGCTATTGTTTAGGAAATGAAGTTAGGCCGTGAAGAAAAAAGGGGGGCTCAAATAAGCAGCAACTGCTTATTTAAAAAAATGTAAGGTGTCTCCATAAATTTCTTTCCTCTCTTTTATTTGCCACCAAATTTTCACATTTTCATTTACCATCAGAGTTTCCCTCCAAATTTTATGCAAAAAATTAATAATAATACTACTAGTAGCAAAATTAAAATGACTGCTTGAAAATAAGCAGCAAAATTAGCAGCTGCATGGGGCCACTACCTCCACAAATTACTCCTAAAACAATTGAGCAGTGACTGCTAGCCAAAATAAGCTAAGCAGGTGCATGGGGCCTTGCCCTAAGTATATAGTTAGATATAAAGATAGCCAAATAGGTTAATTGTGTAAAGTTTGCATTCTCGTGCACAACCTATGTACTTCAAAGGAATTAAATGAGAAACAAATATGTTCTCCACATTCTTGTCTCTATTGTTTGTACATGGTAAATACAAACAATGTTTTAATAACAAAAGCTAAGTAAGTTTAGAATTTTGTGCACAAGCATCCTTGACATGGTCATCTTTGTGCAGTGCTAACTAATGTGCAGACTTGATGATAAACAGACTTTTGCAGGCCTTTCACAGCAGCCCCCATGGAGTGTTACAATTTAGGTGAGCTCTCAGGCCTCTTCCAGACCTCAGTGATAAACCAGTGTGGAATTCCCCACCTTAGGGTGGTCATCAGTTTCTGCATGACGGTAGGGCAGCTGCCTGCGCACCCGCACCAGTAAAAGGGCCCTAAGATTTTAGTTCCATTGTTGAGATCTGCATGAAAAGCATGCTAAAATTCACCTATCAACAAGGAAATACATAGAAAATAGCTATATAGTTTTTACTAAAATATATCTTAAAAATTCGTGTAAAGAATCAAAGGTTGCGGAGAAAACTAGATGGATATGAAGATTGGGAGTTTCTGAAGGGTGTGCAGTAAAACATTTGTTAAATTTACAGAAAAACAAATGTCTTTGCTAGTTCCATAAACCTGGAACATGCAGGAAGTATGGATTTGAATGTCCAAAAATCTTGGGGAGATAAGTTGAGCTCGGGAAAATAAGAGTGTAGAGAATAAAATGAGAGTAAAAATGTTTGGATTTATAATGACCCAATTTTGTCACCATGGTTTAAAGCCAAAATCAGGGACCCAAAGACTTAAGGGGTCTTTACAAGATGATAAATAAATCTGAATACTAGATAGCTTATGCTTAAGGTTCCAATGAATTTTAATGAATCCCTGGACATTTGGTGAAGTATATAGCCTTAAGTCTAAGCACATTAAAGTAACTTAAAGAAATGGAGGACTATTTAGATGGTCCTAAACATTATCCAAATGTGTGTTAAATAAACTAAGACATATATGATTGCCCTAGATGATTCCTAATTTTAAGACAAATATTTGAATATTATGATGGCAGATCATGTTGATGATTCTAATCATGAAATAGAATAACTAATATCATCCCAAGTAACTGTAATTAACATTAAGATTTTTTATTATTTGTTATGATTTAACCAGATACAAAGGTTGCAGGCCACAGGTGAAAAGCCAACTCAAGTTGAAGGGCAGTGCCTAATCCAAGTGGTGTAGGCCAAGTGGTAACCATGTTGGCAAAAAGCCTGCATGGTCTTATGATGCAGAGCAGAGAAAAGTAATCATGATGGAGTGCGTTAAACACCCAGGTCTTGACAGGTAATATTAGAGGATTATACTTTGGAGAATGAGGTTATCTAGATAGTAATCATAGACAAGTGAATATGTGGTGAACACACAGAAGTCAACAAGAATCCAAATGGACCAAGCCAAGAGCAGAACAACATGAACAAAGCAAGAAATCACACCTACAAGTAAAGAGTTAAGAAATAAATATTAAGTGGAGTTAAAAGTTTCCAAATCACAAAAATTGGGAAATGATAGTAGCACATAACAAACCAAAGAAAAAAAATTCCAAACATTGCATTCACCTAGGAAATGAGCCTATAGAAAGGCACCAAGTGTCCACAAGAACTAGAGAAAATAATGCTACAAAGCGAAGAGAATAGAGTGACAGGGCTTGACCAAAAGATTAGTAGTCAGATGTCAAGTTGAAAAACGGGAGCTGTGAGACCTAATTTGGCAAAAAAGGGTCATTGAATCTGTAGCATCACTCAATTACTAGTACTCATTACCCACTACAAAGGTAATCACCTATGTGGAGATGGCTCGGTGAAATAGGGGGCTTACCTCCCCTAGTTTAGGTATGTGCACAAAGGAAATAGCAAGATGTGGAGAAGGAAGAGTTCAACTATAGCTTTATCCCCAAGATGATGTATTTATGAGCATACCCTAATTCAATGTTTAAATATATCCTAATTGTTATATTATTTGTAAGTGTGTCGTGAAATCTAAGGGAAACTAGAGAGACACAAGATATATGTGTGTATTGCATAAAGAAATCAAGAGATTAAACAATATAATGAAATTAGTCCCAAAGTTCAGGCATCCAGATGGTCATTCTATATGTCTATACATGTGCATTCATTTTGATTATCTTATAATCATTTCTAGTTGTGGCAGTCAGGATTGAGGCTGAAGACATTGGGTTTCAACTATGCATGCATTTGTGTTAGCATGTGTTCACAAAATTCTTCCCTTAAAGCCAAGTGAGAAATGTAGGTAAGTTATTTCCATTGGGAGCTAAGCTCACCACTTGCAAATTTTTCAATGATGCAAGGATTCAAATTTAGCAATAGTTGTAGGATAGAATCACCCTAAAGGTTTGAATTAGCAAATTTCCTTGCTTAGTCATCACAAGATCTTTTATTAAAGCACTTTTGCTTGTTGCGAATCACCCAAATTAACTCCATATAAGTACTCCTAAGTTTTGCATTAGAAGAATTGCCTAAGTTGTTGCTTTAGAATAAGCAGACAAGACTGTGTCAAGAGTTCACAAAAAGCAAGATTGTGGCACATGTAGGACTTGTTGATGCCCAGTCTAAGATCAGTTTTATTGGTTCTTCGATTTGCCTTATTAATCCTCTAGGTTTATTTTCATGCAATTTGTCTTCCAACTTAAGTTTTGGTTCTTTGTTTGCATCCATGGCAATTTGATTTGAAATTTTTTGTGTGAAGACCAAAGTCCTAAAGCTTGCCCTTGCCTTTGCCTCTAATTCACATGGTGACAAAGTACTAGCTTTATGTGGTGATGACTAGCTTGGCAGGTTTGGGCATAATATAAATCAGTGGGTGGCACTTGTCAATCAGATATGATCTAACAATGTGTGTTGCCCCATCCAGTGACATAAACTTGCATCTTCCCCAAGTAGTAGTGATCATCAATTTTATAATATCAATCATGAGCATATGCATAGAAAAAGTGAAGGCAAGTTGTGTCGATGTGGTTTCTTGATCATTGGATTGTAAAGGTCACCTTGGTAGAGTGGCTCAAAATAGTTTCAAAGGCCTCGTATGGTGTTGTAGGAGATATGTCACACAATTGGCCCTATCATGGTTACACTAGGCCATTGCTCTAGATCAACAATTCCCACTATATTTGAGGCCTATCAAATAAGCTATTAGTTGAAAGTCACAATTGGTCAAAATAAAATGTGGTACGCCTAAGTTTTATTTTGCATTGCCACCTTGTAATGATTTATTTATTCTTGGAGCCCATCAGCCATTGATTATTCCACATGTCATGCACACATGAGATCTTCTCTTTGCATGACAATTTGATCTCCTAGAGGAGCTAAGTTGTAGATTTTACATACCAGGACTTCTCCCCCTGTTGATTGCAATTGTCGTTGACACTTAACAAATAAAACAACAAAGATTTGCAACATGGCATAATCATGCTATGTTACAAAAAGGCTATGAAAGAAATGATCCTAAAGAAGCAAGAGGTAGACACATGGAATTCTCAATTATTGCGGTGTTGATTTATAATGTAATGAGCATTATAAGAACTCGATGAGCACCTATGGCCATTGGTCAAAAGAGATTTGCAAGTGCCACTAATCCATCACAAAACTTCGAACGGTTTAGTTAATGGGTTAAGATCTTGATACTCAAATAGAAAATGGTAAGGTAGTAGAATGATGACAAGAGTAATGCAAAAGCAAGTTCAGCAAGTAGGTGAAATTTAAATGCACCTATAGGATCCAACTGAGCAGGTAGAGGCATTGATTTAATTAGTTCATGACAAAATGGATTATTGCAATGGCAAACCTGATTTGAGAGTTGAATTGCTGCTCAAGGGGAAGGTAGGGGAATTTAATGAATATCAAACAACACTCATGCTCGTTGTGGAAATCAAGGAGAAAATTGACCATCTAGAGTATAAGCAACCTTCTAGCCATGAATGAATGTTAGAAACCAATGGAATTAGGTGCCTGCAAATGTTGTGCATACAAATTTGAAGAAGACTTCCCCAATTTGCAGGAGATCTGATTTAGAAGAGCATGTTGCATGATTCACAAGAGTATATGCTCAGCCAAGAGTTTGGTGCAACAAAAAATGGGAAGCCTTGAGCAGGAAGACAAGATCATATGTTTAAGAGGCTTGAAAGCGATCAAATATTTTTGTTATCATTAAAGGCTAAACAAAATTGCATGCCAATAACAAAATTTGTTCCCTCACTTTGATATGATGAATATGTAACAGTGCAGATTGGAACAAGTATTCGTTGCATATTAGATCTAGGGCAGAATAGCTGGTTATACAATATATATACAAGTTTTCTCTAAGGGGAAAACATCATTTGCCAAATTTTGGATTGTTCGCAGCATTGGGGCCTCCGGACAAATTTGCATAAGTTGTCCACTGATCGGTGTAATCTTAGGCATAAAATGTTGTATGTCAGACCTGATGTTTTTTGTGTTATTCATTGTTTTATGTGAAGGTATCATCAAGCAGAAATCCTCTCCATGATCTATCTATATGTCTCCATATTTGGTTGAGAATTTCAAAGATAAGAAATATATCTCTGTGATGAACCCTTGCTGGTTCAACTCTTCAACCTGCTGTAATTTGTAGATCTTCTTGTAATTTTTTATTATTAAGATGGTCTTTCAGAAATAGACAGAAGTTGCAGAAGAGGGTTTCTTTAATTTGCAACACATATTGAATAATACATGAATTTAATCAATTGAAACAATGAATTGGAGAATTTAGAAGCATACCCGTAGGTCCTTGGCCAATTTATTGAAAAGAAAGAATAAATCAGCAACTTACAAAGTTCTGATTTTTATTCTGGAACAATTCAGATCTGCTCTTATTTAAATACTAAGACACACAAACAGTGGAAGATGGTGCCAATAAATGAGCAAGTTGTGCGTTTGGGAAAAGAAGCCTCCAAACCACAGAAGATTCAACAACAAAACAGTAAATAGGAAAACCCTACAACAAATCTGCCTTGTAAGAAGCCAAATCTGCCCCAATTCAATTCAATTTGACTTCTGAATGAAGCCAACAAGCTGCAACAATTCGATTGATCTTTCACAATCTCAAAGCTACTGAATTTTGAAGAATGCACGCTCTCCAAAACAGGTCCAAACCCTAGCCACCATAGCCAAGTGCTCAGAAGAAAATGTCAAATGCTCAATATCAAGAATGAGGTTTAATTTCCATCTTGGCTGCCTAAATACCCAAAAGGTGCGATTTTTGGCAATTAGGGATTTAAAAATAATAACTTGCTTTTAGGGTTCCCAACTTAACCCTAAAAGCAACGCCTAGCTTAGGAGATAATAAATTTTCACTTAAATAAATTTAAGTGATGCACTTTATGATTTTATATTAATATTTCATTAAAATATTAATTGCCTCTGGAACCACTTAAAAATTCATCTCTCTCTCATTATTGCTCAGAAACTGAATCTGTCAAAAGCTAGGGCCACAGTTCGCCATGCCAATGAAAATAGGACCATGTCTATTTTTAGTAATTTTTCCCTAAAAAATAGGAAATCCTCATAAAGTGTCAGAAACTAATGAAACGAAGACCAAAATTGAACTCAACACTGAACTAGAACAAATAGACAGGCCACTCCTCAAGATACTACATTACTGACCCCTTTATCCATACTCTGTTAGCCTACAAGGGTCCAAAAATAAGCTAACTCTTCAATCCCAAGTCCCTGACTAGGATGGGGACTTTACAATCCGCCCTCCCAAAATTTGCTTGTCCTCAAGCAAACTCAATGCTGGATGCTGTAAAATGCTATCACACTCCCAAGTAGCATCCTCTATCGGCAAATCCTTCCATTTAATCAAAAATTCCCTAATGACACTTCTTCGCAAATGACGCTCTCTGAACTCCAGAATGGCCTCAGGTACTAGCACTAACTTCCCCTCATCATCTAAGGGTGGTAAAACTGCAGAGGGAACTATCTGTTGTCCCAATGCCTTCTTAAGGCGTGACACATGGAACACATTATGAACTTTACTATCAGCCGGTAAATCTAACTCATAAGCCACCTGGCCAACTCGCCTAGAAATCCTGAAAGGACCATAGTAACGTGGCTTGAGATTCTTTGAGCCCTTCTTTCTAAGAGAGGACTGTCTATAGGGTTCTAGCATCAAATACACCATATCCCCGATCTCAAAAGATCGCTCAACCCTCCTTTGATCAGCATATTGCTTTTGATGATTCTGAGCCTTCTGAATATTATCACGAAGTGCTCTCATAATATCCTAGTTCTCCTGTGGAAGATTCCCAACACTCGGTACTCGACAATCGCTCATAAATAAATCCAAAAAACTAGGAGCATCATATCCATACAAAGCTCTGAAAGGTGTCATCTGAATAGTCATGTGGTAAGTGGAATTATAACAATACTCGCACAAATGTAACCACTTCACCCAAGCCTTCTGCTGCCTTGAGATATAGTTCCGCAGGTATCCCTCCACCCACTTGTTGACAATCTCTGTCTGTCCATTAGTCTAGGGGTGGTAACTGGTACTCGGAGTGAGCTCTGTCCCGCAAAGTCTAAATAAATCCTGCCGTAAGTGACCCATGAATCTGCTGTCCCTATCACTGACAATACTCCGAGGTAAACCGTGCAATCTAAATACCTCACGAAAGAAAAGATCAACCACCTGACCAGCAGAATAAGTAGTCGTGATCGGAAAAAAATGTGCATACTTAGTCAACCGATCAACCACCACATAGATGTTGTCTCTCCCTTGGGCTTTTGGCAAGCCCGTAATAAAGTCCATAGACACGCATTCCCACTTCTTGTCAGGAATAGGAAGTGGCTGAAGTAACCCTGCAGAGAAGTTGTGCTCTTGCTTGTTCTGCTGGCAAACAGAACACTCTCTGACGTACTGAAGAACATCAGACTTGAGACCCTTCCAAGAGAATCTCTCCCGTACCTGCCTATAGGTCTTAAAGTACCCAAGATGTCCAGCCATAGGTGAATCATGGAAAGTCCTCAATACTATGCATTTCACCTCAGAACCTGGGACTAAAAATATCCTCTCTTTGTAAATGATGAGGTCATCCACAAGAGAGTACCTGTTGTCATGTACTGTTCCATCAACAATACTAGATGCCCATAGATTCTTGGCATACTCTGCTATAATCAAGTGTTTCCAATCTTCGTACACAGCTGCCATGGAACTCAATTGGGGGCGGCGAGATAAAGCATCAGCAACAATGTTTTGAGTCCCTTTGACATAGGAGATGTCAAAATCATAAGACTGTAACTTGCTGACCCACTTTTGTTGACGCTCATTTAAATCCCGCTGTCCAAGGAAATGCTTCTAACTATTATGATCAGTTTTGACACAAAACTTACTGCCAACTAAATATTGCCTGAACTTGGCCATTGCATGCATGATGGCCAACATTTCCTTATCATAAATACTATAGCTCCTCTCCGGACCCCGTAGCTTCTTGCTCTCATAAGCTATAGGATGACGATCCTGCATAATTACTGCACCAATACCCTCTCCACATGCGTCACAATGAAGCTCAAAAGGTTTTGTGAAATCGGGTAAAGCAAGAACTGGACATGTAGTCATCAATTGCTTGAACTTCTCAAAACACTCCTGTGCAAAAGGTGTCCAAACAAATGCACCCTTCTTGGTCAAATCAATGAGTGGTGCAGCATGCCGTGAAAAACCACTAACAAACCGACAGTAGAAGGCACATAAACCAACAAATCTCCTGAGTTGAGTCAGGGTCTCAGGCATAGGCCAATCAACAATGGCACGAACCTTATCAAGATCCATGCGAACTCCCTCTTCGCTGATTATGTGACCCAAATACAAAAGTTCTGCCATTCCCAATGCACACTTGGACTCTTTGGCATAGGAGGACTCTCTGTCAAGTATGCCTAAAACAATATCCAAGTGAACCAAGTGCTCCTCCCAAGTTCTACTGTAAACCAAAATGTCATCAAAGAAAACCAGAACAAATCTCCTTAACTGAGATTGGAAGACCCTGTTCATAGTGGACTGAAAGGTAGCTGGTGCATTGGTCAACCCAAAAGGCATAACCAAAAACTCATACTGTCCACAATGACATCTAAATGCAGTCTTCTCAATATCCTACTCCCTGACTATGATCTGATGATAACCTGTTCTTAAATCAATCTTGGAGAAGTAACAAACTCCGTGAAGCTCATCTAACAACTCATCAATGCGGGGAATGGGATACCTGTTCTTTATAGTCTTTTTATTCAGCATACGGTAATCAATGCACATTCTGAGTGTACCATCTTTCTTCTTCACCAAAACAACTGATGAAGTGAAAGGAGATTTACTCAACCTTATGTGTCCCATTGCTAGAAGTTCTTTGATAGTTTTCTCAATTTCATCTTTCAACTGCTTGGGGTGCCGGTAAGGTGTAATCATAATGGGTTTGGTGCCCTCTTCAAACTCAATAATGTGTTCTATGCCTCTATCAAGAGGCCTACCAGGAGGTATGTCACTAAACACCTTTGTATGCTTAACCCTAAGCTCCTAAATATCTGAATGATAAGGTGTTTTATGCTGCTCCTCATAAGTAGGCATGAGTTTACACTCTACTGCCCAATCCACCATGTCATGCTTGACAAGTCTCTCCATTCTTTTAAGAGTGATTAATTTCAAGTTGTTGGCTTTGATAGGTTTATGAACATGATTAGTCCCATCAACCTTGAATTTCATCTCCATATCTTTGAGGTTGAGTGTAAATTCACCTATGGCATGAAGCCACGTCATGCCAAAAACCACATCCGTATTTCCCATGTTAACCACATAAAAATCAGCTTTGAATTCATAATTATTGAGTTTCATGGGTAAGTCTGAAATCATTCTATCACAAGTTAGCACATTACCATCAGGAAGTTTCACCCTTATGCCTTCAAACTCTTGAGTTTGAATCCCACGCTTCTCCACCAACCGTGCATCTATGAAATTATGAGTTGCACCTATATCAAGTAGAGAAATGACTCTTTGACCAGCCAAGAGTCCACGCAACCTAAAAGAACCTTCTCCTTGCATGATAGACATATGAGCTTCCCGTAGATCGAATTCTCCTTCATTTTCAACCTCCTTTTCTAAATTTTCAGTCTCGGAGTCATTTTGATCAGCTTGCTGGTCCATGTTATCAGTCATGTTTTCTCCCTCATAAAACCACTCCATATTCCTATTTTGACCCTTAGGCTTGAGGGGACAGTCATGGTTTTGATCATAAGGACCCTTACAATGAAAACATATCCTCCTTCTACGCAAATCATTGAGTGTTTCCCTATCCAAAGGCGTTGTAAACTTCTTCCCTTGGTCCGCATTTTCTGATTTCTTTTGATCAGACTTGCTGTCATTAAATGATGAGGATGGTTTTGAGTTGTTAGGAGTGAACTTACTACGAGGAGCGGTAAGTTCCATATTGTGTGCCTTCCTCATGGCTTCTTGCAAGGTAGGGGGATCAAAAGCCTTAATCCAACCTTTCATAGGCTCATAAAGACCTTCAACAAAAAGAATGACCAGTCTTCTCTCTGAAATGTTAGTTACCATAACTGAAAGCTTCTGAAATTCACTAATATAAGATTCCAAGCTGTCCATTTTGTTTCAGCTGAGCTAAATCCCTGAAATACAACTCTGGATCTCTTTTATCAAAACGCTCAACCAATCTGTCAGTGAATTCTTGGTATGTAGTAATAAGGTCATGATGCAAAGTCACCATCCCATGGTGCCACCAATCATGGGCTACCCCATCCAAATGCAAAGCTGCAAACTTAATAGCATCTTCTTCTGACATAGGACGTAGATTCAGGAAGGTATCCAACTTGCAAATCCAAGCTCTGGCTGTAACACTACCGCTGCCATCAAAAGTAGAAAGTATGAGTTTTTTGATTGCATATTTGAGATCATTAGTTTTGTTCCAAAGTTTCCTTCCATTCCAATTCCACTTCTTGTTGTGTTCCCTCTTTTGACTCATAAACCTGTCAAAGTTTTTCCTTAACTCTCGGTGGTAATGCATCCCATTCATCATGAAGTGTGGTTACGTTACCTGTAAAGGCCACCTCATCTTCCTCCTTAGCCACGTCCTCTTCTTCGGGTTCATTTCTAACAAAGGTTGGGCGTGTAGGCCTATCATAGGTGTGTGTGGGAGTCACTCTTGCCCTTGGGCGACCAGCAACACTACCATTTTCCTCTTGGTTCTGATTATGCCCCCTTGGCATAGTGATCTGTTGTATGGTTGTAGTCAACTGCTGCAACACATTTGCCACTTGTCGCTGCCCTGTTACTAAACCACTCATAATAACTCTGGCATCTTGGTCCTCATTGTTCACAGCCTCTCTGCATGGCTCATCATCATTCCTGTCCCCAATAATTTCCAAGGGTATTTCTTCAATTTGATTAGGATCACCCTATAAATCAGGTCTCCTGCATGTGTAATACCTGTGAGGCCCAGTCTGTTGTTGATGCATAAAAAAAATTTCTAACCCTCCAGGAAGGCAGGATCAAAGCTCTGATACCACTATGATGAACCCTTGCTGGTTCAACTCTTCAACCTGCTGTAATTTGTAGATCTTCTTGTAATTTTTGATTATTAAGATGGTCTTTCAGAAAGAGACAAAAGTTGCAGAAGAGGGTTTCTTTAATTTGCAACACATATTGAATAATGCATGAATTTAATCAACTGAAACAATGAATTGAAGAATTTAGAAGCATACCCGTAGGTCCTTAGCCAATTTATTGAAAAGAAGGAATAAATCAGCAACTTACAAAGTTCTGATTTTTATTCTGGAACAATTCAGATCTGCTCTTATTTAAATACTAAGACACCCAAACAGTGGAAGATGGTGCCAATAAATAAGCAAGTTGTGCGTTTGAGAAAAGAAGCCACCAAACCACAGAAGATTCAACAACAAAACAGTAAATAGAAAAACCCTACAAAAAATCTGCCTTGTAAGAAGCCAAATCTGCCCCAATTCAATTCAATTTGACTTCTGAATGAAGCCAACCAAGCTGCAACAATTCGATTGATCTTTCACAATCTCAAAGCTACTGAATTCTGAAGAATGCACGCTCTCCAAAACAGGTCCAAACCCTAGCCGCCATAACCATGTGCTCAGAAGAAAATGTCAAATGCTCAATATCAAGAATGAGGTTTAATTTCCATCTTGGCTGCCTAAATACCCAAAAGGTGCGATTTTTGGCAATTAGGGATTTAAAAATAATAACTTGCTTTTAGGGTTCCCAACTTAACCCTAAAAGCAACGCCTAGCTTAGGAGATAATAAATTTTCACTTAAATAAACTTAAGTGATGCACTTTATGATTTTATATTAATCTTTCATTAAAATATTAATTGCCTGTGGAACCACTTAAAAATTCATATCTCTCTCATTATTGCTCGGAAACTGAATCTGTCAGAAGCTAGGGCCACAGTTCGCCATGCCAATGAAAATAGGACCATGTCTATTTTTAGTAATTTTTCCCTAAAAAATAGGAAATCCTCATAAAGTGTCGGAAACTAATGAAACGAAGACCAGAACTGAACTCAACACTGAACTAGAACAAATAGACAGACGACTCCTCAAGATACTGCATTACTAACCCCTTTATCCATACTCTGTTAGCCTACAAGGGTCCAAAAATAAGCTAACTCCTCAATCCCAAGTCCCTGACTAGGATGGGGACATTACAATCTCTAGGGTTATATTTGCTAGCTTCAAGTTGTGCTTGATTAGTTAACTATAGCAATAGTTGTAAAAACTTCTCAAAGCCTTTGAAAAGCTCTTTTGAGAATAGCATATGACATTTCTTTAATTAGTCATGGATGGTTAAAGAATATCTATTGCATGAAGTATGTTGAGTTTTTGTGTTGCATTTGAATGAAATTGCAGCTAGATTGATGAAATTATGGTTGATGAAATTTTGAAAGTAATACTAGTTCTCTATTTCAGATTTACAAGACTGCTTACATGTTTCTTCCGATCTTGACTCTATACCCCAATGGACTAAGGCATTGGTTCTTCTTTGGAACAATGATCATTGTCTTAATTTAATAATTAATATCATCCTCTTGTTCCATGTAGATTAGTGTCCTACGGTCCTACCAGTTTGCACTAACTAAATGATACTTAATTTTGCCATATGTCTTGAGAACTTGAACCTGTTGGTAAGCTTTAGAGATATATTTCTACATTTCCAAGTTGCATATTAAGTAAAAAATCACAAACGAATCTACATGTGGGGATGTATATCAGTTAAGGATCTTTAATTGTGTGTGTATCTTGATAGTAATCTGCTGTGTTTAGAGATCTTTTGGTCTACAAAACCAACAAACCAATGGGAGGATGGTTAGTGACAAATATTTGGGGTATCCTCATACAAAGGCTAAGCTATGTGACCATTTATTCTTCATTTTTCATTAATTGTCTTGTAAGATCTCTAGAATGCCCTCGTTGGTCCTATTGTATAGAAGAGTAACCCACTCATATCAGTTGGCCCAGTAATGTCCCCTTTTTGAGCAAAATTTTTTTGAGAGCATTTAGCTCAGCTTCCGAGATTTTCCTGTAAGCTCTTGGTGAGCTGGGGAAAACTCCAAACTTCTTGGAGTGCTCAAGGTTGGTTAGCAATGACTTTGGTTCTTGGCAATGAGCTCGGTTGGCAGTGTGGATCATCATGCCACTTTTACAAGTGATTTCTAACTTTTAGTGGGCTCTCCAAACTTCTTGGAGGATCAATCTATTTATACTTATAGTAAGTCACCAGGTTGGCTCCAATCATCCTTCCAAGTCTTCAGCATCACGTTGGTGTGATCAGAGTTTAAATCCGATGCCATTCTAGTGTTTTCCACAACTCAGGTAAAGTAATTTAACTTAAGTTTCTAATGTTAAATATTTAAGTGGCAGCTCAAGTGTAATATCTTTATAAAAAGGGTGTTAAGTAAACTCAAAGGTGGACGCCTAGGTCATGGTGGGGCCCTTTTGCACAATAAAATGTTATTAATATTTCAAAAAAGTTATTTTGAATGAAAAAGTAAATATTATAATTTTAAATTTAATATTGCCCTCTAAAAAGCTGAAAAGGAAGGATGTGGGCTTTCAAATGAAAAAGGAGACTTCTGAGTGCTATTGTTATACCACTGGAATGAACCTGAGCTCTTCTGGATCTTCTAAGGATGAAAACCTTCTCAAGATTACTAGTTTTACGGATGAAAACCCGCCTAGCTAGTTGATGTGGTCTCATCCAGGAATCACCATTGCTACACATTGAAGCTTCAGTGGTATGCAATCATGGATAATTTTCATGTCTTTTGAGATTGCAGATTTGATATAGTTTGTGAAGTTTTTTGTTGAGATTTTGCAGTGTTTAGAGGGTCGATTGAAGGGGTGTATTGTTGCAGGCCGTACCAATTCCTTGCTGGTCAAACACTTTTTCTTGGACACGTCATTTGGTGGTTTTGAAATTTTTAAAAGGTAACATTAATCTGTCATTCTGTTGTTGGAGTTCATTGACAGCCTTTGCTGGTTGAGTAGGCACTTGAAAGAGTATTGTTGGATTCTTAGGGATCATACCATGGACATGCAAGGCCATACTATCAAGGGGAGCGGCATGTGAACCCAGGAGAGAAGTGCAGCTGCTTGAGGGCTTATTCCTTAAAATTTGGAGGCACCTTGACCATGAATGATGTTTCTAAGTTTGTGTATGATGGCAAATGAGTTTATGAAGATATCTATGCAATATTCCTCTGTTGTCCTAGGGGCATTAGCAGTAAATACTAATAGTTGCAGACCTATACCTGGTTTGCTTCTCTTTTCAGACTTGTCAAACCTCATCTTCACATATTTAGGTGGGTGTTAGGCGCATTTAAGTGGTTATTCAGCTAATTGGTGATTGGGTGTTACCTTCTATGTTTTGTAGTGTGTTTCAGACCTGCATACTTGAATATTGCACATCAATCTGATATGGGATCATTTTTGGTGATAGTTTGAAGAGTTTTTGGGGAGTTGATGATGTACTGCCAGACATTGGCAGTTTGGATACATTTATATGCCTCCATTTGTGTGTTCAGTGCATTACAAGCAATAATGTCTGAATTATCTACTGTACAGAAGCAAACAAGTGTTAACATAGCAGCACCAACGTATCTCATCATTCATTCAAGGTATACTGTTATTGTTTACAAAGATAGGTGGGTTTGTTTATGTTATTTGACACTATGTGGGGGTGTTAAGGCAGCTTATCATCACTATATACAGCACTAATTTCTTACCAGCACTTTGTGACAACAGATAAACTTTAATTTTGGTATTGTTGTATGTAAATTGGATGGTAGTACCGCCAGTGGGATTTATCTTGGTTAATTGCTAATAATCACCCCTCTGAATAAGTGGTATCATTGTAATCCTTACCACTAAATAAGTTGAAGATTTGTTAATGTTTTGTACTCACTCACCACTGGGTAAGTGGAAGAAGCTGTGTTTCATTTTCAGTATTGTATAGGCTTTCTCACTGAATAAGTGTAAGTGCCTTGTAATTCTCACTAAATAAGTGGATGTTTAATTCTTTCAGCATTGCATGTGCACCCTACTGAATAAGTGGTTTTGGCTGGCTTGTTGCCTGGTGCTTTCCTTTCAATTGTTGCATTTCAGTTTCGTTGTAATTCCGACACCGTACGCTTTCACCTTGCCCACTCCAGGATCTAGCTGATCAAAAAGTGAAAGGGGAATTGCTTTGCAGCTCAATTTCAGTTGATAATATTTTCAAAAAAAATTGGGGTGTGTATTACAGGCCCACATTGCCTGAAGTTCGAACATGAATCTTACCTTGGCATTCTAAACCAACATCTGTTCCCATGTTTAGGTCTTGATTGCATTCCTTTCGATCATGGGATACAATTTGGAGCACCAACAAAATGGTGTCATGTTGCCGGGAAATTAGGAATCTAAATTTTTAATTGTCAACCTTTATATAGTTTTGTGATTGTTTATTGTGTCATTTTGCTTTGTGTATAATTGGCATCCCATCAACTTTCATCAACAAAATGGATCATTGCTGAGGAGATCTATTGCTAAGGTTTTGGAAAGTCAATTTTAGGCAAAGTTTGTAGAGACTCTACTAATGGTGTGAACTTAGTCCATTCATGCCCTTGAGGATCTATTTGTTTCAACAAGACTTTGTCCTCTTTGTGAGGTGGTGACTCTATTGTCATCATTTTGAATATCTTCCACTGCTGAAAAGACTGCATGTATTTGCATGATAACTCTAGTGCTGGAAATATTCAGGTGCATGTTATACTTTGTTCCATTGTTTTATAAATGAATACACCTCTTTATGCATGCAAGTGAGCATTGTGTGAGAATGGATACTCAATGGGGGATATTACCCTATGCAGAAAAATGAGTATTAGTTTTGTAACTCACAAAACAACCCTATTCACTCTTGCAAAGTTAAAACTCATAATATTCTGTATCCTCGACGATTTGTCCCTATTGGTGCTAGAATTCATGAAGGGACCCCTTATCCTTGTCAAGAACCAAAGCTTGTCCAACAATATATTTAATCTATTGATCACCATATTACCCAATTAAAAGCTCAGTATCCTTGCTAGCTAGCCCAATATGCTCAACCACATATAGCAACCAAGGATTTTACTAGCCCAAAACAGATTATCAAGAACCTTACACTCAAAATAACCTAAGGACTCCCGCAAGTAACATCAATCAAGTAAAGCATAGTTATAGACTACTCTTTATCACTCATAGGTATAGAAAATAGGATTTCATTGAAATTCTTCATGTCATGTCCCCTTTTCAAACTAAAAATAATAATATTTTAGGTGGGCCCATTTATATCATTTTTGGAAAAAGCCGCTTAAATATTATTTAAAAAGTGCTTTTAAAAACTTTACTTTAAATATAATTTAAAAAGGGGCCCTTGGATGTAATTTAAAAGCATTTAAATAATACTTGGTGGAAAAAAGAAATATAAATTAAAATTAAAATTATAGAGGGTTGAGGCAAAGCACCTATCAAAGAGAGATTGAGTCTCATTGTTCTTATTCTTCGTGTTTGAATTTTGAATTTCAAGTTTGCATTCAAGTACAGAAACCGTTGGTGTGTAGGTTTCAAAGGACGAAAACCCTCTTGGACTCAATCTTGGATTTTGGGCCGAGAAACGCCATATCCTTTGGGCATGGAAATGATTTCGATTTGCAAGCAAATTTATCACAACATTATTGAGCATTTGAATTTCATTCCTATATTGCTGGTTTTCAATATTATTCCTGTTTTGAATGATTTATTATTTGTGAAAGATTTTAATATTATTTTGCTATTTTAATATTCTTGTTTTGAGACGTCGTCACCATCATACTATTTGAGGGGGCGCTGAAAGATCTCATGGAAGAAATACAAATGGAATCACTGTCAAAAAAATTTCAAAACAAACAAGTTATGTTGAGTGATTTAATTCATCATCAACTTCGGCCTCCCGAGACAATACCACCAAAGATTGTATTTGATCAACCACTAGAGGAAATTTTTGAAGAACAATCTATCGAGGAGTCCCTAATTTTTGAGGATATGCTCATGGAATTTCATAAAGATGCATGATTTATGCATAGAGACGAGCAATATGTTATGGTGAAACCAAAGAAAATTGAGCTATTCGAAGGGGCACTAAGTTTATTTCAAGAAGAGCTTGCAAGTGAGGGTCAACATGTTGTGAATGCTTGCGGAATGGTACATCACCAATGGCGACCTCCTGAAGCTGTTGATGATCTCGCTTCCAACAACACACTGAACGACGAGCAAACACTTCCATTCGAGCAAGCACTTCCATCTGAGCCCGAAATATGCCAGGTTGCCTCTTTCCTTAATCCTATCTTTGAAAGTTATTATGATTTTGATTACGGGGATTTTGGGAAAACAACTTGAATCTAGATAGATCACGGTCCCGATGAATTGCCTCAATTGCTTCTCTTGCGTGAGGAATTGCCTGAATACGAGAGATGCATGGTGAGAGCTCACTTTTCTGTATTTAAAGATGAATTTGCTCGATTGCGAACCATCACCTTTGCCATGCTCATGTTGCATACCTTGAGAAATCATGTAAAGCCATGTACATATTTCGCTTCTTCGAGTTGTGTCAAGTCTAGGAGTCTTGTATATAGCTTTAGAGTAGGTTTTCCTTTCGTATGTTTTAGTTAGGGATCTTATTGAGCCTTATTCTTAATTTGCCTTGAGTCATTTGACTCATGATTCTTAAGTGGCTCAAATAGTTTAGTTGTTTGCTTTCTTTAGTTCGTTTGCTTTTGGTTTGCCTTAGTGTGGTTTGTTTTTGTGTGTGCTTCAGCTTAGTTTGCTTTGGTTTTAGTTTGCTTTCGAGTCGGTCGGTTTGCTTAGCTCGGGTGTCTTAAGTGGGAGCCTTCAATTGTGAGAAAGGTGTTTGTGTTGCGTACTCATGTGCTAGTAAAATTTCGGATTTTATGTTTGGTTCATTTCTTAGACATCTATTCATGAAGGGATTTGAACCCAAGGTTAATCATCTCCGACTTTATCATTTGGTTAGGACTTGTACTTGAATTGGAAGAGAATCACTTTCTACGTCTTGATACTGACATCTTTCGATTACTATATCTTTACACTAATAAACTTCGAGTCAATACGGTTTTCAGGTGAAGCCTTGATTAGTGAAAAATCCAAAGTCTAGCTTCAGCGCCATTGTAATCGTCAAACCCAAGTAAGCTTCATTGCTTACAAGCCAAAGGAATTGACGGAATGAAAGAAAAGAAAGCAATATCAAAAGAGAGAAAATGAGAAGAAAAAAAAAAGAAAAATCAAGAAAAAGGAAAAATGAATGAAAATGAAATATCAAAATTGGCTATGGGAACATGCGAGTAACTCCATCAGGGCTATGGATGCCCAGCTGGCAATGGAGCAATATTCGTGAGATTACAGCGATAACCTCGTCGGGGCTATAGACGTCCGACTGCCAGCGAGGCTCTATCCAGGATGCTTATGAAGTTTAGACAAACTACGTAGCTAATCACGATGGAACCTGGAAGTCATAATGTTCTTGTTGAGGGGAATGAATGTACTTACACACACATGGATAATCAAAGACTAGGTGCCTTGATCCGGTTCAGTCTTCTTCTTCCATTCTGAGTACACTTTCTAGTCTCTTGATAAGTTAAGTTGAATTTTCCGAAGGTTCTAAGTATGAATTGAGTCCTTATCTTTGAAATGTTCAAGAAGATTTATTCGAGGTGGCGCTAGATGTTGTGAGGTATTCACACATCGCCCCATCGCAAATGGGGACCCCCACTTTTTTCCTGCTTTCTAGGATAGTGTTAGAGTCCTTAGCTATTAGCCTTTACATCAGAGGGGTACAGGTTGTCATAAGGCTAGAAGTCAAGTGGATAGTATTGCACGAGTGTGAAGTAAGTAAGTTTGCAAAGTCTAGATATCATGAGTTCAATTATGAATGAAAAAGGATTGCTAATTACAAGGTCACTTTAAATGCTACTTTTGAAGAGCGAACTTCACTTCATGTACACTCCTAGTGTAGCGAACTTCTTGCACTTCTGCCACAAAGTGAAAATTCGCTCTAAGACCTCATGTTGTTCATGTTATCATGAATTGAAGTTGAGTGAGTAATTGAAAGTGAGCAAAGGAGAGTTTAGTCTTGATTTGAAATCCACTTCATAGGCTCAACCTCAAAAGAGACTTCATCTTCAAGGTCAGGAGAGTGAACTCCAACTTCATGACTTGAAGATTTGGAGCAAACTTCATGAGTTGAAGATTTGGAGCAAACTTCATAAGTTGAGATTTTGGAGCAAACTTCATAAGTTGGGAATTTGGAGCGAACTTTACCTTCAAGCCTCCATGAACGAAATGGAAGTAGAGGAACGAAGGAAATTTGAGAGCACTTACTTCATGACTTGGAGATTTGGAGCGAACTTCATGACTTGCACTTTTGGAGCGAACTTCGTGACTTACACATTTGGAGCGAACTTCATGACTTCACAATTTGGAGCCAACTTCATTAATGAGTACACATGAGCGAAATTGAAAGAGAAGAGAAGGATGTTTGATAGCACTTGCCTTGAATGAATTCAATTTGAAATGAACTTCACGAACTCAACAACACAAGCAAACTTCATGAGTTGATGATTTCAAGCAAACTTCATGAGTTGATGATTTCAAGCGAACTTCATGAGTTGACAAATTGGAGCGAATTTCATGTTTGAGACATTTGGAGCGAACTTCACGAATCGAGAAAATGGAGCGAAGACAAGTATACTTCATGAGTTAAGAAAATGGAGCGAATTTCATACAAGGAGAACTTCATGAATTTGAAAATTGGAGCGAGCTTCATGAGTTGTGAATTTGGAGCGAAATTCATGATTAAAGGAAGAAGAGTGAATTTCAAGTGTATTGAGAAGCATGAGTCAACTTCATGAATTAGAGTTTAAGAGCGAACTTCATAAGTTTGAAAATTGGAGCGAACTTCATGATTTGAGAAAATGAAGTGCATTTCATACAAGTGAACTTCATGAATTGAGAAAGACAAGCAAGCAAGGTGATTGAAACAAGCTTCATGTGCACACCATTTAGAGCGATCTTCATCTTCAAACATACATGAGCAAATCTCAACTTCATGAATTAACATACATAAGTGAATGGAACTTCATAAACTCACCTACATGAGTAAACTTCATGATTGGAGGGAGATGAGCGAATTTTCCTTAAGAGCTTTGTTTGAGTGTATGTATAAATGTAAGGATTAAATCAATGAAACAACAAAAAGATTGAAGGGAAGTTCATTTGAAATTCATTTCATCTCCAAGACCTCAAGAACTTCATGTCGAACTTCACAAAACGGAGGAGATGAATGAGCTTCAGGAATTGAGCTACATCAGCAAACTTCAAAAATGAAGACACATGAGCGAATTTTACAAATCGAGCTTCGAAGAGCGAATTTCAAGTGAGTGAACTCTACTCCATGTATTCTTAAAAGAAGACGAAGTTGCAAGATTGATTTGATGTTTGGAAGAGTCATTTTGAGTCAAGAAGATGAAGATAGAAGTTCAAAGATCACTTCATGTGAAGAAATGTCAAGGCAAACTTCATGAGCATCAATCCCAGAGCGAAATTCCTATAAAGGCCTCTCCTAAAGGTAGTTCTTCATGTTGTTATCAAGAAAAACTTAAAAGTTGAGAGAAATGAAGGAGAGTAAGTTCAAAGACAAGGACAACTTCATGAACAGCTAGGGTGGAATAAACTTCAAGAGCCCCTTTCTACGAGCAAAAAACAACTTCAAGTGCTCCTTCATGAAGTCGAATTCTCTCTAAATCCTCTTATCAAACCTGCAAATCAAATAAAATCAAGGGATATATCAAGTTAAGGACTATCAAAGTTATATATTATGTATTTGATATCATGTTTGTTTTGTTTTGCAGATGAGAGAGGAAGGTGATTGAAAAGCAAAAGGAAACAGATTGTAAGATCTACATCATTGTGCAAAGAAGAAAACTTCTCTCAGAGCACCAAGGAGTCACAGAGAAGGTATTCCAAAGAAAAGAAGCAGTAGTGACATCAAGAGTTCGTTCCAAAGCAACATCAATACTTCAAAACTAAAATCTATACCTTGCACTTCCATGATCAGGGTGTTCAAGAGCATACTTTAAGAAGAGTTAATCAAAGGTAGGAGATCATCGTCATCATTGTTGAGGCTGGACAACGTTGAGTATCAAGAAATATTCCTTCATGGTGATCTGTCAAGCCTATAAGTGCAAGTTGAAGGAAGAATCCTAGTCACTATCTCTACCAATCATGAGAAGTTTCACATCAACACGTCTTGATTCAATGTACCTGACTCACCGGTGATGGCACCAACTCCGAGGTACCTACCCTTGTTATCTATTGGTCATGCCAAAATGTTGTAATTATTTCATTGGCCAGAACTGAGTTTGTTGTAACAAACCCTAATTAGGGTTTCATTGTAAAATCTTGGCCATTGATGGAGATTCAATCCTGGTCGTTCATTGTAAATGAGCTCTCTATATAAAGCTCAAGCTCTTCATTTGTAATGGTTAATAGTTAGAAGATAGTGAATAGAGAGAGAGTAGAAGAATAGAATAGCAATTAGAGTAGAGTAGGAGGAGAAGGCAGAAATTGTTGCCTAAGTTGTAAATGAACTCCATTTTCATTGAAGTTATTGTGAAGTGTGTTGTTTCTTTACAATGTGCATGGTTTCTTGTTGGATATTCATGTTAGATGATAAATAATTAGATTGAATGCAAGAATTTGTTGAATGCATTTGCATGGAGTCTGTTAATCCATACCACTAGCCTCTTGTTGATTGTAAGTGTGCCTTGTGTGGTCAACTGGAATGATATGAGCTTAACTTCAAATTGTTATGCGCTCATTGTTTATGCATTAACTTGAATGGTGAGCAATGTTCGATGGTAATGATTTGAACATCTTTGAAACGTCCTTAGAAGATTGCACTGAGCTTGTGTCAAATTGTTCAGTTTGATGGTGAGACCTCGCTCGGTAGGATTCCATCTAATCATTCACCTATCTTATTCAATCCAAGTCATAGAATAGACTCTCTCAACCCTTCATCTTTTGCCTCTTTTTTTAAATTCAAGCTAGTTTAGGATAAAACAAAGCATCACAATATTGAAATATCGGATTATCAAGTTCCAACGATTCAAGCATTCAATTCAACATAAGTCCCCTTGTGATTCCAGCATAATCACATCAACCAACAGAGCTTATCCACACGTAGTGACCCTACATTCATGAACCTTGGAGTCTTCTCAAGTGATCCTTAAGCTAATCTTCAGCATTTGAGAGATTTTATTCAAGAGAGAATAAGATACTTTAGGTATTTTATTCTGTGTTTGTATGTGCCTAAAAAACACCTCAACAAAACTGAAACCCACAATTTGTTTTTTAAAAATTGTGCAAAAAAACTTGCTAAAGCAATCCCAAGTCTGATAAAAAATGAGAAAATTTGCAAAAACAAACAGCAAAAAACCACAACCTATAAAAAATCATCAAAAAATTTTGCCGAAGACATAAAGCCACAACTTTGTCCAAAAATCGTTAAAAAGTTGCTACGAAACAACACCATGATTTTGTGGAAAAATCATCAAACTCTAGCCACAAGATTTGCAGAAATCCTAGCCGAAACTGAAAGTACTCACGATTTTGTAAAAAATGTCAAAACCCACAAAAGCCCATGATTAAAAATCTGAGTGCATATAGATCAGATAGATAGAACCCACGATTTGTGTGAAAAAATCGTGCAAAAAAACGAAAAACCATGATTTTAAAGAAAAAATCATGCAAAAACAAGTCTGGCAGAAGAACCCTAGGCATTTCAAAAAACCCTAGGCATAGTAAAAAGAACAAAGCCTACACTTGAACAAAAAAGAACAGGTCGCACGTCTTTTAAAAAAACCTTAGTCGCAATCAGAAAACCCACGAAATCATCAAAAATAGAATAGAAGGATTCTAAATACTAACTGACTAACTTACAAAATAGAAGGTTACTAAAAACTAACTAAACAACTTAAATGACCATTATAAGATATATATTACATTATTACTTTAAAAGTTTTCAAGTATTATTTTTCCAGCAGAAAGGAGGTTTGCCATACAATTTTCTGGAGCTGCCATACTTATTTGATCACCGCATTTTGTAAGACTGTCGTACAACTTTAAAAAAGCGATCACAACAATTAATATTCTTTGGGTGATGCCATACCCACCTCAATAATGTCAACACGGCTTTGTTATGAAGGAAATCAAATGGGTTTGATAGGCTTTCATATTAGTGGGCCCCACCATATCAGCATTGAGTTGCACTAATATTAGATATTTGTTGCTTGACCCTATATCTTAAGAGGTGCTGTTATGAACAGCAGCATTCTATGATACATAACTGCTGCTTATTTTAAAATCATTTGGTATGTTTAAGTTTGATGATTTAAATATTACGATATTGCTAATAGTCTTTGGGGGTATTTGCTGGTAACTTATGGTAAATTGATATTTTATGAATTATTTTTATTATATGTTTGATTATTTCAGTTTATTGAAATTTTTATTTTTTATTTCTGCTTTTTGTTGAGGTTTGATTGCACAATTTGGCTTTTATCTTTAGCATTCACTTTTAGTCATTTGATAATTAGAAAATATAAAAAATATAATTTCAAACAATTCCAAAAGTGGACATTACAACTAACATCCCTAATCCCATACCCAGTAAAATCAAAAACCAATTGCAATGGTTTCATGGGAATCATAAAGCGTCAGGTAGCATGCATCTCCAGGCTTTCATCACATAAATGAATGATTATGAAGTGGAAGATAAGGATGTATGGTTAAAACTTGAAATCATTTGTTCAATCATTAAGGAATGATGCATTTGCATCATGGCAAGAATTTGAATCAATTTTCATTGATCAATTTGGTGATAATTATTAGCATAATATCTTCGTATTATCCTTTTATTTTAGTTTAATGGTCAATATTGTAAATATTGTACATATTAGAATTCTGATGATCATTTCTTAACAGAAACATCATTCCTTTGTAATATATAAATGAACGTTTTGTTCATTCTTTAATTGAATCAGTTTTTTACCAAATACTATTGTATTATGGTATCAAAGCTTAGGTGAAAAAAAATTTAATCTATGTGAAAAATTTTGGAATTTTTTCCAGTCTTTTTCGGAAACCCGTCTAGGGTTTTCTGTACCTCTGCTCTCTCGTTTGTTTGTGTGATCTGCTTTGTCACGCAATCCGTCTATATTTTCTTCCCTCCATTTTCTACCATCGGTCTGTGGGCAGATTTCATCTGTGTCAGATCCATATTTCGTGATTTTCTTTTCGCACTTGGAGAGCTCAACCTGCGTCTTAAGGTCGGTCCATCAAATGGAAGTCAAGAGTGCCTTCCTGAATCATGAATTACAGGAAGAGGTTTACATGATGCAACCTCCTGGATTCAAGGTTGCCAGAAAAGAACACCAAGTCCTCAAACTGGTGAAAGCACTCCATGGCCTGAAACAGGCTCCTCAGGCATGGTACATGAAGATTGATAAGTACCTCACAGATCAGGGTTTCCAAAGGAGTCCTTCCGACTCAAATTTATATGTCAAGACTACTGGCACTAATATCATCATTCTGGTTATTTATGTTGATGATGTGATCATCATTGGCAGCTCGGCATCTTTGATTCACGGAATCAAGCAGAATTTATGCCTGTCTTTTGACATGACCGATCTTGGGCTTCTGCACTACTACCTAGGTGTTGAGGTTTGGCAGCAATCTCATTGTTGGCATTGTGTTGTCATTGATGTCAACCGGTATAGGATGGCAACCGGTATGGGAGATTGATGAACAGTGTTGTCATTGATGCATACTGGAAATGGTGTCATCGATATCAACTAGCATAGTAGGTCACCGGCAAGGAAGAGAATTTCATCCAGCATAATGGTCATTGGAGTCACCGGTACACAAGTTAGTGTTGACTTGTGTTGAAGACATGTATTGGAGACCGGTATTGGGTAACAACCGGTAAGTGATATGTTGGCAATGCATTATTGCCAACCGGCAAGTGAGCAAGCAGGGTGTGCTAATAAAGAAGCGGCAACCGATATGCTGTTGGATGTTTGGATGTGGAACAACAGGACTCCCACCGGATAAAGATGCAGTCACCGAATGAAGAAGATATCACAGGGTGAAGAGAAGACTGACAGTGAGTGTCCCCAACCGGATCATATGTGCTTGTTTGAAGATATGCCTACTCAAACAGGGATGCCATATTGGTGCAATGCCGAATGCAGATGACAAGGATCCACTCCCACCGGTATGTGGAGCTTATCTCCTATTATGCATGGAATGCATCATAGTCCTCCGAGATAAGACAGAAGAGTAGAAGGCAGGTGATTTAAGGCTCACATTGGATCAACCAATGAAACACTAAGTTGCCTTAGGTGCATGAAATCAGAGATGTGCACCAGATCAGCAAGGGTAGACATGATGAGTTGTCGGTACAGAGAAGGAAGGATAGGTTTGTCACTTTGACAAACCAGTTGAGAGGAGAACCCATCTATTGATGAAGAAGGCAAAGTTGAAGCAGTTGCAGACAGAGAGTGCAACCGGATTGAAGATGGAGAAATGTGTTGCCACAGATGCAGACAGATGGAGATTGTTGAAGGTTGATGACATGGTGTCATCAAGGTGGTGACCGATAAGTATGTCCACTAGTAAAGCTGACAAGGTACAGAAGTGAAAGGCTCCCATCTGTTGAAAATGTGCATGAGGTAGCTTGGCAAGTGTGATGACCGGTAAGGGTGTTCCACCGCAAGAACAGCAAAGTACAAGTTTGAAGGCACACCGGTTAAGGTATAACCGGCAGGGTTAGAGAACCGATAGCTGAACCCGGTTGTGTGGTTGGTCAATGATCTTGTCTGAACCGACTCAGAAGACTCAGCAGAGGTGGATGCCGACAGAGACGCCACGTGGTGTCCAAGTGTCATACAAATGGACCATACATTGTCAGTGAGGTAGGTGGTGACCGGTCGACATTAATGTCGATAGCGTGTTTCACGGGTCGAGAACAGAAGGGTGCAGGTCGACACTGATTAGAGTACAGAGATCTGATTTAGTGGCTTCATGATTGAGGCCGAATGTCGAGGTGTTGATCAAGGTAGGTGAAGCTATCTGCGTGATCGCTTCATAGGTGTTTGACAAGTGCAGACTGAAAGAGGTTGTCGTGTTTGCCAAAAATGGCAAATGTGTTCCGGACGTTGCGTGATTGGCAGTGATAGGTGATCAGCTGTAGGTGGTCCATCTCTGAGAATAGATCTGATCTGATCTAATTTGCCTCTAGGTTGATGAAGGAACCCTGGCGCGCCAGAGATTTGAATGTTGGTCATGGCGGGAAAACTCAAATATAAATATGCCGACTCATGACCGAAGATAATTGATGATGCTACAAGCTGGATATTAAAGAGTGGAGTGTGAAAGTGTAGTAGAGAGTCAACCAGTCAGAGACTTCATCGAAGATCATAAAGACTGAGTGTTGAAGGTGCAACCAGTGAGAGGGTTTGGCAGAGGCAAAACCGACAAGGACAGAGAAACCGGTAAAGTGCAAAGTGAGTTGCAGTGGTGTAAATCAGGGGTAGTGCTAGAACCTACAAAAAGGCAGAGAAGGAGTTGCAGTGCAGTGCAAGCAGTTGAGGAGATCCGGCAACCCAGAGAATAGTGCAGAGTTAAACCGGCAAGTGAAGTAACCGGCAAGATGAGAACCAGTAGTGATCAGAGAGCAGAGTACTGGCAGAGAAGAAGCAGAACCTGAATCGGTAAGGTTGCAGCAAAGAGAAGGTGAGCAGAGAACCGACAAAGAATTGGATAGAGGTGAATTGATGGAGAGACATGTGTAAGAGTTACAAAGTTCTTTTGTAACAAGGATATTACTTTTGTATTTGATATATTATATTGTAATCACTGAGTTGGAGCTCAGTGCAAGGGTTGGTGCCCTAAAATCAGGGGTTGGCGCTCCTTGGGTTGGTGCCCTAAAGCAAGGGTGGAGCCCTAAATGTTGTAACCAATGTTTCATTGTGAGGCTGGATTGGAGCAATAGACTCAAGTAGCATTTCTCACCGAGGTTTTTCCCATCTTGGGTTTTCCTCGTATATACCGGTGTTATGTGATGTCCCTTTTTGTGTGTGGTTGCATTTGAGTCATCCTCCTATCTAACCGATATGTGTGCTTTATGTTGAATTTGCTAACCGGCTCAGATACCGGTTCTTGCAGAAAATGGCCAGGTCCGGCTCCTAGTTCTTGCTCGGTCCTGGTCCGAGCCTGGTTCGACCTGGGTCCCACCCGAGTCCTGCCCAGGCGGCTGGGTTCCCTGTGGGTCCTGCCACACAAGACCCACAGGGAACCCAAGCGCCTAGGCAGGACCCAAGTCGAACCTAGGCGGACCCGGGTGAACCCAAGCCTGTGGGTTCCCAAAAACGGGGCCCAAGGGTTAGAAAACAAAAACAACAAATAAAAACAGTTTTTTTAATGCTTTTTTATACTTTACTGTGTCATGACATTTTCACATTTTGAAACTTGAAACTTGAATATTATCTTTTTTTGCAAATTATGGATATGATATTACATTTACGATATATGAATATCAGAATATTTACTGGCATTGGCAATTATGGATTTATGATCTATCTGTTATCATTTATGTATCATTGTACGGGAAAGTTACATTGTATGTTTGAACTGTGAACATATATATTTATAATTTTGATGTTTGAACATATATATAATATATGACATATGTATATATATAATATATATATTATTAAAATATATATAAATATATATGTACGGACAAACCCATACCCGTACCCAAGAAAAAAAAAATTTGCCGAATCCGAGAATCCGAACCTAAATCCGAACCCGAACCGGTAACTTAGCTAACCGGTATATACACATAGGATAGAAAGGGTAAAGTTTTTAAATCATTGATTCACCCCCCCTCTCAGTGGCATCTTGTGTTCAACACTCATGGCATCTTCATCTTTCAATCCAAATATGTCAGGGCTCTCTTAGACAAGTTCTGAATGCAGGACTGCAAACCTGCATCTACACCTATGGAGAAAGGCCTAAAGTTGTCGGCTAAATCCGGTTCTCCAGTTGAGAATGAATCCGATTTCAGGCAACTAGTGGGCAGTTTAATCTATCTCACCTCCACTAGACCTGATCTAAGCTATGTAGTGAGTTACATATCCTGCTTCATGATAGTTCCTACATCAGAACATTGGGCTGCAATGAGGCGAATCCTGCACTATGTCAAGGGCACTTCAGACTTTGGTATCCTTTATGGACGGACCAAAGATCCCAGACTCATCAGTTTCATAGATTCGGATTGGGCAGGCTTTGTTGATGACAGGAAGTCCACATCCGAGTATGTCTTCAGTTTGGGCACCAGTGCTATCACTTGGACCAATAAGAAGCAGCAGGCCATAGCTCTTTCCTCGACGGAAGCTGAATATCGAGGAATAGTCAAAGCAACTTGTGAGGCAATTTGGCTTCGAAGGATGCTATCAAACATCCAACTGTCTCAAGTCAGTCCTACCCTCTTCTATGACAATCAAGGGGTTCAGAAACTCGCCAAAAATCCAGTCTTCCATGAGCGGACCAAGCATGTTGAGCTTCATTGTCACTTCATCCGCAAGTTGGTTGAAGATGGATCTGTGGATTTGCAGTATGTTCCTACTCAGGACCAGACTACAGATATCCTCACCAAGTCCCTACATTCGGATAAGTTTGTTAAGTTCAAGGGGCAACTTGGTGTAGTAGACAAATTGACCATTAAGGGAGGGTATTAGTATAATATCTTTATATTATCCTTTTATTTTAGTTTAATGGTCAATATTGTAAATATTGTACATATTAGAATTCTTTCTAATTCTGACGATCGTTTCTTAATAGAAACATCATTCCTTTGTAATCTATAAATGAATGTTTTGTTCATTCTTTAATTGAATCAGTGTTTTACCAAATACTATTGTATTAATAATATTAATCCCAACCTGTTTGTTAAATAGTTTTTTAGTATTCAAAGAAGTGGTGATGAGTTTGTTTGTGCATTTAATACTAGATTTGAAAATGTACCCAGGGAAATCCCAAAGCTTGTAAGGCCTAATGACTTGAGTTTGGCCTTGTATTGTGGTTGATCTAAATTCAGTTCTCTTTTGACAGAAATGAACCCTACAAGTCTTTGACAGGCTTAATTGGGTTGTTCACATTGAAGAATTTCTTAAGGTTTCAAGGATGAAAGAATTTCTACCTGAAGATACACATGTTTAAATCTATGCCATTGGATGTTCAATCTATAGAAATGGCTACAGAGTCTATTGATGTTGAAGATCAGCTTTTAGGGTATGATGATCTATTGCTTGGGTGAGATGCACATAACACCCAATATAAAATGTGTTATTGTAGAGGAAATTTTGAGAAAAGAGGATGAGGAAACTGCAATTGAGGCTGACTCGAAAAAATTTGTTGACGAGTCTGATTGCAGTAAGGATGCCATGCAGCAAGTTGCAGTGAATATGATTCATTGGAAAACCAAGGTAAGGAATCAAGTTCCACACCTGATATTCTTCAACCATTTCTAAAGCTAGTGCTCTTAGTCTTAATAATGGTTTGGGTTATATGGATGATTCATTTGAATGTGAACCTATCCATTCTAATGTTAGCAATAGTCCTAGTTTTTCCAATAATTCTATTGATAAATACAATCATTCTATTGGCTTCAATGAGAGTTAGAGGTTTCAGTCGTCAAGTCTCTCAAAGTGCAAAGGGTATTGTAGACAGTGCTGAGTGTGGTTCTTTCCAATCTAGAGATGTGGATCCTTTTCCTGATAATGATATCACTACACCTAGCGTTTCTGGCTTCTGCTTGTATGCTTCAGTATGAAGATCTCCAGTTGGACCTAGATGCAGATTTGGAAAGAGATGAGTTGCTTTGCTTGAATGATTTTGAAGAGCAACATGATGCAACTTGATCTAATAATGTGCTTGAATAGCATACCTTTCATTGGGATCTGTCTGATGAAACTCTGACTCAAATCAATTTAACAGCCAGGTATGTCACTTTGGATCCCCTAATTACAAGGCATTTAAATTTAATCTTGATCTGCCTAATGAGGCCAGCATTTAGAATAATGTTGAAGCAATGGATTATGAAATCTTTCATGTTGCTGTTTTTTGGGATGAGTTTGCTAGCCAGTATGATTGTGAATCATGTGGTAATGACCTCAACGATGAATGCAAGCGTGATAATGAAAACATCAATATTTCATACGTGCTTTATAATAAGTGATTTGATCCAGCAAAAGGGTGCAATATATGGTTATACTTTTATCATTACGCCTTCAATAGCAATAGGCTCATGCACATGTTTAATAACATGAGTGTTGCCTTTCAATTGGGCAGTGTATCGAAACAAGGTAAGAGATCATTAAACAGTATTTAATAGAGGCAAGTATGGATATTTTGTTTTACTATGGCTTCATGCCACAGGAGATTTCTACAAAGTGGGTCCACAACTTAATGATTTTAGTGATCCTCTTTTTGGTTTCACGTAGTCTTTAGGCTCTTCCCTTTTTTTGTGTGTTTTTGTGTCTACATATATTCTGTGTGTTCTTGTTTGTTGGCTAATTTTCCGCTTTCCTTGTCTATTGTGTTTTTCCAGAGATATTTCTGGATTCTCACTACACCTCCAAGAGATGTGCATAGCCAACTAAAGCCATTGTTGACACATGATCTAAGATCATCTTTAGATGGTTCTTTGCTTTCCCTTATTAACCCTCTATCCTTGTTTGCATGTAATTATCCGCCACCTTATGCTTTGGCATTTTTGTTTGCATCCATGGCAATCTAGTTTGATATTTCTGTGTGAAGGCCAAAGTCCTAAAGCTTGCCTTTGCCTTTTGTTCACATGATGACCAAGTACCAACTTCATGCATGGAGATGGGCCAACTTGGTAGATTTGAGGACAATGTAAATCAGTGAGCACCAACCATCGATCGAATATGATTTAAAAATGTGCACTGTCCCATCTATTGACAAATACTCAGATCTTCCCCAGGCAATGGTGACCATCAATTTGATATAATCTACTATGAGAGTGCACTAGGAAAATAGAGGGCAAGCATCTTCAACATAGTTCCCCAGCTGTTGGATTGAACAAGACAGCTTGATCAATAAGCTTGCAAGAGCCTTAAAAGTCCCAATGTGTTGTCAAAGATATACCACACAATTGGTTTGCAAAAGGGCTCCACCATTATTAACCTGTGCCATTGATTGTGATATCCCCAGAAAAAAACTAGTATTGGAATATTCTGTTATTGCTAATTACTCACAGTATTTAACATCTATCTACATTATCATGAACAGTAGCAATTGGAAACATAGCACAGATGCTCGGTCCTGTTCACATCCTCAACAATTGAAAGACAACATTTACTAAAGTATCAAAACTAAATTTTGCGGAATTTAATGTAGAGATGTTACAGCTTACAGCAACCTTTATATTATTCGATCTAAATAATCTCTATAGAGTAAAATTATGGAGCGACACATGCTTAATTAAACATCAATTGCCTTATTCAAACCTGAGCTTACACACATCTGAACTGTGAGACCCTTTCACTCCCTTGGTTTGTATGGGTGTGGCAGGTAGTTTAGGTGTGACTTCCAAATCCTTGTGATCAGCAGATGGTGTCTGAGAGGCGATCTAGTTTCGCTTATAAACCTGATCCCAACTAGTATGGCTGCAAGAAATACATGATATCAATTTGTTTCGCATAGATGGGCAATATCTTATCAGCTGAAAACGTGGCAGCCAGGCACAGAATACCTCCTGAGCATGAATTAGGAGCTGCATCTACATTTAGGAACCAACAATGGTTGTAGGAATTCTTGGATAGAATTGCCAAGTGCAAGGTAATGGTTTTCATCCTAACCTCAGTGGTTTGTGATCAAGGGGGTTTCATCCCTGAATGCCCACTTATACTGGAACTTGAAACTGAATGTCACAAAATGAGAATTTGGATGATTGAAATGAGAAATTGAAGCTTGTAGATATACCTCTCTCCCATTTGGACCTATGGGGACCTATTCTCCCTCCAATATTGAGAAACACTTATATTTGAATTTTATTTTCATATTTATTTATTTTTATTTATACTTTATTTTTATTTTTATTTTTTATTTTAGCTAGTTTCTAAAAACACTTTTTATTTTTAGTTTAATACTATTAGTATATTTTAATGTGAGAAAAGGAACATGGCATTGATTTTCTCTAGATCAATGGTTCTTGCCATGTTTGAAGCATATCAAAGAAGCTATTAGTCGAAGGTCATACAACCGGTTGCAATCCAGGTTTTATTTTGTGTTGACACCTTGCCATGATTTCTTTACCAACTTGGAAACCAATGAGCCATTGATTGTTCCATGTGTCATGTGCATGTGGGATCTTCTCTTTGCAGCAAGGTGTGATCTCCAAAAGCCCTGTGAACCATAGATTTCAAATATCGAGGCTTCAATCAGTGTTGACAGTGATTGCTGCTGAAGAATTAAGAAAATAGTGGAGACTTGCAAGCTGTCAATATTTCTACATGGCACAATCCCACTAAGTTGAAAAAGGATTGTGAACAAAATGGTCTTGAAAAAGGAGGCGAACGCATGGCATTCCTTGATTATTGTGGGATTGATTTATAAAGTGATCAGCATTAGAAGAGAGCACCAAGCACCCATGGTTGTTGATCTAAAAGGAGGTCTGCCAGCACCATTTATCTATAACAAAACTTCAAGTGGTTTAGTCAATAGTTCAAGTTCTTAGTACTCAAATAGAAAGTAGTAAGGCCTGAAATTGAATGCAATAGTAATGCAGAAGCACGTTGAGCAGCTACATGAAGTTTTAATGGCATCCATAGGATCTGATGGGGCAGGTGGTGGCATCAATTTGACCAATTGGTGACAAAAGGAATATCTACAGAGGCAAATCCAATTTGAGATTCATTTTACTACTAGAGGGGAAGGTATATGGGGAAGCTATTAAATATCAAACAGCACCCATACGCGTTGTTGAAATCAAGAAAGACACTGACCATCTAGAGTATAGGCAATCTTCCAACCACAAATGAATGTCAAAAAGCAGTGGATTCAGGTGCTTGCAGACACTACGCATCCAAATTTGAATAGAACTTTCCATGTCTACAAGAAGATCTGGTTTGATTGAGTATGTTATATGATTCATGGGAGTAAATGCTTGGCAACAAAATTGTTGCAAAAGAAAATGGGAAGCCTTGTGCAGGAAGATGAGCATGTTTCTTTAAGGCTCAAATGCAAACCAATATTTTTGTTATCATTAAATGCTACACAGAATTGCATGCATGTAACAAAATTTGTTCCCCATCTTTGACATTACAGATATGCAATGGTGCAGATTGGAACACGTGTCAGCTGCATATTAAATCTACAGCAGAATGGTTGCTTATATATAGAAGTACTCTTAAGACAAAAAGATATTTGTCAAATTTTAGATTGCTTGCAACATTTGGGCCTTCCACCAAATGTGTATAAGGTGTCCACTAGTCAGTGCAATCTTAGGCATCAAATGATGCATGTCAAGCCTGATGTAATGTCCACTTCCTAATTTGCCCTAGAATTTGCCCTAAAATCACAATTGCAACAAATTAGGGTTAGGCTTACATCTTACTGAATAAATCTTTCCTCAATAATACGATCCTGAATTTGGATCCTGCAATCACAACATGAAAGACATGCAACATACATACTTACATACATACATACATACATACATACATACATACATATATATATATATATATATATATATATCAAGCCGCATTAAATTCATAGAGTATAAACACATTGGGGAAAAGAGACATGATGGGTCCACTTGAAGCCATTTCTACACCTAGCCTAAGAGCGGATGTCTACCACGGCCCTCTTGCTTGTCGGCTTGTACCTGCTTTCCCCAACCATGTCTCGTCTCCCTACAGTCAGTTGCCATCATGTGAAGTTGGACGGAGGTTGTAAGAGGTTACTTGACTCTATAAGTGCCCTCTTTGTCCTAGGCTGCAATGGTCCTTCTAGTACGGCCTACTTACGAGCCCGCTCGCCATTCTTCTCTTACACCTCAGGCCCTTCCTCTCGCACGGTGGATTCCAGACAATATGCATATCTATCCCTAACATAGAGGCATACACTTAAGCATAAATCTTACATATAAAGATGCATACATATACACCTAAAGCATTGACAAATATGATCTGAATATTAATTATACCAAGATGTTGAATGTACAGTTAAATTGAAATCCCTCAACTGCTATCAATTGATGGTCGATCTGATATCCACTGCTGGTCTTTGATGCTATTCTGGAAATGTGATCTGCCGTTTGGGGATTGGAATCCTTATTGCTTGCTGACCTTGTTAATCTGATTCTTATATTTCTGCAGAAGTGTTTGGGAATGATCAATGATGAATGATGGTGTTTGATATTGATATTTTCTTAAGGCGTATCTCGCTGATTGCTGATGATACTGGAATCTGAAGATGTGTTGATGATGTTCGATTCTAATATTCCAGATGATGTATTTTGATTGATTGCTGATATATTAAGAATAGAGCTGCTTTGTGAATATTCATGCTTGTTCCTATATGCTCTTCTCAGATTAACTCTTCTGATCCTTTCTGCCTGGTCGCTTATGTATATATTAGAAGCTGATCCGTTTTTAGCAGTGCTGATGCTCTTCCCCTTTTTCATCATCGTGGTCCTCACTCCTTTATATCTTGGCGTCCCTTTGAAGAGAGAGCACCGCTTTGCAGGTGGCTGCTCCGTTAGAAAGGTCATACCCCTTTATTAATCGTGCCCCTTCAATGATATCTCCTTACCAAGCATTGCCCCCAATCATTCTTAATCCGCCTAAGAATCCTTAATCGCCGAATTCATTAGTTGATGCTTATGCAATTTGCTAGAATGCCTTAATTGTTGAGTTTATTAATTTCTGTTTGTACATTGGCTAGTGTTAACCCTTGATCGCTGCCTCCTAAGAATTTAAAATTTGTGATGTCTTATATAAGAGAAATTTTCTGTTGATTAAAAAGTTCATATTACTTCTTGGGCAGGGCCATGACACCTGATGCTTTTTTGCCATTCATTGTTTTGTAAACTCTTGAGAAGATACTGTCTAGAAAAAATCCTCTCCATGATCTAGATGACTCCATAACTAGCTGAGAATTTTTAAGGACAAGAAATATATAGCTAGGGTTACATTTGCTAGTCTGTTGTTCTTGATTAGCTAACTATTGCAGTAGTTGTTAAAAAAAATTGATGTCTTTAAAAAGCTTTTTTCAAAATAGCAACAGTGAATTTCTTTGATTAGTTATGGATAGTTAAAAAATATTCAGTCATGCTAAGTTTCTTCAGTTTTTGAATTGCATCTGAATGAAAGTGCAGCTAGACTGATGGGATTTTGGATGTGAAATGGTTGTTCTCTTAATAAATATTATCTTCTCGTTCCATGTAGATTAGTGTAGGTTAATGTACTGCCAGTTTGCACTAATTCAGTGATACTTGCACTAATTCAGTGATACTTACCTTTGCCATATGGCTTGAGAACCTAAACCTGTTGGTTATCTTTAGAGAGTTATGCATTTCTGGGTTTCCAAGTTGTATATAAAGTAAAAAATCACAAATGAATCTACATGTGGTGATATAAATCAGTTGTGCATCTGTAGTTACATGTGTAACCTTCTACTAATCTACTTTTTTTAAGAGATCTTTTGGTCTCCAAAACTAGTAATGTAGTGTAAGGGGTGCTGACTGACAAAAATTTAGGGTATCCTAATACAAGGGATGTAACAAAGCTGTGTGATCATAGATTGTTCATTTCTCTTTAATTGTCCGATAAGATCTCTAGGACTGCCACCCTTGGCCATACAAAACCAGAAGTGTTGAAGAGTTGCCCCTTGTTATTAGTTGGCCTGCATTGCCTAAAGTTTACTCATGAATCTTACTTTGTCAGTCTAAACCAGCATAAGTCCTCGGGTCTAGGTCTTGAGTGTATTCTCTAGGATAGTAGGATACAAGATGGAGCACTAACAGCACAATAGCAAAATTAGAGACTCTTGTTGTATCATTCCATTTCCCCATATTCCAAAAGGTAAGTTAACCAATTTGTATTAGGAGTTTGCACCCAATTCCTCTTAAAGTTCTTTCTTTCGGTTTTCCTCCCTATGCAATCCAAATTGGAAATAGAACCAAAAGTCAATTCTATCTCAGTTATATTAGATGTAAAAGCTAGATATCTTAAACATTGAACATATCAAAGTTAACCCAAAGTGCGAAGTATTGAATTGTGAATGGTAGGCCACATAGTGGAAACACACAAATCCATCACTGCATCATCCTCAAGTGTGCAAAATAATGCCAAGTGGATTGTAAACTAGTGTGAGATTGAGACATGTCTCTCTTAGAGCATTGCACCACCATTGATGCCTTTTCTCGTCAACTGCCTATTGAAAACTAGATTTGAGGCAAATCGGATTCAAAGAATTTTACGTCCAAAACCTTCTCAAACCTCTTTGGATAATTTTTTGCTAAGTTCTGCTTTGAAACAGATGACAACTCAAGCTTATATTTCAACCCACTTTAAAACTTCCTTCAAGTCTATATATTTATTCCTTTTGCCTTGGACATTTTGGTACTTAGTTAAGGATCAATCTCATCCTGAGTGGCAGCAATACAAAATCCTCTCACATGTTCTCAAGAGTGGTGAGAGATAATGCCAAGTGTCATTACCATGAGGTTGTTTCTAGTAGAACAAACTCTAATTTAAACATTCTTGAAAAGCTATATCACTTCCAATTTGTTGTCATGCCCTTTAAGTGGCTCTTTGTAGTCTAAGTGCCTCAGAAAATTATAGACCAGGAATTTGTTTAAAACTAGTTTAAAGGTTGGTTAGCTTGGAGTTAACAACTAGGAAAGGCAAAGTGAACCCAAAATATTGTGAGATGATGCCACATAACAATGGGTACTGCTATATTGAATTCAATCAACTATCAGCTAGCCCAGATTTTTAATAGGTTAAAGTGTAAATCATATCCAGATTTTATCACACTTATTTTTGTAAAATCTACCTCCAAGGTCCTCTGAAGCTAGTTTGGATCCAAATTATTATGCAACTCAGTTAAATGTCTTGTCAAATCCAGGTAAATCATTGTAAATCCCCAATATTTGATTAACTTCCCTATTTCCAAACAATCAACTATGATAAAGCCAACCCAGATATTAAAAAAGTAAAACTGAATTTAAGTCATGTTTGGGTACAAAATCATTTTGGACAAAGCTTCAAGTTAAAACTCAGATTTGAGGTCCGATGTGCAAATTGGAGCCGAAGAAAAAGTTAAATCTGGAAAAATTTATGTTCAGGTCAGGACTTTTTTTGGTCAAGACCCTTTTTAATTTTAATTTCTTAAGTTATTAGAGAAAACCTTTGAGCACATATCAGTAAATAGTCAACCAGCAGACCTCAGCAAGACCACACCACCAAAGCCAACTGGCTGATGATTGAAATTAGTAAACAGAGCTAGATCGTGTTGTGTATCAGGTGGGCTTGGAGTTCCATGGCAAGTTGTGGAAGGCCTTTGCGACCAGATTTATCCCAATGTACTCCACCAAACTTAAAGATTTTTAGCATTTAAATTCATCCCAGCCCATGTTTTGGGTGTTAGGGTGTTTTTAGATGCAGAGAGGAATAAAAGCCGAGGAGGTTTCAAACTTCAGTTTATTGTAGCTTCAAGTCTAAACCAAGTCAACGCATCAATATACATATATATACACAAGGGTAACCCTGAACTTAACCTGCTTTTAGATTTCCATAGAAGTGAGGGCCAAAAGAACAAATTACTAATCTAGTTCCCAATGGCAGTAATCAAAATTTAGTTACTTGGGACTCAAGAGCCACAATTCCAATTGGGTGTCCTGGCTGCCAAGTGGCATTATGCAACTGGTTACCATGAGAATTTTTTAGCCAATGTTAAACCAAACGCATAATGATTTAAGCCAAGGTAGTCAATGGTGTAATTAACCTTGGACAGTTGGTAAAACACTAATTAAGATTCTAACACAATGATTATTTTTGAAATGAGAAGAAAAACATTGGTACGGTTTTTGGTTGCCTATAGGGGTTGCTACAAGATTGCTTGTCATTAGATAGTACTAAATCTTGGTGTAGGCAAGAAACTATTGAATTTTCTAGGAAATATGTTGTTAAATAAAAGTTGTCTGAAGCATGATTGTAGAGAAAAATTTATGATCCTTTAAATGTTATTTCTTTTGCTAAATTGCCTACGGTAGTCTTTATCTAGATCCTCACACATAGTCAAATTCATTTTAGAAATTTTGGGTGTAAATATGTACAGAGTAAGAATAGGATACAAAAGCTAGATTAGATTGATGAACAATGGACCAGGGCTGTTGAATTTTGGTGAGAGAGTGTTGTAAATCTATTTGTTAGAAGTCACAATAACCACATACTCATGTCTAGAGAAAGCGACATTTAAATTTGGAGAGAACCAAGAAGTAAATTTTCCTATTCCATTTCTCTTTCACAACGAAGTTGATGATACATATAAGAATTGAATATTTTAAGATAGAAAGCTAAAAAAATTGCACTAAAAATTATGTGGAAGAAAGAGAATGTTAGAATAGTGAAGGTGCAAAATTAATAAGTCAAGATAACCAGTTGTTGAGTGAAAGGGAGAAGAGGTTAGTTTGATATGGAGAAAAGTGTTCAGCTTTTTTGAAAGAAATGGATTCTAAAGAAAAAAGTATATTACAAGAAGAAATGAAGACAAAAGGAGAAAGGGATGTTGTCGAAATAATATCAATGGAGGGATACCGGATACCACATTCACATTTACCAAACGAGGAATGAGTGAAATATACTAAAAATTTGAAGATCTATGCTGGTTGGGAAATAAGGAATTGCAGCAGAATACATAAAGTGATTCTCAAACAGAGGCAAATACTTGTGCACAATATCTATTTGATTATAATTCACATAAGTGAACTATCTTCAAATTTTGTTAAGAGGTGAGTTTGTGTTGTAACAAGTTATTCCATATAAAGTTTGCTCTCTAAATTGATGTGTGTGACGAATAGTAATCGTATGTATCACTTGGAATGCCTATCAATACAAGTATGATTGGACAAACATTAAGTACTAATTTTGTAATTATCAGATCAACTATAGTATCATCACTAGAAGAAATCCTTTCCAACACAAAGAGGTACGTTAGGACTGAGTAATGTGCAAATTATGGTTGGAAACAGGCAAGTTGATATATCAGTTCAAAATATCCACACCAAGAGGCATTGTAGTCAGCCAGCAAAATAACCAATTTCTTATTTTGCAAACCTACACTTGTAGCAACTGAACCTTCAATGATGCCTATGCCAAGTTGCCAACTGCACAAGGATCAAGTCAAGTTCTGTGAAGTATTTTTGGGCGAAATGTTGCTACATCCCCCATGACATGGTTCAATCTCAACTGCCAATGAATGTGCATTAGGAGATTTCGATGGAATTATCACAGTATTGAGGAACTGAGATTTCATCAGAACGCATTCACAAGTGTGAGATATTGTGGACGACAAAAAGAGTTCTTGCATCCAAATTACAAGCTACTTAGTTTGCTACTAATTTAATTAGCCGTGTGCATACTTAATACCGAAAGCATGATCCAACCCACTTGTGTTATATTAGAATCAATTAAAAGCAACCTTTTTAAAGGAGTTTGATATGCTTAAGTTTGTACAGCAAAATATTGCTCCTTTGAAGGAGATTAAACAAGAGTTGTTTGAAAGTGTTAGAGTATATGATGCTCAATTTTAGACTTCAGCATCTAAATTGTCATATGAGCTTGACCGAATGCAGTAGGCACAATGGTTAATTATATTCACTCTCCTACATGATAAAAATAAAACTTGAATAGTGAACAGAATTAATAATGCATACCAAGTAGATGAGTAAAAGTGTATCTTTTTTCGCACATTAAATATTGCAGAAGTAGACTAGAGATGGTCAGCCAAGGATAAGACTCAATCCAACTAGATCGTACTGTTGTCCTTGACAATATAAAATCTATTTAAAGGATCCAACAATTGCCAAGAGGAACTGAACCCTCGACAAACTAATTGTAATGTCCTCATTTTGAAATAGGATTTAATAATAAATACTAATATAAAAGAATAAAATTAAAATATAAAAGAAAAAATTAAAATAATTAAAATTTAGTTAAAGTTAATGAATGGTTAAAAGGCATGAAGTGAAAAGTTGTGACTCCCTCAAACATGAGGTATAAAAGGGAGGAGCGAACTTCATTTGGAGGGGGGAATTTTAATCCACAATCAGAAGTGCAGATCTGAATTAAATAACAAGACAGCAATGAGGAGACATGACCCTTTAAAGGGATATCTCTTTCCAAAGAGATGTGTCTCCTCAATGAGAGATGAAGGTATAAAGAGAGTAAGCAATTAAGATGAAGAGAGGGGAATAGAAATTCAGATTATGAGTTCAATATAGAAGGGTGCGGGCATCGATCAATGAATGGAATGAAGAAAGGAAGAAGGAATGAAGCATAGGGATTAAGGAAGGGTTAATGGGAGAAGAAAGGAATGGGCAGAAAATAAGGAAGTGACTTTTAAGGGCAGAAATGATGAAAGGTTGTGACCCTTGCAAAGAGAAGGCATGATTAAGGGGGTATGACTTCTCCCTCACAATGGAAGATATAAAGGAAAGGTCTCATTTGAGGAGGGGAAAGAGAGAACAGTTAGGAAAAAATATATTATCCTAAAAGGTAGCAATGAAGGGTGGTGACTCAAATCTAATGAAGGGTGGTGACCCAAGTCTTATGAAAGGTGGTGTCCCTTTCAACAATGAAGCATAAAGAGATCCTTCCAATCACTCAATGATCACTTATCAATCATCATTCCAACCATTCAAATCAAGCAAACAATCAATCAGCAAATCATTCTATCAAATCAGCATTCATTCAAACATCAAATCAGACTTCATTACATTATCACTCACCAATACCTCGAATCATACAATCAAGGGAATTCATTCAATCAATCATCGGATTAGAAACAGAGACAATAATAAAATAATAAAAAAATATCTAGTTCAAACAGAAAAGAAGATTACAAGAATACTGAACGCTGTAATAATCAAATCAGAAAATAGCTCGTAAATATTCCAATCAACTATGGTAATATGGCAATTGTTGTTTAGTTTCATATATATGAATTTATTGCACATATCTGTTAAACACTACAACAGTCTGTCAAAGGGAAGGAAGGAAATCTGCAATTAAGGGAGAACAGCTATAGGGCACCCCGCTACAGTGGCAAATAGGGAGAGAAGAGCTATTAGGGCACCCTATTACACTATGAAAGGGAGAGAACGGCTAAGGGCACCCTATTGCAATTTCCCTTCCAACACCTAAAATGAGGGATCGTTGATGAACCCAAGATTCTCCAGCCATGGAAGAATGGAGAGGGATTGCATGGAGGGAGAAAGAGCTGTCTTAAGGCACCCTAACATGCCTCCTTATTCCATATCTTATATGACTAAGATCCCACATACAAAATAGACTCTAACTTGGAATCAGGATTCAAATTCAAGATCACATTATTTGAAGAGATATTTTACTTGGTGAGATGTAACCCTAACCCTAATTTGTTGCAATTGTGATTCTAGGGCAAATTAGGAAGGGAACACTACACTAATGCTTATGAATATCCGAAGCCAATAAACAATTGATACGTAGTCAAATAATCCATATCATCAAAACATAAAAATAGGCATTGTACACCAACTACATCATCCCCCCAAAAGAAAAGGTCATCTTCCAAATGACGAGGAAAACAAGTAAGCATCAAGTAACATGAGGGAAGACTGTCCTAACTGATGACAATATTGTAGATGAAGACCTAGAAGCATACTTGGGAGCATAGTTTGCAAATTCGGACTCAAAGAGTACTTGGCAAATCAGATGAGTTTGGTGGGGATTTGGGGCAATGCCCCTAGCAGGATCGAGGGGTAGAGACCCCCCAAAGGAGTCTAGGGGCAACACCCCTCCTAAGATCCAAAGTCGAGCCCCCACCACCAAGCCCAAATTTAGAGCTTCAAAACCACACAAACCTTCATGAGGCACAACATTTTTATGATTTTGTAAATGGAAAAAAACAATGCTTATAAATCCAAAAAACAAAGCTTTTGGAGTGTTTAACCAATGTACGCTTGTATATGAATAATGCTTCAAGCCAACCAACCAAGGACACCATTTGATTGCACATTGAAAGTTGAGCATGTTGCACCCAATTAATTGTTGATCCTAGATAGTACTAAAATAGGGGTGTATTTTGTCTGTGCCCAACTACACACAATGCTGGAAGCCAACTATGGTTGTAGTCTATATCAAAGGGGCTTTGTACCAAGCACAAGTTGTACGGTGTTTGCAAGTGTAAGGCTATAGGTTGTATGACGAAGTCTATAGGATGTACAAGGGACGTAAGGCCAAAGTGAAACAAGGTCATACGATAGCTAGATTGCCACTAGGATGCATGAATAATTTTCTTCAAGGATGTACAACAGGAGCGGAGTGAGGAAAGGTACTATGTATGGCAAATATGGAATGGTGTATACAACAACTTAGATGTACAGAAAAATTCAACTATCAAACCATGAAATAGGATGGATGAGGATCATTTGACATGTAGAAGAGATCATACAACATGCAAAAGAGGTCATACAACAATGCAAAATATGGCAAGTCGGAGGGTGCTAATCTAAGGCCACATCATGCCAAGACAATGGAGACTAAATGTTTTGAGAAAGATGCACAATGAGCCAAGGAGGAAAACGTATGGAATTCAATGAAGAGCATTTTGCATTTTTAAAAGTGAAGAACATAATTTTGGTGATTGATTTTTCATCTTTTATTTTATTTTCTGCCTATTCAAAAAATTTGCTTTTCCCTTTATCATAATTTTGCAATGAAGTTGATCTGACTTGACAACAAGTATTTGTATGCTCCAATTAAAATAATTTACTGCTAGTCCTCTAAGACATTTCGTCATTAATTTTGTGATATTTGGTAAGTTGGATGCTTCAGCTGGAATGAAAAGTGTTATCTTTTGCAAACCTTGTACTGCATCCAACACACGGATTATCCAACTTTTTGTTGATCTCTATAGCTTCATTTAAATTACAATTCGTTGAAAATACATTATAGTGCTTCATTTGGCAGTGAAACGAGCCACAGAGAGATTTTGCTTCATCTTCTAAACATGACTATAATTCCAAAAGCCCTTCCTCATTCAATTCCATTGAACCCTAATCCTACTTCTCCATCCATTCTTCTTCGGAGTCTAAATTTGACGAATCTAAGAAAGCGACTTCCTCACCGACTATTTGGTTCTTCAATTCAATTATATACTTCAAACCCTTGTTCTCAATGGAGATTGTAATTTTTTGTCCAATTGTGATCGACTTTGGTTGCTACCAACCAATTCCAACCCAACAATGTGTCATATGTTATGTGCATTCTCATATCTATTGTTTGTTCATGATAAATATGGATGATGTTTTAAGAACAAAGGCTAAGTAAGTTTAGACTTTCACGCAAGAGCATCCTTGAAATGGTCATCTTTAACTAGTACAAACTAATATGCAAAATTCAGTGATAAATGGACTTCAACAAATCTCTCACAGCAATCCCTGGAGAGTGTTGAACTTCAGATGAGCTCTAAAGCCCCTTCAGGATTTGAGTGATAGGTCAACGTAGCATTTCAGACTCATTTGGGGTGGTCATGGGTTCGCACAGGATAGTAGGGTGGCCACGTGTATGCCCATGCAAATAAAGGAACCACAACACAACCTACTGCTTCACACTCCTGCTAGATTCTCTCAAACAAAATTGTCCTTGTAGATCAAGCTAAATTTAAGGAAGGCTTGTGCTTCATTTTCCCTTTTTCTAGAGTAGCTGACTAAATAGATTAAAATGTTAACATTTTACTACTTAAAATAAACAAAGTAGGGAGCTAATCTATTCAAAGGGTGGGGTCTTATGGAGGGGGGCTTCCAAAAAAAATTTCAGTGGATGCTGCTGAAATGTTTTAGGAATATTTTTAAGTGGGTGGTCCCATGAATATTATAGTGCAATTTAGACCTAAAAGTTTAAGCTAATTTATGGCAGCTGGTGGTCTCATGAATTTTATTATTTTGCATATTCAATTCATCGGACTGAATAAATGTAAACAAAATAAATTAATTTGTGAAAATTTAAAAATTCAGATGATTGACAAATAACAGAAAAAAAATCCTAGCTCTACACCAAACACACCTGTTCAAACCTTCAAACTAAACTATAAGAGCTGCTATTAGCAAATTAAAGATTTTAATATCAATCCTACAGTTTTGTTTTGTTTTTTCTTCATAACCCCCTCCCCTTCAAAATAAATCCTGAAGCCCCCTCATGAAACACCGGCCTAATCCTCTCAATTTCACTTGCATTTACAATCTCAGCTGTTTATTTAAATCTGATGCATTTACTGTTTTATATCAATTTATTAGATCTAAAACCGTAACGTTGCGTTTCTTTCCCTACATCGATATATCGAAAAACATAATATTTGATACAATTTCGATAGGTCTAAGCATAGTTCCCCTGAGAAACACGCAACTGCCGGACCGCAGTAGAAATGACCACAACAGAATTAAAATAATCCGTGATAAGCGTGATTTTGAATTAAAAAGAAATCTACAGCGAGGAAATTGGCTAAACTTATTCTAAATCTAACTTCTGAATCAATATCGCAGTAGACGTGAATCTAAAGAAGAACATCTGGATCTCATTTTTCCAATATTTAAAAATCCAACCCCTCCTTCCCCGGGATAAAAAATTACAATTTGCAAACAACAGATAATAAGTACCTCCTGTAAAACCAAACGAGGGTTCCCTCCTTTCCTGCTGCCGAAAGAACGAATACCCCCGTCTCTCACAAGACAATTATATCCTTTTTTAATAATTAAGAATGACACCAAAAAAAGGGTTGTTCAGATACTCGTGTCAAATTTATCATGAACAAACAATAGATATTTATAAATTTATGTTAGGTTTTTAAACATAGAAATTAATGTGAAAAATTTATTACAACCTCAATAGCCACAATGATGGGAAACCTCAATAGTCACAAATAGATTATAAGTATGAGTGTCATTTTATCCAATATTATTCTTAATATACCTACAATTTCTTGTTGACAAAGTAGTACACAAATACCTAAATAGCTCAAATAACTTGTGTATATGACAGTATACATACACTCCAAACTCTTGAGAATGAATATACACATAACATTGCTTTGTAATTTGAACTCTTTTAATGAATGTTGGTTCATTCAATATTTAGCAAAGAAATAGACATCATTAGTTACCACATTTTTGCGAGGAAGTGTAAAATTAGTATTTACTATTTGATTATTGAAAAGTGCAATGTTTGAGTAGAATGTAGAGAGATGGAACACATTGTGCTCAATGCATCTCTACATGGCCTACTATGTATGTATCATGATTGGCACAATAACACATGAAATGGCTCAATAAAAGAAATATTCAAAAAATAATAATATTTTAATTTTAAATTCCTAAATTAACAAAAGAATTAAATTAATCTCTTTCAACATTGGATCTAGGCCCTTCCCGTGTATTTACCTTAATCAAAACATTGAGAATAAAATTAGTACAACATCAAAGAATATTTAAGTTAAGAATGAAATTAATATAAACTAACAACTTATTAGCAAATATTTCCAGAATTGAGCAATTGTTAGGCTAGGCACATATATAGAAAAATAAAATAAAAGTTCCTCACTCTTTTCACATTGTATGGCAAAAGAGGGTGGTGCAATTATCTTGTCATTGATTTGATCCTCTCACATGAGAAAGGTCAATGTCACCAACGAGATATATTCAAGCATGATAATAAATGCAGCATGAAAGCTTGATTAAAGCCAAGCTTAATATATAGGATGAAAACATATATATAAAGCATCATCCCCACACCATTGCACTTGAGTTTTACTTAGACAACATCCTTTCACCAAAAGAATAAAAAATTATTATTATAAAAAAAATTAAGGAAGCACTCTTTCATTGCTAAAAATTGAAGACTTCATAATGAAGAGATATTTTGAGCAACCATCTTATATCCAAGATAGTCTTTCCATCCCTAATGTAAGCTAGGAAGCTACAAAGAAAGTTGTGCAACTATAAAATCAATTAAATAATAGAAATATACAAAACATAATATAGAAATGATGTATATACCTTGTAATGTGGTGTAAGAAATTATCAACCCTAGGATTTCACGAGAATAAATTTGTTGGAAGTGAGATGTATGTGTCCAATCTAAAAAATCCTCCATTTGAATCAATAATAGTGAATCCCTCACAAAAATTCATAGAGATTGACAAAGAGAAATACATATTTTCCATTATCAAATCATTAGAGATGCTAGTTGTTGTGAAATCAAACATATAATCACGTAATTTATTTTCTACAAAAACAAAATCATACAAGACTTCCTTAAACAAAGTATAAGATCTACCAATATTTAATCAAGAAAATGAATATAAGTTTAATAACCATTTTGGATATGTGCAATTATTAAAAAATATAATACATGCACAAGTTAAGTTATATGCAATATCCTTGTATTTTTTCTATTGTATAATGATTGAATAGATACTCTCTCTCTTTTTCTCTCTCTCTGTCTCACTCTAAAAGAAAAATTATATGTTGTCTACTTGTAATTTTTTTAATATATATGATTGAATTAATAAACTATATGTTTAAAAGAATCTAGTTATATTCTTCCATTTATGAAGGTATGAAAATGTGAACTAAATAAGATAGAAACAATGCAATGCAAGATCAAAATTCACATTCATGCTCACTCAATTAAACATAAGATCTATGAATAAAATAAAATGATCTAAACAATAATACCATAGAAAACACCTTAAATTACTTCATTGTTACTTGAATGCTTGATGTAGATTTGCTCTCAGATTTTGTAGCATAACTTTGATATGATCATGATAGTATGAAGGATTGCACAATGCTTGTAATAGATGCTTGATTAATGCCTGACAGTGATAGTGCTAGCTTGATAATGATAATGATAGATGCATGCATGACAATAGATTGGATAGAATAATTGATCATAATAGTGCTAGTTAGGGAAAATGAATGAGTGAAGGTCTTATTTATGTGTCTCACTTCACATTTGATCAATGGTGGAGATTAACTAGAAAGATCAATGGATGAGAAAATTTGACAGAGGGTGGGACTTATAATTAGAATATACATTGATGAGGTTGAAGGATAAAGAATGTGTAACTACATAGAGGAAATAAACTATAATGTCCCCTTTCTAGGAGACAGGTAGACGAGCATGGTTGGTCTATTATTTGGGTTCCCGTAGGTCAGCAAAGTGGCTAGGGGACCCATCCAAGGGTCATGGAGTTTTGCAGGGGACTTTGTAAACCATTTCAGGCACTCAGATGGCAATTCCTATTTTTTAGGAGACTGTTAGTTGACTGTTTGACCACCAAAGGGTCGAGGAGCATAGCAAAGTAGCTTAGGAGTCTTTATCATCGATTTGAGACAGTCTCCTAATTTCTAGGAGCATCCCTACTTTTTAGGAGAAGACTGCCAGTTACACTACCACATTCAGTCATCATCCTTAGACAAGTGACAACATTCAGTTTTCAGTTGGAGGAGGCTTGGTGTTGGAATTTGAATAAAATTAAATATTAAAGTTTTGACTTTAATATTTAATTAAAATGGAGTTAAGTGATTATAATATCATTTTATAATAATGTAATAAAGTGTCATAAAAGACCTCATGGCACGCCTCCCTAGATAAATATAAGTTTGTTTTAAAAGGGGGCCACTTTATTATAATGAATAAGACCCTTATTGGATCAAACTTCAATAATAGAGGAGAGTTTATTAATAAAATGCAAGTTATGACTTTATAAAGTTGAGATACAAAGTAACTTTATAAAATTTCATTATAAAGTTAACTGCACAAAATAAACTAAGGAAATATGTAATAAAGTGCAATTATAATAATTCTTAGACTTGGACGCCACTTTTGGAGGGGAAAACAAATTTAATGAAAATTAGAATGTGGCGTTGAGTTTCAAAAGTATTTTAATAAAACATTATAAAGTGTTTTAAAATAAAGCATGGAAACCCTAAAAGGTATGTTTAGGGTTGGAGGCAAATATAGTGACTTGCTGGGCATTCTTTGGGGATTCATTATTCATTTTTTACATTAGCTATTTGGAATTTGAGCTCTGCAAATGGATCTCAGCAGCAAACAAGCCTCCATGGAACGAAAACTCTTTAGGGATCAATGAATTGGATGTCCACCCAATTCATAATTGTGGGGAATTCATATAGGATTATTGTTTGTGCTTCAATTGAGAATTATACCAGCACATTCAAAATATTATCAGCAGAGTCAGACTTTGTACTGCAGATTTAGGAAGATTTGGAGACCCCCAAAGGCGGTCGTACCATTTCTTGTGCGAGTCGTACTTGCCCCTTGCTGGTCATACCACTTGCAACCCTCTGGCTTCTCCATTTGGGCCATACAATTAAGTTGAAGGCTGAAAATTGTTATCATCTTCATTGTCAACACTTGCCTACGGGGGTTTAATGCATTATATAGGCTACAAATGTCAATTGGGATCTAGATCAAGGATTCTTTGCGGAAAATTCAAGAAATTCAATAATTTGATCTGGAGGTCAAGCACATTTCTTAGCAGTTTTAGTATATTTATTTTTAGTAATTATTGTTGAGACAAATAAAGCTCATTAAAGCCATTTCTAGCTTACGGGTGCTCTTAGATTGTATTTTGTACCAAATTCTTCAATAAAGTTTTCCTCAGTTTGGGCATTGGACGCCTGGTATGCCATTCTACTATCCCGGTGGATTAGAATTCTTAATTTTGAAAACTATTCTTTTGTTGTTCTTAAAATCGAAATTCTAAAATTAAAAATCAGTTAATTATATTCTTGCATTTATTGGCATTTGATCATGATTAAATACTATGCAAACTATTGAAAAACAAACCCAAGCAAAAACCCTCGACAAAACATTCATAAAACATCATTACAGCAACTTGGAAACAAGAAAAAAATTCAATTAAGACTGGTTAGAGATCTTTTAGTGGTATCAGAGCCTTGATTCTGCTTGCCTAAGGGTAGAAATCAGTTTGCTTCATTTGTCGATTACATCAATGACCGGAATTAAGGGTGGAAGATTATTACCTACCTTTTTTCCTGCTTCACTAATGAAGGAAAAGGTACCTAGCTATGAGAAAATAATGAAGGATCCTACAAAGTTAAGAGAAACTCAACCTTAGAACAATCAGGAATGGCAGTGTTTAGATGTTGCACATTCAAGGAAAACTAGCCACTCTAAGGTTTCATCTCCATCAACAAGTACAAGTAAGAGGCCTCATGCCAATGCATTCAATGATTCAATTATGAGTAGCCACCATAAGTATAGTACTCTTCCTAAGCAAATGTATGTCCTCCTTCCCTTCACAAAATTTATGGGTGTACTTGAAAAGGATGATGATGATTTGGTATCTATAAGTTCAAATCAGCAATGTAAGAGGAAAGATTATTAGAATGAAGTATGCAAAAATCTACATGAATACTGGATGTAGCAATGTAAGAGGAAAGATTATTAGAATGAAGTATGCAAAAATCTACATGAATATTGGATGTAGCAATGCAACTAACAGTCTTCTCCTAAAAAGTAGGGATGCTCCTAGAAATTAGGAGATTGTCTCAAATTGATGATAAAACCTCCTAAGCCACTTTGCTATGCTCCTTGTCCCTCCAGTGGTCAAACAGTCAACTGGTAGTCTCCTCTTCAAAAATAGGAATTGTCATCTAAGTGCTTGAAATGGTTTACAAAGCCCCCTGCAAAGCTCCATGACCCCTAGATGAATCTCCTAACCACTCTGCTGACCTATAGAAACCTAGATAATAGGGCAACCATGTTGATCTACCCGTCTCCTAGAAAGGAGACATTACATAAATAAAATATTAATTTTATTTATTTGATATGAGAAAATCAAATAAATTATATGAAATTTTTTAAATATTAAGAAAAATGTTAGCTAATTAAATAATTTTTAAAAATACTTAATTATAAAAGAGAAATTACTTGAATAATAAAATTATTTAAATAATATCAGAAGAAAATAGAAAAATCAATTAAATAAAAATATATTTAATTAATTATGGTAAAAATTGATAATGAATTGATCAAATAAATTTTTTTTTAAATAATAGATGAAAAATTATCTAATTAATGTGGATAGAAGAATTGGTGAGAAGGTGATGACATGACAAGCTGAAATGCATTAGCCATTTTTGGATTTCTACACCACATATGAAAAAATGATAGTTATAAGATGCTTCTATTAAATAGTCACAGACATTCCTAATATGGTAAAACAAAATGAATTAGACAGTAAAACATTGAGCATTAGCTATCTTTTGATTTAAACACATTTAACAAATGCAGATAGAATAAAATGGTGATTAATTCATCATCATCATCATCATCATCATCATATATATATATATATATGTGTGTGTGTGTGTGTGTGTGTGTGCGTGTGTGTGTGTGTGTATGTATATATGTATGTATGTATGTATATATATATATATAAAATTAATTAATGAAAGTTATGTAAAAAATCATATTCATTCAAATGGTTCTACCTCATTTATTGTGCATTTCTTCTAAATATGATAATTTTGAAGAAGTTTAGAAATTGTCATATGATTCCAGATAGTACAAACACTAATATGTTTTGAAAACATCTACTAACTCAAACATAAAAATGACACTTAATTCACATATTTGCTCAATGATAACAAAATACAATAAATTAGCTAAATGGAAAGTGTTTATTTATGTGAAGCCTAAATAGAGTTCTTATCTCCATCTTTAAAAAAAAATTAATTGAATACAAAAATAAATGTAAGCTAAAATCTTATGTGTTTCCCATATCATTTAGGATATTTTAATAAAAATATTTTTTAAAATATAATAAATGTAAGGTAAAAATCTTTTTCATATATTACGAATATTGATTTATTGCAACATGACAAGATTTTATATATGTTAATCACTCTCATACACTTGATGAAAAAATGATAGTTGTGGGATGTTTCTATTGTATACTCCTATACGCATCTAACATGATGAAATAGAAGGATATATAATATTTCATATGTACAACTATGACAGAAGATACACTCATATAATCAAACAATTATGAATTCACTCAACAACATGTCTATAAAATAAAATGTCAAATACATGAATTATGAAAAATATACTAAAAAAATATCTTCATATAGATGGCTTTATTTCATTTATTATGTATTTCTTGTAAATATGGTAATTATGAATAAGATTAGAAAATATCATAGCATTCCATAGAGTACATATGTTAATTATTTTAACATCATCTACAAATTCAAAAGTAAAAATTACAATTAATTTGAAGACATTTACTCAATGGTGACAAAATACAACAATTTAATTGAATGAAATGTGTTTATTTATGTGAAAACTAAATAGAGTTCTTATCTCCATCTAAATAAATTTAATTTGATTAGAAAAATAAATTCAAGCTTGAGATCTTAGTGGCTCCCCATCATTTATCATATATTACAAATGTTGATTTATTACAACGTGATAAGGTTTCATGCTACAATCATGTATTTATTGTAATTTCGATGATAGTCTTTTTAATCTCTACCATAAATGCATGTAAACATCTAGTGTTCATCACTAAGTGAATGCTTACTAGCACAAATATATTAAAGAATAACCAAGAAGATGCTTTGAAAAATAAATTATATAAGAAATTTCAAGTGATGTGAATATGGTGATATAAAATAATTTCTTTTATTATAATAAAATAATAGCATGTCTATATTTTGAAAAATCTATGTAAAAGACACCAAGAGATATTATTTTGGCATTTTCTATTTGCTTAAAAACAAATCTAATAAATATAAAAACCTAGAAAAATGATAATTAATATAATATATTAAATATTAATAATATATATAATAAATAAATATATTTATATTGATTAATAATTAAGATATTATAAGATATGTAATTCTATATCTTATATATTAATTTGTAAATTTCTACCATGCACACTATACTCTTACTCTTTTATGCAGTTAATTTTTAAACTTAGTCTAACCAAATATAAATAGATCTCTAAAGGTAAAAAAAGAGTATGATGCCACGTAAAAACTAACTCTTCCAGTTGAATTGCACTACATGATTTATTAGTGATGTACCTATTAAAGATGAATTGTTTAGTGAAAAAACTCAAACATATTTTTAAATTTCATATTGTTTGGTTTATTTCATGTAATTGTCATTGTGCATAGGTAAAGTTGGAGAGATTTACATAAATATTTAGCTAATGAAAATGATGGGAAAATGGTGTGAACATAGAAAAATGTTCATTTTTATTGCAACATCTAATTCAAAACATTCTTAATTTGAAGTGATGTTTATTCGTGAAATTAATCATGAATATAATTTCCCACATCAACTATATAAACGTGATTGCTTCAAATTATAATAATTTCATTAAATACAATTCAAATTTCATATCTCTAAACATAAAATTTTACCATCCAATATTTGACGTCAAGAAAATGAAACAATAACATGTAGAGAAGACAATTTTTTTTTTTGATCGATATAAAGAAGACAATATTACACATGAACAACCACACAAAAAAACATGTTACAAAACTTGCAAAAATAAGAAAAGGCCTGCAAAAATAATACTCTTGCACTTTAAAATGCTTTTTAATCTTAGCATATTAAGAAAATTTTGGGTAGCATGTTATTTCCCATGTGATTGATTATGCACTTTGTGAGTTAAAAATTATGCCTCAAGTTACTCACTTTCTATGGGAAGACTTGGAAATATTATTCCTTGTTATTTGATACAATCTAGCTAAGTAAGATTAATGAAGATTTGATCAAATAAATAATTGAAAATGCAAGTATTGTATAATGCAATCTACAGTTAACATGTTTGTTTGTATTTACATTATCATATAATGCAATCTATTACTTAATTTTCAATGAATGTTAAATCTTTTTTCTTAATCATACATACACAAATTACTAAAATGTTGTTGCTACAACATATATGACGTGTGACTATTTGTTTAAATAAATATTAAAACTATTAGACAAAGTTAAGCTAAATATAGCTAATATTTATAACTTTGGGTATATTAAATGTAAATAATAAAATGTATATTTATTAAAATCTTTAAAGTTTTTATAGTTTGGTTAACAAAAATATAAAGCTAAAAACTTTATATTGACATAAATAGTATATTTAATAGAATCTTTAATGTTTTGGCTTGTATTCGATTTAACTATGAGGATTTATGTTGTGAATAGGAATTCAAAGAATCAAGTTTATTGAATTTACAACATAGAAAATTATTGGAATGCAATTCAAGTCAATAGAAAGCATGCACACCAAAAAAAGACAGAAGTTTAACAAAACATTCAATATTTTTATTGCATATTTACAAGAATAATGTATATTATAATTATATTTAGTTTTCTTTGTAATTGATGGAAATTCTAGACAATCTTTACATTTCTTACCTTGTATTTGTAGAATAAGTTCAAGATTTGACAATCTCTACACATTCAAATGTACTAGTTAGTTTAACTTCTTATTGTTCAAGAATTTTGTTTGCATTAAACTAACTCTGTATGACACATTGAACATAAAAAATGTGTCGGAATTTCAAGAATAGAAGTGTGCATACACAAATAAGCTTGTGATTTCCTATTGCAAAAAGTGGTCAGAGTAGCAACAAACAATATTTTGAAATCTGGAACTTTGTATTATTTACATTAATAGAAACAATTGGCTGTGAAAAAATTCTCTACTTAGCATTCAAATTCATCATTTTGTAACAAAATATAAAAAATTGTAGAATTCAGTAAAACATTTTAGCATTCTTAAAAAAATTTAAAAAAACTAACATCAAAGCCCACATTACAAAAAAACACAATTATGAAGTAGAAGAAGACTTGTAGCCTTTTTCCCTAAAACAAATCATTTTCACACATCGCTATGTAGGCAATACTATGATTGTGTTATAATGTGCTTGCATTCCTATGAAAAAATGGCCCTCCCTAGAGTTCATCTCTTTCACTTCATAGAAATGCAAGCAGATTACAATGTGATCATGTTTCTATGATCAAAACCTTAACATAAATTCAAAACATGTAAAAATTATATGGTCAAAAAGCTAAGAGAGAGCTTAACATTACTATCATATTTTTCTAACTTGACATTGAAAGATGTGCAAACCTCATGAATAGCATGCTTGACATTCTGTCATTTTTTTAAAAAATTGCCAAAAATAACTCTAGTCATTAACATGTAAATCTAATCCTTTGGGTTGTCTCCCAAAGGAAAATCCAACCCCAAGGGTTGGAAATTCACAATGTAGGGAATATTGTGAATGTGTTATAATTGCTTGCATTCTTATGAAAAAATGGCCCTCCCCACTATTCATCTCTTTCAATTTAAAGAAATGCAAGCACGTTACAATGTGCTAATGTTTCTATGAAGAAAAAATCTCCCCTTGGACCCCACCATCACTCTCTCTCCCTCCTTCCCTCTCAACTCTCCATCTCACCTCAAGAGAATATAGATATAATTAAATAATGTCATTATTTAGTTATTTTAGCCATGTGTGAGGTGAAAATACGTGGAAATGGTAAAAAGTAGGGTGGGATGATGTCCCCTCAAGAGAGCTAAGGGTAAAATAGATCCCAAGAGGTCTCTTAAAGAGATAGAGGATGGTAAAAAGTTGTACCATGGTGTATACAAGATGAATTGAGAGAAATCATGGCGAAATGGTGTATATGCCATGAGTAGAGATCTAACCATGGATTAGGATTGGAAATATGGATCAAGAGTTGCCTGGATGATAGGATTTTAGATTACATGGATCGACATGTTAGATGATGAAATCTCATGAGGTTGTAATTCAATTATAATGACACATGATTTGGGTTATGGATGAATGAGGATAAAGATTAAAAATAGATGATGGATACAATATTTTATAGTAATTTTATGTGCAAGGCAAAACCCTTTATTTTTTTGTAGCTCTTATCATGATGACGATGTGGCATGTGCATAAGGGAAAGCATGTAAATAAAGAAGCAAAAAATAGAATAGTGATCTAAGAGACACGTTGTTAGCACACCATCATATGAAATATGAGGGCAATTGTGATGGTCTGATGGATGGAAAAATGACACTGCAAGCAACAAAAAAATATAAACTCAAAAATAGATGAAAGTGGGAAGTTAAAGATAATAAAAATGAACATAAATTGACACTGACATAGACAAAGACAAGCAATAAAGAAAGAACATGAAAAAATATGAGTTGGTATCTAATTAAATATTGAAGTTGTGGTTGGAAGGGATGACAAGTGGGGTGGAATAATAGCTCGATGATGGAGGGTGGATAAATAGATTCCAAAAAAGGATTGAATCATGAAGGAATGTGGCAATAAATGCTAATGAAAAGGTCATTCTCTAATGGATATACGTGTGTTATTTCCATTTCCTATAAAGTGTTAGCAAGGGGATGCCCCCATTTGAGTGTAGAATTAAGAAAAGGGTATGTAGTGGACATGAAATAAAATAGAATGAAAAGATAGAGGAAAGTGGATGGATAGATGGGGGAGGGTGGAGGAGTGAAAGTGAGGGGATGTGTTGTTTGTTGAGCAATATGATGGAAGATGATTTGAATAGGTAATGCATGTAGAGGGAATACTGGTACTAGATGGGAAGAATGATGGAAGGAGGAAAATAAAGGATAACTAAGGGATTTCAGTGAACAATATGAGGTGAGGGAGGTAATAGATGGACGAAATGTGATGGTGTCAATAATATGGAATGATGCATGCTCATGAAAGGAAGCTAAGATAGCAAAACAACTTCCTACACTAGTCTTGAGAGGAGGGTAGTGCAAAAACCTTTTTTAGATCTTTATAACAATCACAAAAAATAGGAAAAATAAACATAAATAGCATGAAAATCACAACTGTTAGAATTCATGAAATGCGAATCCCACAAGCCCAGTTGTCTTCTACAAGAATACCTGTCACACATAAAGAGAGAATTGAACATCAAAAAATAATTGAAGACAATTAACAATAATTGAATGTATTGCTTTGAAATTGCTTAATTACAATGAAGGATATGACATCCTTATAAAGAAATCTAACTCTAAAGATAGAAACCCTAAATGGTGGAGTCGACAAGATAGACTAAGAGTTAAAATAGAATGCATGAATCAATCATGTATGCACAAAAAGCATAATAGACTAATTAATGCATGATACTCTCGAAATTCTAAACATAGTTTGCTTTTCCTAGTTTGCATTATGCATGGAGATAAATATTAATTTATTAGTAATTAATTATTTAACTAACTAATAAATGCCAATAATTAATTACTAAATAAGGCATCAATTATTTAGTGAATTAATATAATTAAGTGAATAATTAATATATGAATTATTTATTCCAACACCCCCCTGAATGCACAACTGGGAGAGAGGCAAAGATATAGGAAAAATCATGCAAAGATGTATGCAAGATGAGTCCCGACCTAAAGCTTGATGAGGTACTCATGAACAATCATACAAGTTTCTCAGAAATGGAGTAAAAGAGAAAACCCAGTGGGAACAAAACTCCTCTCCAAAAGAGAAACAAAAAACAAGCATGAAAAAACACTGAAGCATGAAGAAGCTGCAAACATTATCTTAGAATGACTGAAATGATGCTGAAAATCTAACCTCAAAAACAGGAATGCAAGAGTGTCAATATGGTAAGTATTCCATCTCATTGACAATGCATGGTTAAATGGCTATTGCATCTCATAGTACATAGGAACAAGTACGTAAGTGCTCTATCTCACAGACAATGCATGGGTAAATGGCCCTTCATCTCCTAGTACATAGGAACAAGTAGTGAATACATAGAACACTCCAACACGAAACCAAGGAAGCATTATCAACAATAGTAGAAACCCCCCCCCCCCCCCCCCAATAATGTTGACAAGGGAGAGGTATGACATGTACATTGAATCTAAATGCTATTCTCCATGATGCTGAAAAAAAAATAGAGATCTAAGACAAGAAAGATGAAGCTCATATCACAGGAGGGCAGAATAGGGCCAGAAAGTCATTGATTACTTTGGAAGGAATAGATAGTAGGCTGGTAATATATATACAAAAATAACCTAAGATCTAGATAGATCTCTGAATCATCTTTCCGATGATATCTCGTTTGTGAAAAACAGAGTCCGAATGCACAATATATACCTCAGGGAGTGCAAACAACAACTTCTAACTTCAATTGGAAAAAAGTATTATGAAATGAAAAAATAAAAAACAAATACGTCCATATCCGGATAGGGCTCAGAAAGAGCTTTCCAACGATATATGGTTTGTGTGATTTCGACTCTGTATGCTCAAGTCATGAGCAAAATACCAACCCCCTCTTTTAGGGCACAAAGAGGGTCAAAGAGGGGCCATGCATGTTGACTATACCGCATGATGTCAGCATGACATCATGCTGATACCAACGGCTGGAAAAGCTACTAAAGGTACTTTGACTTCTTTTAATTGATTAAAAAATTAAACTTTTTGAAATAGCATGCACCCACTTGATTTTATTATTTTTTAAATAAAAATATAAAAAACCCAACAATGAATTTTTATTTTTATTTTACCACCCAATTGATTTTTTTTTGGAAAATATTTATGATGCAGGTCTAGGTATGGTCATACGGATTTTTGTGCCTCGGAAAATGTGCCAATCAAAAAGCATGCCCCTAATGTCGAAAAATAGGCAAATTATATATCAAAATTCATGGAATTGACCTTTTGAATCCAACCGTGAGGTCCTTTTGGGCCCAAAAAGCTCTGAATTTTCAGGCACCCTCTAGAATATAGAAAACCCTTGAACTTTGAACTCTTGCAAAATGGACTTTGTTATCGGATTTCAATGAAACGAAAGGCGATCCTCACTTTCTCGAGCCTTCTGGAACTGATGGTGAGCTCCAAATCAACCCAAGGTGAATAAGAATCTTCGGATCTAGAGCTTTGATACCATGTTAGAATTCGTGAAATGCAAATCCCACAAGCCCAGTTGTCTTCTACAAGAATACCTGTCACGCACAAAGAGAGAATTGAACAACAAAGAATAATTGAATGTATTGCTTTGAAATTGCTTAATTACAATGAAGGATATGACATCCTTATAAAGAAATCTAACTCTAAAGATAGAAAACCTAAATGGTGGAGTCCACAAGATAGACTAAGAGTCAAAATAGAATGCATGAATCAGTCATGTATGCACAAAAAGTATAATAGACTAATTAATGCATGAAACTCTCAAAATTCTAAACATAGTTTACTTTTCCTAGTTTGCATTATGCATGGAGATAAATATTAATTAATTATAAATAATTAATTAACTAACTAATAAATGCCAATAATTAATTACTAACTAAGGCATCAATTATTTAGTGAATTAATATAATTAAGTGAATAATTAATATACGAATTATTTATTCCAACAACAACATGGTGATTTATGTGGGGAAAACCATTTAGAAAGAAAAACCCCACACTTCCAAAGCTACAAAATATATTATTCAAAAATCAATAAGATTTATAATATATTTGCAAAGGAAGCTTCTCATGAGTATCCCTTACTAAATATCCATTGCGGCCCCCAGATCCCCCTTTGAGGGGATGTACCTCCTATATCCCATAGGGGGTATCACCCCCTCGTGCTAACCTATCAGCAATAACCTTTTGTTATTGAAAGATTGAGACAACATTTTCCTAATAGCCTGTAGACTAATTGATAAAAGAGCATCCCCGGTTCACAACAACCTTGCATCAACCAAAAACATTTTCCTTTTTGTTTTGTTTGCAGTTTCAGTTTTCTTTCTATGTGTCCCGGTTTTGGCTCACCGGATCCTGTGGAGTTGGATTCTACTTGAAGACTTGATCATCTTTCTTTCTTTTAGACCGCATCTCATTTGGATCACTTTCCGACAAGATATCACTACCGGTTTCCATGACAGTTTCTTATTACCGGTTGCCTGAGACCTATTCTGGTGATCTGCCAGAACCCATTCTGAAGGTTGCGGAGCCTTGAGCATTGATCTCGATGTTTCTTGGCATGTGGCCGACCTTCTACGTTTCATCCTTTGGATTTTCCAGAGGAATCTCTTGGCGGAGGCCGACCTTGTTCATTTTACATGTTAGGTCTTGTTCTTTGGGTTTTGATCCCTTTTGGGCTGATTGGATCCTTTGGATCGATATATATATATATATATATATATATATATATATATATATGCTTTAGAATGTAATCAATTAGAATCAATCAGAGTATCAGATAGATAGAATGTGCCTAGAAGATAGATCTTTCGATTCAAGGTCTTGGTTGTGACCTATTCTACCAGGTTTGTATACCGGTATGTTGTAACCCGGTTGTTACCGGTTGGATGTAATCAAATTTCATGCAATAAAACTATCTGTTCTGCATTGCCTCCATCATATCCATGTGTTTCCGTTGTGTTTACTCTTGCTGATCAGTCTGGATTGATCTCCTTGAGGTCCCTCCTCACCCCAGTGACTGCTTCAAGTGGTATCAGAGTGAAGTTTCATTTTGGAGGTTGCGTGTCTTGAATTTTGTTGTAGGGTGGTGGATTGCGGATCCGACCTACAATTGCAGAGGACTAGCGTGAATCAATGGCACAAAGAGGAACTAGGAATGGTGTAGCACGTGGGAATGCAGACCTTGTTGTGATGGAGATGTTGCGAGGAATAGCAACCCAGTTAGAAGCTGTGGAGACATCCTAGAGAAGAGGCCGACATATTGAAGATGTAAGCAAAGATGAAGGAGAAGAAGCCTCGACAGAACAAGTAAACCTACCGGCAGTTGATCCAAATGAGGAAAGGATTTTAAGGGTTTTGAGTAGGGCGAACACTAAACCTCATTTTACCCCACCAAAATATGATGGGAAGTTAGATTCGGATGAATTGATGGATTAGATCTCGAAGATGGAGAAGTATTTTGATTTTGAAAACACTGCAGAAGAGAGGAAGGTGAAATATGCGTGTACCCGGTTGAAAGGTCATGCATCTCTTTGGTGTGAGCATTTTCAAGTTGATAGACAAATAAGAGGTAAAGAAAATATTAAGATATGGGATCGGATGATTGCTAAGTTGAAATCAAAGTTTGTCCTGACGAATTATCAAGTGGATTTGTTCCAAAAATTACAGAACCTGAGACAGAAGGAATCCAGTGTGAAGGAGTACACCAAAGCATTTTACAAATTGAACATCAGATCCAAACATGTTGATGATGAAGTTGAACAAATTGCAAGATATTTGAACGGATTGTGGATGTCTATACAAGATGAACTCAATATGATCAAATTGGAGAGTGTTGAAGAGGCTTAGCAGTATGCACTAAAGGTTGAAGAGAAATTGAACAAAAGACATGAGTAGAGGCAGAGTGGTAGAGATGGAAGGTTTACCAGAGGAAGAGGATACACTGAAGGAAGAGGAACTAGTACAGATCAGAACAAGGACAAGGAAGTGAGCAAAGAAGGTAATTCATACCAGAAGGATGATAGAAATTTCTACCGGAGGAGAGAACCGAATGGTTACCAAAATGAGAACTTTGGAAGACAAGACAAGAGGAAATTTAGAGGAACTAACTTTAAGTGTGGAGGAGAAGGACACCGTGCATTTGAATGTAAGACAGAGGCTACCAAAAGAGCAGCAATGGTGGAAGAAAACCCCACCGGAGAAGACAATAAACAAGAATATGGAGAATTGTTGATGATGAGGAGAGCTTTGTGTCATACCAGAGGAGATGAAGAACCCTTGCAGAGGAAGAATTTGTTCAAGACCAGATGTAAGGTATCCAGTAAGTGTTGTAAAGTTGTTATTGATAGTGGTAGTTCAGATAATCTTGTTTCAAAAGAGATGGTGAATAAGTTGAAATTGAAGAGATTGAAATGCCCTAAGCCTTATCAGATAGCATGGATTCATGATGAACATAAGTTGTTAGTAAGTGAACAGTGTTTGGTGAAATTGAAAATTGGGAATTATCACGATGAAGTTTTGTGTGATATTATGCCTATGGATATTTGTCATATTTTATTGGGAAGACCTTGGCAGTTTGATAGATAGGCAATACATGATGGGAGGAAGAATACATACACTATTGAGGCCAATGGGATGAAGCAAACCTTGTTACCTTTGGAGGAACCTTTGAAGGGTGAAGTCTGCCCAAATACCAGAATCTATTTAGTAGATGGAAGGAAATTCATGGATGGACGGAGACATGAGAATGTGTGTTTTGCCTTAATTCCTAAGAAGACTGAGAGACTGGAACCGAAAGAAGAGTACCCGAAAGAGATAAGAGATTTGCTGACAGAGTATGAGGATATCATTTCAAATAATGTACCTGATGGATTGCCACCTGTTAGAAGTATTAGTCATTGCATGGACTTGGTTCTCGGAGCTAGTTTGCCTAACAAAGTTGCACACCGGTTAACATCGATAGAGAATGAAGAACTAAATAGACAAGTGCAGGAGTTGTTGAAGAAGGGTTTGACCAGGGAGAGTCTAAGCCCTTGTGCAATACCAACAGTATTATCACCTAAGAAGAATGGAGAATGGAGGATGTGTACAATAAACAAGATCACAGTGAAATGCCAGTTTATTTTGCCTAGGATGGATGACATAATAGACTGTTTGAGTGGAGAAAAATACTTTACAAAGATAGATTTGAAGAGTGGATATCATTAGATCAGGACCAGAGAAGGTGATGAGTGGAAGACAACATTTAAGACAAATGAAGGACTATATGAATGGTTGGTGATACCTTTTGGATTGACTAATGTACCGAGCACTTTCATGAGGCTGATGAATGAGGTATTGATGAAATTTTTGGGTAAGTTTGTTATTGTGTATTTGGATGACATTCTTATTTTCAGTAAAACAAAAGAGGAGCATTAGTTGCAGTTAAGACAAGTTTTACAGAGGTTGAGAGAAGAAAAATTGTTGATCAATATCAAGAAGTGTACTTTCATGAAGGATGAGTTAGTCTATTTAGGATTTGTGATATCTGAGGATGGTTTGAAGATGGAGTCTGAGAAAGTGAAAGCCATTGTTGAGTGCCCTACACCAAAAAGCATTGGAGAGGTAAGATCATTTCATGGATTGGCTAGTTTTTACCAGAAGTTTATCAAAAATTTCAATTCAGTTTGTAACCCTATGACTCAGACCATGAGAGGAGATCGAAAGGAATTCAAGTGGACCATGGAAGCAAACAAAAGTTTTGAATTGTTGAAGCAAATTGTGACTGAGCAACCTATGTTAGCTTTACCGGATTTCAATAAGGTATTTCAAGTGGATTGTGATGCAAGTGGAAGAACAATAGGACCAGTTTTGAGTCAAGAAGGGAGAGCAGTAGCCTATTTCAGTTAGAAATTGAATGATGCTCAGAAGAGATATTTAGTGTATGATCGGGAATTTTATGCCATAGTTCAAGCCTTGAAGAAATGGAGAGACTACTTGTTGCCTAAGGAGTTTGTGTTGTATATAGATCATCAAGCTTTGCAATATTTGAACAGTTAGAGTAAGTTGAATCAGAGACATATGAGATGGGTACAATTCTTGTAGAGTTACACCTTTGTGTTGAAGCATAGAAATGGGAAATCTAACAAAGTTGTTGATGCATTGAGTAGGAGAAGGAATTTGCTGACAGAAATGAGAGTGACAGTATTAGGTTTTGAAGATTTGAAGACCTTGTATGATGAAGACCCGGATTTTGCAGAACCTTGGAAAGCATGTAGAGAATCGGTTATGGTTGATAGGAGCAAATGGTTGGATTATTTTATTCAGGATGGGATGTTATTCAGGGGAGTTCAGTTGTGCATACCTAAGAGTTCCATGAGAGAGAACCTAATAAAAGAGAAACATGGTGGAGGTTTAGCTGGACATTTTGGCATTGAGAAAATAGTTGCATTGGTGAGTGAGCAGTACTTTTGGTCCCAAATTCATAAGGATGTTAAGAGATATGTGCAGAGTTGTAGATTTTTTCAAGTTGCAAAAGGTAGTAGTCAGAATGTGGGATTGTATAAGCCTTTGACAGTACCGGTAAGACCTTGGGAGGATATAAGCATGGATTTTGTACTTGGATTGCCTAAGACACCAAGAGGGAATGATTCTATATTTGTGGTAGTGGATAGATTTTCAAAGATGGCTCATTTCATACCTTGTAAGAAGACATCAGATGCATTACATGTAGCTGACCTATTTTTCAAGGAAGTGGTGAGATTGCATGGAATACCTAAGAGCATAGTTTCAGACAGAGACACTAAGTTTGTTGGCTATTTTTGGAGAACACTTTGGAAGAAGATGAAGACAGATTTGAAGTTCAGTTCTACTTTTCATCCACAGATTGATGGACAGATAGAAGTTGTTAACCGGAGCTTCGGAAACTTGTTGAAATGTTTAGTGAGAGATAAAACCGGAAGTTGGGATTTTATCCTTGCACAAGCAGAGTTTGCCTACAACAATTTAGTGAATAGAAGTACCGAAAAAACACCTTTTGAGATTGTTATCGAAGTGCATCCTAGAGGAATAGCTGAATTGAGAGACATTAGCAGTGAAGATCGGAAGAGTTCAAAAGTAGAAGATTTTGCAGATCAAATGGCAGCATTGCATATTCAGGTTAAACAACATTTGGAAGACATGAACAACAAATATAAAGAGAAGACAAATGAGAAGAGGCGACATAAGGAATTTGAAGTTGGCGATGAAGTGATAGTATATTTGAGAAAAGAGAGATTCCCGGTTGAAACTTATAACAAGTTGCAGATGAAGAAGTTTGGACCCTATAAGATTTTGAGAAAGTTCAGTTCTGGAAATGCATATGAAGTGGAGCTACTAGATAGTCTAAGTATTTCACATATATTCAACATTGCAGATCTTCATGAGTACCATGAACCAGAATTTAGTAAGGATAGTGTTGCAAACCTTGAGAGACAAGTGTCCCGGAAGGAACCAAATGAGATTGAAGATATTTTGGACAGTAAGATTGGGCGTAGGACCCGGAACAATCAGTATAAAGAATATCTTGTGAAGTGGAAGAGAAGACCAGTTGAAGACTCATCTTGGATTTCTCAGGTAGAGGTAGACCGCCTTGGTTTCCCTCTGACCCCAACAAAGTGAGAGGCTCACTTTTCATTAACCCTGAATGTCTTATGCAAGAGCATCCCCAGTTCACAACAATCTTGCATCAACCAAAAACATTTTTCTTTCTGTTTTGTTTGCAGTTTCAATTTTCTTTCTGTGTGTCCCAGTTTTGGCTCACCGGATCTTGTGGAGTCGGATTCTACTTGAAGACTTGATCATCTTTCTTGCTTTCAAACCGCATCTCATTTGGATCACTTTCTGGCAAGATATCGCTATCAATTTCCATGACAATTTCTTGTTACTAGTTGTTCCTTTGTTACCGGTTGCCTGAGACCTGTTCTGGTGATCTACCAGAACCCATTCCAAATCTTGCGGAGCCTTGAGCGTTGATCTCGATGTTTCTTGGCGTGTGTCCAACCTTCTACATTTCATCCTTTGGATTGTCTGAAGGAATCTCTTGGTCAAGGCTGACCTTGTTCATTTTACATGTTAGGTCTTGTTCTTCGGGTTTTGATCCCTTTTGTGCCAACTGGATCCTTTGGATCGATATATATATTTGTAATCATGCTTTAGAATGTAATCAATTAGAATCAATCAGAGTATCAGATAGATAGAATGTGCCTAGAAGATAGATCTTTCGATTAAAGGTCCCGATTGTGACCTATTCTATCAGGCCTATGTGTCGGTAGGTTGTAACCTGGTTGTTATCGGTTGGCTGTAATAAAATTTCATGCAATAAAACTATCTGTTATGCATTGCCTCCACCATATCCATGTGTTTCCGTTGTGTTTACTCTTGCTGACCGGTTTGGATAGATCTCCTTGAGGTCCCTCCTCACCAGTGACTGCTTCACTAATGTAGTTGCCTACTACATATGACATAAGTGCTTAGGTTAGGTTTTCATCATGACACTTTCCCAAGGCACCACAAGGAATGGTTTTGACCATTAAATAAATTTATTTCTCTTTACTATTTTTTTAATATTTTTTTTCTTTCTATTTTTTATAATTTTTAGAAAGATTGCTACTAATGGATTAAACATAGAAGTGCTTGAGATAGATAATGTTCATGGGACCTTCTATCGCATGACGTTCAAGATTAGTTAGCTTTTATTCTCTAGATTTGGAAATGGTAGTGATGACATAGGACCCAAATAGTTTAGCTCAAACTTCTCCTTTTTCTCCCTATCAGGGGTGGTGTTCTTTTGATTTTGCTTGAGAAAAATGTCTCCAATCTCAAAATTTGCAATGTAGATGCATTTTTTATAGACACGATGCAACCTATGCATGTATTCTTTATTGTAATTAAAAGTAGTAAGATGGTTCTCCTCAAAGAGTTTTGGATCATCCAATCATGCCTCTTAATAATCCTCCTCTGAGATGAGGTTATAGAAAGAGATACATATAGAGGGTAGCATGACCTCTACTAAATATATTGCTTTAACACCATAGACAAGTGAATATGGAATGACACCTATGAGAGACAAGTGTTTCATGTGTTATGGTTTTCTTCTTGTTTTGATAATGCAATCACTTTGTTAAGGGTTTATCTTTAGTTTCAGATTTGCAATAATAATCATTTAAATTTCATATTGTAATCTTACTTCACCTTGTTTTACTGCCTTTGGTATCAAAGCTAATGGTTTTGTTGAGGGAGGGATGCCTTTCTCTATAAGTGTTTAAGTTTTTTTGTTGCAGTGTAGGCTTTTATTTTATGAGTTTTTTGTAGATTTGAGAAAGGTTGTATACCATGGCCTCCACCTCTCATCAAGATATTGATAAGTTCAATGGCATTGGTTACAAAATGTGGAAGTTGAAACTTGAGGATCTCTTAGAAGAGAGAGATCAATGATTGCCAGTTTCAAAAGAAAAGAAGCCAGAGGATTCTTCCTTGACAAATGATGAATAGAAAAAAATAAACAAGAAGGCACATGGAACCATTCAGTTGTGTCTCATAGAGATTGTCCTCCTAAATATATCTACAAAATACACTACATACAAGATATGGAGGAAAATAGGTGATATCTATCAAACTAAGATTTTGTCCAATAAGCTTTATCTAAAAAGATGTTTGTATTCTTTGAAAATGAGGGATGTTGATTCTATTGTTGAACATTTGAATGCTTTTAATTTTATTTTAAGTCAACTTGCATCAATAGATGTTAGCATTGAAGATGAAGATAAATGTATTCTTGTACTTTTCTCTTTCCTTCATTCTTGGAAAAATCTAATTATTGCCATAAGTAGTGGTGGTGCAGAGCTTAAGATCGACAATATGATTCCCATAATTCTTTCAAAAGAGGTGAGGAGAAAGACCATGAATGTTGGCTCCCAAGATGCGTTGCATGTTTGAGGAAGGCCTAAGGAAAAAGGGCCTAAAGGCCCGATAAAAAGAAGGATAAGTCAAAAGAATGATCTAAGACCCCCAAAAAGAGCAAAGTAAAGTGTTGGAATTGTGGTAAAAGAGGGCATGTGAAGGAGTGTAGAAGTAAGAAAAAGAAAAATTATACTTCCATGGACATGTTCTCAGATGAAAGTGATTTTGATGCTTTGTTTATTTCTGCTAACTCTATTAGTAATGATGTTTGTCTTGTTGATTCAGGTGCCTCCTACCATATGACTCATCACAAGGAGTGGTTTTTTGAGTATAAAGGTGTAATGGTGAAAAATTAGTGCTTCCACCTTAAGAAGGAAGAAGCCGCTAATTTTTGCTTAGGGACCACTATATTAAAAGAGGGAGGTAAGCCCAATAGATCTAGCCACAAACCAGCAAGGATAAGGGCTGATAATTCTATTGGATTTACTAGATTGGATTGGATTGCCCTCTTTCAAGTTGAATTGCGAAAATGCTGAAATTAGGGTAAATGTGTTGGAATTGATGTAAAAATGCATAAACAGAGAGCTACAGTCATCGGATCGATCCACGAACCTGGATCTAAGGATTGTAAGAGTATTAAGACCTATTCCCAGAAGGAGCTCCTAATTTGTCGAGACTGTAGTGACAGTTGCTTTGGTCCTACACACTTTTCACACTCCAATGGGGGATTTATGCATCACTGTAAATAAAGCCAATTCTGAAGATCACAACTCTGTACTTATTCCTACGCACACTGAAGAAGGGAAATAGGTTGGGAATAGGGGTTTGCCTTAGTTCAAACCCAGATTTAGGATTTAACCTTGAAATAGAAATGAAATATGATTGAATTGCAGTAGTGGAAATGTTCTCCTTTTGAGGGAGATGTTGAATAATGACTGAAATACAAATGCTATGCCTCCTTGTGAAGTTTTGTTTGTCTCCACACAGAATCGGGGTTTCATGAAGTCTTCAATAACATAGAACATGAATGTCAACTCCAATGCTTAAATCTTGATTTTACTTCTGCTCCAATGCTTGAAAGAAGATTGATTGCTTTCTCACTTGCTTGAATGCTTGGTTGCTTGAATTGATGTGTGTGTATGTCCAATTATGTTGAAGGTATATCAAAATGAGAGGGGTAGACCTCGTTTTATACTTGCCCGTTTAAAAATAACTTAATTTTCTGACATGAGCTAACATGGGGTTAGGATTCCTACTCAAATATTGTGACCATTAAGGGGCCCAGAAATGGGTCCTAATTGGGAGGACCAGGGTGCCACACCTTGGTCCTGACCAATCAAGCACCAAAAACAAAGGGGGAAATGAAGTGCAGGGTCAAAAATATGATAAACATGCATGGTATGAGTAGAATCATGTCTTCGATCAAGCCTTGGGACACGAACGCCAAGACGAGGGCCCAAATGAGGACAAAATTGTAAGGAAGTACAATTTAGGATGCTACAAAAGGATATGATGGAGGAGAAGTTTTTCTTGTTGATAACACCTTGGTATAGATTAATAGCAAAGGAAAGGTAAATTTGTGTTTTAGTGATGCAAGGATTATTTCCATTGATAATGTTTTACATATTTTGGATCTTACAAGAAGTTTACTTTCGGTTTCCAAGTTGAATGATTCTAGAATGCATGTGACATTTGATAAGTATGGTTGCAAGTTGGTAAAGGGAAGTTTGGTAATTGTCAAAGGATCTTGGATAGGGACTTTAGCTAAGTTACATGCTTCTACTCTTTGTAATTTAACTTTTGTAACTAGGACTGAAAAGCATGTATGCTGTGGCATCATAGATTGGGTCACATTGGTGAAAAATGTCTTAAGACCATTCTAGATGAGGAACTAGTCAAGGGTATTTCTGATTCTTCTGTTAGTAAGAGTGATTTCTATGAGCACTATGTATTTAGTAAACAAAATAGGTCTTCATTTCTCAAAAGAGTTAATAAGGCTAAGAGACTTGTAGAGATTATTCATTTGAATGTATGTGGTCTTGCAGATATTGACTCTATGAATAGATCTTGGTATTATGTTTCCTTTCGTTGATGATGTCTCAAGATATACTTGGATTTATTTTATGCATTCAAAATTTTATTTTTTCTCTAAGTTTAAGGAATTCAAGCCATGACTGAAAATCAATCAGTTTATAAGATAAAAGTATTGAGATATGACAATGGGTGTGAGTATTGTTCTAAGGAATTTGACGAGTTTTGCAAACATGCAGGAATTGTTAGGCAAAAGACTATACCTTACACTCCCCAACAAAATGGGGCAGCTGAAAGAATGAATCGCACATTAATGGAAAGTGCTCAGAGCATTTTAAGTAATAAGTTAGATAAAAAAAACTGGGCAAAAGCTATCGGTATTGCTTATTATTTAATTAATAGATCTCTTTGTATAACTCTTGTTTATAAAATACCTCATGAGATGCGGTTGGGTAAAAAGCTTTTAGTTTCACATTTAAGAGTCTTTGGTTGTGAGGCTTTTGTTCACGTGCCTTAAGAGAAGCAATCTAAATTGGATCCAAAAGCTCATAAATGCATCTTTTTAGAATATGGTGAGAATGTAAAAGGTTATAAGCTTTGGAATCTTCTAACTTGTAAAATGATCTTTTCTAGAGATGTGATTTTCATAGAATTTAGAGTTGACCTAGTGAAGAACAACCGAAGGAAAAATCAAAGACAAGGCATTTTGAAACTAAGCTAGAGGATGCACATGTGGAAGAAAAGAGAGATGGACAAAAAGATGGAGAAGAAGAAGAGAGTTCAAGTGATTTTTTTGAAGAATATGTTGTAATAGAAGAAGTTGGAATTAATGAAGAAGAACATGAGAAGAACCTCTTACTCCACCTTTGAGAAGGTCCAAAAGATAGAGAAATCTAGTTGAAAGGTATAGCCCACCAAATTTCCATTGTAAGTTTTCTTTATTAAGTACTGACGATGAACCTAGATCTTATAGGGAAGCACTCTCTTTAGAGGAAAGTGAGTCTTGGATGCAAGCCATGCAGGAGGAGATGATAGATTTTGATAGTTGTTGCACTTGGGATCTTGTTAGTTTTCCCAGTGAAAGAAAGCCCATTGGATGCAAGTGGGTATTTAAGAAGAAATTTGGAGCAGATAGTCGGTTAGAGAGGTACAAGGCCAGATTAGTGGCCAAGGGCTACTCCCAGAGAGAGGGAGTTGATTTTGGTGAAATGTTCTCTCATGTTGCTAAGATAACTTCTATTAGATTCGTAATATATATTGCTATTGCTTGTGATTTTGAGATAGAGTAAATGGATGTTAAAACTACTTTCTTCCATGGGGATCTTGAAGAAGAAATTTATATGTGACAACATGATGATTTTGTTGAGAAAGGAAAAGAAAAATTGGTTTGCAGGTTAAAATGGTCATTGTATGGTTTGAAACTGTCACCCAAGATATGGTACCAGAAGTTTGATGCCTTTGTATTGAAGTTGGGTTATGTTAGAAGTGAAGAGGATCATTGTGTTTATATTAAGGTTATTGATGATCAGTTACTAATTATTGTCTATCATGTTAATGACATGTTGTTTATTGGTAACAACACAATGATGATTAGAGAGCTCAAAACTCAACTTTCTAGCAAGCTATATATATATATATATATATATATATATATATATATATATATATATATATATATATATATATATATATATATATATATATATATATATATATCCTTGGGATGGAAATCAGCAGGGATAAAGTTTAGAAAAATTTATGGTTAAGTCAGAGTAAGTATGTTGACACCATATGAAGAGATTTAAAATGCAGCACTGTAAGCTAGTAAGTATTCCATTTCCGATTGGTACGAAGTTGAGTTTATACATGTGTCCTAATCCTGATGATGATATTGAAGAGATGCCTAATATTCCTTATGCTAGTGCCATTGGTGGTTTAATGTATGCAGTGGTTTGTACTAGACCAGATATAGCCCAATCAGTGGGAGTTCTAAGCAGGTTTATGTCTAACACATGTAAAGAACATTGGACTTTTGTTAAAAGTGTATTAAGATACTTGGAAGGTACTTCTAATTGTTGTTTGGTTTATCATGGTACTAATGATATGGATAAGTCATTGGACATACATGGTTTTGTTGATGAAGATTGGGTAGGTGATTTGGATACTCGAAGGTCATCTAGTGGCTATATGTGTACTTTGTTTGGAGGAGCCTAGTGAGTTGGATGAATAAAATATAGCCTATAGTTTCATTATCCACCATTGAAGCAGAGTATATGGTTGCCATGCATGCCTCTAAGGAGGCAGTTTGGTTATAGACTTGGTAATGGTATAGGTTTTGATTGCAAGACAGTGAGGATTGGATGTGACAGTCAAAGCTCCATATGTTTGGCCAAAAAACCCTATGTATCATGCTCGAACTAAACATGTTGATGTTCAATATCACTTTGTGGGAGAGATGGTTGAGAGTGGACAATTCTTGATTGAAAAAAATGACACTTTGGATAATGTTGCAAATTCTCTCATGAAACCAACTTGACCATGGATAAGTTCTCTTGGTGCAGGAAGGCCATGGGCCTTGATCACTCTAGTTGATTTGTATTTTTGTATCTCTATGGGGTAATTTACAATGTATGATGTCAAGTGGGAGAATGTTAGGATTTAGGTGCCATCAACCTTGTAAATCCTTTAATTTATTTTTCCCTAATATCTATTATAATTTACTCATAAGAAGTTAAACCGTTTAATCAAAGACGGTGAAAGATACCATGTAAAGTCGAAGTTCCTTTTATTGGTTGTCTTATGGGAAAATGACAGAATAGCTAGGTGGCACCTTTTGGAAGCTTCTATTTTGAGGTGGTTGGACACTTGTAAGGGGTTGTAAGAGCATCTATGACGGTTATGATATATTATTGATATTTAGGACAAAATCCTTATGCAAGTACCCATGCATGAGAGATGCCTTATGGCAGTTGTAAGAGCATCACGTGAGTTTTTCTAGGTGGTTTTTTAGCCTATTATTTGGTGATACCATGGTGGTATTCATCCTCACAAATCTCTATGAATTGGGGCCTTGAGCTAGAGTTATTCATTCAGTCTTGTTCAACTTCCAAGATAACAAACTACTACCGGATTTTACAGAGGTCTACAAGAGAAGTGTATTGTTGTTGTAATCTACATTTGATTAGTAATATACTTGCCTCTATTTTTGTGGTGGATTTTTTTCCCGAAAGGGTTCTCCACATAATTATGATGTTTTGTGTTTTATGGTTGATTTTGCAATTACTTTGTTAAGGGTTTATCTTTAGTTTTAAATTTGCAATAATATTCATTTAAAGTTCATATTGCAAGCTTTGTTTGCCTTGTTTTACAACAAATGCATGAATAAGGTCCTTATGTTTCTCAGAAGTAAGACATTTCTTGACATATTGATGAGTATTTGATTCCATAGTAGGTCAATAGTATCTTGTATGAAGAAAATTCTTATCAAGGACCACGAAGTTTGTATGAACAACAAAAATACCGTTATGGACTTATTAAAGTGTAAGGTTAGCCTCATATAATTAGATACATCTAAGAAAAGTTCCATCATAACAAGGAACTCATTTGGGTGGATGACATGTCATAAGGGATGGTTTGTTTTTTAAGACATGCATAAATATCATTGTACCAAGAATTGTTGAGACCAAAAATGTCACATGTCAAGCTGGTATAAGAAGTTGTTATAAAAGGAAATGATACTCACATGTGCTTCATTAAGAATATCTATAAGAGATCCAATAGTGGCCATTATATTAACAACCTTGTTATCGATTCAAGGAACTTGCTCATAAGATATATCTAAGAAGTACTATTTAAAATTGTCAACCATTAATTTATAGGGTACAAGTTTATCATCCCCAGTATGGAAATCATCATTGGCTTGTTCTACCTAAAATGAATCTCTAAAGATCTACAAATTCTAAATGTGTCATTTATTGTCAGTTTCAAACCAAATATCAATACCTCATATTTTGCTATATTATTTATACACAGAAATCTAATTGAGAATGCTTTTGGTACGAGATCACCTTGGGAAGTGATAGAAATTATACCTATAGATGATTCATGTGAGGTAAATTATCCATCAAAATATAATGTCCATGGTTTGGTTTCATTTGGAAATTCTATGTTTAAAGGTTGATGGCCTTGAATGGGAATAATTGCTAATTGAACTACTATAGCTTGTCCATTAATTTCCTTTCGACTGACATACTCAATATCAATCACTAAAGAGAATGAACCACTTTGTCATTCAACTAATAAGGGATGCTTTGGATAATTAATATTTTTAATGAGTCAATTTTAACAATCAAATGGGTAGTAGCATTAAGCATGTAGTGGCAATGCATTTGTGTGGAAAATACTACTACAAGGCAAGCTTTCCCCATGGAAGAATAGTTAATTTCATATCCAACCAATGTTATACTAAGGTAATTGATAGATTTTTCTCTTCTCAGATCATTAGGTTGATTCAAGAGGGCACTTAAGGCATGTTTGTAATTGAGATGTACAACAACAAAGTCTCATCTGGAGTGGATACCACTAAAATTAGAGGATTAGACAAGTATTACCTGATTTTATCATACACTTTTGACATGATTGATCCCAATCAAAGTTAAAATTATTTCAAAGAAGATGTGAGAAAGGATGGCAAATATATCTACTAATTGATCAATGAATCATATAATAGTTTGAAACTTTTCCTATAAGCTATGTAGCTCTATAAGCTCTTAAACCTTATAATTTCTAATATCGCTATGACCTTATTTCGATCTACCTTGATGCCACATTTAGAAATAATGAACCCTAAGAGCTCACTTGATGCGACTCCAAAGACATTTTCCTTGGGATTTATTCTAACTTTATACTCTCTGAGTCTCTAGAAGATATGATGCAAGATGGTTGGGTGATCAATTACAAGTTTAGAATTCCCTAGAATATTTTCCATATAATCCCTAACAATATCATGTAGCATAACATGGAATATAACAATCATGGCCCTATTATGCAACCCCCACAATTTGAGACTGTTTATGGTAAAAATGGAAACAACAATATTGAAAGACTAAATAGATTCAAACATAAAACCCTAGCCTAATAACAACAAAGATCCACCATAACACATGAAGATTACCTAAGACAATGCAAATCAACAAATCACAAAGATTGTACCATCACATGTCTAATAGGGTTTGAATCTCCATTCTTCCTATCTCCATTGATCTTGCTTGATATATTTGCTCTCAGATTTTATGTGTGCACAAGAGCTCAACAAAGAACGAAAATGTGGTTGCAAGTAGGCTTGATCGCATATGAAAGTTCAAATTCTAGAAAATGCTTGGGAGATTGATAATGAAGGAAGTATCTCCTTATATAGAAGACACTATAAGAAAATGGAGGGATAATATTGAGAGGTGTAAAAGATAAATGGCCAGCTAGGATTAGAGGGTAGGTAAAAGAAATAAGAAAATAATAAAAGGGTAGGTAGTGTAGGAATTAAGAGATGAATGACACGTGTCATGGGTAGAAAAGGCTAATGAATTAATTAAATAAATAAAGATTTATTTAATTAATAGAGGAAGTGGGATCAATTAAATAAATAAAATATTTATTTAATTTGGGAAAAGACAATTTAAATAAATAAATGTATTTATTTAAATGGGGAAAGAGGCTAGAAAAAGATAAATGAATTAATTAAATAAATAAAGATTTATTCAATTAATAGAAGAATTAGGCTAAAATAATTAAATAAATAAAAATATTTATTTAATTAGACAGGACAATTTTAGGTGTCTACATTTTGCCCCTCTTTGAGACAATGCAGCTTGTCGCGTTGTTTCAAAGAAGATAAGATGAACTTATACAAAGTTGGCCCAAGATAGGAATGCTATGCCCCCTCGAGAGATTGGATGAAAATTTCTAAAAAGATCGTAGACAATCTCTTGATAAGAAAGAAAGGCGAGAAAGGAGTGATAAGATAAGATAGAGTGATAGAGTCACGGTATAAAGAAGACTGACTCGAGAGACTAGGGCTAGGGTAGTCTATAAGATAGACTACGAGGGAAAATATCATCATTGTCATCCACACATCTAAGAGATCAGAGTGCAGAGAGAGCAGAGAGTGCAGTCAGCAGTGATGGCATTGGTTCACAGATTTGATCACGTTCACCGATATCAGAGGCTAGCAGATGCAGGAGAGTCGGTAAGTACCACAAAACCTCCTTGTACCTTGGTGCATTTATTGTTGTCATAAATGCATGTTAGGTAGGTCAATAAATGCACGTTAGTATGTCTAAGAAATTGTCGAGCGGATCAAAAGACGGGAAGGTGCGTCTGCGTTGGTGTTAGATGCGTCTAGGTAGGTTAGGCGTGTCTGCGTAGAATGTAACTGCGTCTATGATTGTAAAAGTGTCTATGTCAGATGCGAGTACGTTTGCGAAGTGCAAGCGCATCTATGTAGGGCAGGAACGTCTGTGCAAAACAAAGGCACATCTCTGAAATGCAAAAATGTTTATGAAGTATGTAAGCGCATTTTTTTCATGAATGCGCGTTTATATCTTCAAGGTCGGATCGACAATTCTGTGATAAACATGCGTTGTCGATTGGATAAGCTACTGAGAGGATACTCTCAAACAGGTCCTCTAGGGAAGACTAGGGTAACTGATAGGGCCAGGATTGACAATTATGTGATAGAACATACGTTGCCAATTAGGAAACTACTCAAGAAGATACACTCAAGCAGAGGCCCTAGGATAGGATAGAGCGATGCACTTTGTGATGAATAGGGAGTACCAAAGAAATTGGCAATTCTGTGATAGAACATATGTTGCCAATTGGATAAGGTTAAAATTTACAATTTTGTGATAGAACATACGTTATCAATTGGATAAGCTACTCAAGAGGATACACTCAATTAGGTGCCCTAAAAGATAAAAGCAACACTTTGTGATGAACATGGAGTGCTACTAGGATAGAGTGCCATATGATAGATATAAGCACTAGGATAAAAGAGCATCACTTTGTGATGAACAGGGAGTACTACTAGGATAGAGTGCCATATAATAAATATAAGCACTAGGATAAAAGAGCAGCACTTTGTGATGAACAGGGAGTACTACTAGGATTGACACAGTTGATTTGCTTGACTGCAGGAGGACTTACCTATGCTGGAGCCACGAGAGAGATTCCCTTCAACTTAGGGGTTACGAGTAGAGCTGCGATTTGAGGACAAAGCAGCACTTGAGGCCATGGGCTTGCAATATATTATGTATATTCCTGAGTTTCGGGTGAACATGGGATTGCTGACTGCATTAGTTGAGAGATGGCACTCAGAGACATGCACTTTTTAGTTGTCGATGGGTGAGATGACAGTCACCTTAGAGGATGTGTATAGGATACTGAGGATACTGATCGATGAGGAGTTGGTTCCTTACGATCGAGAGGGAGACAGGGATGCACTAAGACGAGTGTTTTAGGATCCAAGACAAGAGATGAGGGCAGGACACGTGGCATGGGACACCATGACAGCAATAGGATTGGCGCTACCGACGGTGCTGGCAGGAGTGATCAACGGGTTCCTATGTCCACACATGGTGACACGAGGGTTGGCTGTGGGATAGGGGAGGACTCTGGAGATATTGGTGACCGAGAACACCAGGTTTGCATGGGGGCCATGTCTGCTGACACACTTGTACTATGAGCTGCATCAGTTTGTATATCATGGATCAACATGATTAGGATGTAGAGTGACATTGTTGCAGGTATGGGCATATGAGCATCTGCCGGTTACACGTCTGATACACTTTAGAGGCAGGGGACATGGACATAACTATGTAAACTTGTATGATATGATTACTTCTTAGCCACAGATGGGGAGACTAGAGTATTGGCGCAGGGTGATTGATGAGATAGACAGTGTAGTATGGAGGCCTTACTTAGACTGTGAGGAGTGGGAGGACGATGCAGTGGAGCTACCATATGTATTCAGGAGAAAGTATCTGAAAGAGAGGACACCATATATTATTGAGAGGCAATTGATAGAAAGGATATGCAGGTAGTTTGGTAGGATACAACAGATGCCACGGGGGTCGGGGATGTATGAACGGACAGTGAGGGATTAGTGCATTTAGGGCCATTACTTTCATATGATCAGGCTGCGACACAGATGCTAGAGATGGTTCCCATGCCTTGGGACATTTGGGTGAATGTGGACGATGCAGGGATGGATGCAGATTACATTGCATATTGGGGAGAGCATCCATTTCCACGACTGACGGATCTAGGGGAGCCGATAGAGGGAGATGGTGGAGGTGATGGAGATGATAGTGGGGATGGTAGAGGTAGAGGTCAATGATGAAGGTGGGGTGCAGTGGTAGAGAGGAGAGTGGCTCAAAGGAGAGAGGGTGGAGAGGAGAGACAGATATGAGGGGTAGAGGTGGATTGCCATTATAGGTGCCAACAACATAGGTTCCCAGATAGGTACAAGGACGGGGACAGGGACAAAAGCAGCCACAGGGACAGGGTGAGGGGAGAGAGGAGGAGGATGAGATATTATCCTTGAGGGAGATCTGCCAGGGAAAGGCAGATGAGATCCAGGATCTGGAGAGGGATACGACTAGGCTCAGGAGACAACTGAGGTACACTGAGCGGGAGAGGGATCAAGCTATTCAACGTTATACAGAGGCTGAGATAACACTGAGGGCAGAGAGCAGGCAGCAGAGGACACAGGGGCCGGATACTCCTATATTTTGTGGGCAGGGGAGGAGATAACCTACTGGAGAGACCTTTACTATGGAGTGGTGTCACCAAATCAGCGGACGAGGAGCTTCCAGAGACCATCGCGAACGACGATGACCTCTGGAGGGAGAGACAGGAGATAAGCATCTAGTGGTGGGGTCATGGGTCCTCCACCACCACCAGATAGAGGGGGTAGGAGAGACGATCCTGGGGCAGGTCCTTCCAGGGCTCAGACTCCATCGAGGCCAGCTAGCTCCGAGGGAGGGAGTTCATCATAGCCTTAGAGGGCTCCCTATGTATCAGTGTGTTGTACCATTTTGTATGATGACACCTTCAGGTGATTGTATAGCCATATGTATTTTGACATCATTGTATCACGACACTTATAATTTTGATATATATATATATATATACGAGATGATTCTTGTGGCAGCTATATGCATGTGTACCTATGTAATGTTGCTTCTATGTGATGCATGTTTCTATTTGTTAATGATATGGATGCAAATATGTATATGATGAAATGCAATATTTTTGTTCTTTTATGTTTTTATATGTCATGCAAATGCGAATGTGAATGTATGAAATGTAGATGAATATGATAATGCAAATAACTATTTACATGATGAGAATATAAAATGTGCTAACACGTGTTATGTGCAGGATATGGTGCAATTGTGATATCTATATGTATGTATGAAATGCTAATATGTGGTAATGCAGGTGCAAACTACATGAAATGCAAATATTTTTGGCGTGTCATTATACTCAGTCATGTGATAACAGGCTACACAGACCCAGGGATGATGGAGGTCAATCAAGAAAGGGGGATGGAAGATAGAAGATATGAAAGTGAAAGAGCTTCTTGTGTTATTATCATCATTGAGCTTTATTATGACAAATAGGTTATGACAATCGAGGTATATGTTCGACCTAGAAAGTCATTGTACCTGTTTGCATGGAGATCAGACAGTTCCAAACAAGGAATGCCCCAGTTCACACTAGACTCACAACATCCTCATATCCTTGGACAAGTCATAACATTACTAAGAGATAATTCACAGACAACAAAGAAAATTAGGTGACGATACCCCATCCTCGCTTTTCTAGTCAAAGACATCCTGGAGATAAAATCTCTAGTTAGAGACATCTCAGAAAAGCTAAAAGACATGTCACCAAAAGATAAAATCAAAAGAAAACCAAGACTCGACCCCAACATTCACTGTAGTCCTCAAGTTTAGCGTCTCTTGTCACTTGTATAAGTTTATTTGATTGTGGTCATAATGTTTTCATTCACAAAAGGATAGATAGCACTTGAACCATAATGTTGTCTGAGTGTGTTGAAAGATTTTATTTGTTGAAGCTCATTATTGCTTGCGTCTCATCTAAAACCGACTGAATCCATGAAACTGATACTTTATTACGGAGAAGAAGAAACTTTATTGTGGATCTGCGATCCAAATGTTGCTTTATTGTGGAGTGTGCATGGATAGATTGAAGAAAACTGGAAGAAACTATACTCCTCGGAACGTGTGATGCTCTTAGTTCCACACCCATCACTAGACTTAGGATTTGCCTTAGCCATAGATAAGAGTTGATTTATTATTAATGGAAAAGGTGAAAAGGAGGGATTATTATGAATGGCTAACCAATCTTAGGTAGATCAATAACAAGCCATGATGGGAATAGGTAAGTTTATTATGGATGAATAGGTTGTGAGTGTGTGCAAAGTGAAAGGATGAGATTGAATCTTGAAGGAGGGAGGAGCAAAGTCTCTACACATGGTTCCGGTGACCCAGTTTTCACCATGGTACTTTCCCAGGGCACCACCAAAGTGGTTTTTACCGTTGGACAAAAAAAAAATTGTGTCACAAGGCGCCTGTAACGATTTTTTGTTTTTTTTGTTTTTGAATTAGGATATTTTGAAGAGCTATGTGTAAAACCTGTGAAGGTGCATGTTGTTGATCGGATCCTCCAAAGGTTCTCCATCTGATGTTGAGAGATGATATGCACCTGATCCATAGACTGCTGTGATGACATAAGGACCGAGCCAATTTGGTTCAAACTTGCCTTTCTTCTCTCTGTCTTGCTGATTCTTAGGATTTTCTTTGAGAACTAGGTCACCCACCTCAAATGTGTGAGGCTTAACCTTATGATTGTAACTGCGACTCATTCGTTGCTGGATTGAATGATATGTAGCTCGAGTGACTGTCTTCTTTGATAAATGAATTGAGATAGAATTACTAGCGTGTGGACTACACAGGCCTGTATGCGTGTCACCTAAAGAAGTTTGGACATCCCGGATAACAAAGTCCCTTAAAGAAGTTCCATTAAAGGTCCATTGATGTGATGTATCGCCAGAAGGGAAAGGATGTGCAAAACAAGTGGATGAGTGATGAAGGCTTATGATTGTGAAAAGAAGTGAAAGTATCATGACATGATGGAGACTTAGGATCAACAAGTATGATTTTTTACTTGAAATTGTAAAACTTTTGCCCTCAGTTATTTTGATATTAGGGAAGATCATCTCTTGTTCTTTTTCCTTCATAGGATTTTTATCCTTGACTTTGATTTTTACAGAGTCCAATAGCTTTTGATTTTGATTTGGACTAAAGGACTTTTCTTTATTTTTGACTTTCAGATTTTTCTTTTCAAAGCTTGATTTTTGATCCCCAATTAGTAAGGGATTTTGTGATTCTTGTTGATCCAAGTCTAGGAGAGGAGTGGAAATGGAATGAGCGGATGAAATGTTAAAGCTATGTGAGTTCTCAAGAGGGCTGGCGATATTCTCAATAGATTCTTCGTTGGAACCACTCTTAGGACTATTGATATCAAGAGTTGCTTGCACCACTAGAGGAGATTTGCATTCAGACTTAGTAGCCACAACACTAGGTGATTCACACCCAATTCCTTGATATTGCAAATTGTTTATAGATTGTTCTTGTCGACTGAATACCTTAGGAGATAGTGGGAGTTTATCAACATAAAAGATATACTCACCACATCCCATGTCTGTAATCTTGAACTTTTCTTTGATCTCTTCTTGTTTTGATGTAGAAGCTTTCAATGATTCTGGATCAACATATGTTGAAGATGGAACAACTTCTCGATTGACTGGGATTGTTATTTTTTATCTAGGTTGAAAATTGTTGCAATATATGAATGGGTTAGGATCATCATTAACAGTCACTTCAACTCAATTGTGTGGAAACTTGATACATCGATGATATGTTGATGGAACAACTCTCATTTCATGAATCCACGGGCGTCCCAAGAGTATGTTGTATGTGAGATCTAGATCAAGGACTTGACAAACCACATCCTTAGTAACTGGCCCAACTCTAAGAGGTAAAGTGACTGTGCCTTTGGATGAGCGCTCCTTGTCATCATATGCCTTGATGGTGATTGCATGCGTATAATTCACAGCTCTTTCAGAATATCCCAATTGCTTAAGAGTATTCAATATACAAATGTTTAGACCTGCTCCCCCATCTATCAAGACTCATTTTATTCAGTGTTTATGTAGAAAGGATTCAATGTGTAAAGGTGCATTATGCGGTTGGCTTACAGAGGCGTCGTCAGATTCAGTGAATGTAAGAGAGTGTGGAATGGAAAGGTATCCCACCATGGCTTGAAACTGGTCTACGTTCATATAAGTGGGTACAGAGGTTTCTCTTAGGACCTTGTCGAGTATGGCTTTATGTGCAGGGGATATGTGCAAAAGTTCAAGGATGTAGATAAGCGTGAGCGTCCTCCCTAGCTGTTCTACCAGATCGTACTCAGGTTTGGTTGACGAGGAAGTGGTGGTTTTAGCTGGAGCACTTTGTAGTTTGACTTTACCTCGATGAGTTGTGACATTACATTCAGAGGTAGATTCAGAAGAAGGTCCAATGCCTTTTAGGACAACTTTGGGTCTTTGGGTAGAACTTTTAGGCATTTTGTCCTTTATGATAATAGTAGAGACATAATTATCCATCGAAATGTGATTAACAGTTGAATTGTAGTTATAGGATGCTCTACTATAGTTGGCCTACTCATCTGTGGCTTTGGCTTTTCCCTTGTCATGTTTAGGGAATGGTTCCTTAAACATTTCATGTTCTTGATTGGATGAATGTCCTTCGATCTCAATGTCACCTCTATCAATAAGATCTTATATGATGTTCTTCAAATGATGACAATTTCCTGTTTTATGTCCCTTTCTCTTGTGATACTCACAGTACTCATCATCATTCCACCAATTTGGTTTGACCTTTGGCTCATATGGAGGATTGTCTAGAATTGTTATTATCTTGTTTGCCACTAGCTTCTTGAGAGCTAATTCAAGTGGTTCTCCCAATGGGGTGTATTTCCTTCGTAGTTTTGAACTTGTTAGAGTATTCACTTTGTTGTTTGTAGAACTTGATCTAGAAAGAATGATTTTTGGTCTCACTGTGTTAGCATCGACAACACCATCATTTATTGTGTTTTTGTTCTTGTTCCAAAATCGTGGCTTGTCTTTTCCTTTAAAGTCTTCTTTATTTTCTTTGAATATCTTAATGACTCCTTGCTCAATTAAGACCTTCTCTATTGCTAAGCCTTTCTCAATGACATCCTTGAAAGTGGACAAACAAGCTTTCCTCAAGTCATAACCAATGTCTTTGTTGACATTCTGTGTGAACATCTCTACCATTTGTTTTTTGTGGAATTTCATAAGAGCATCTGCTGGCTAAATTCCTCCATCTTTGTAAGAATGATGAAAATGATTCCCCATCCTTTTGCTTGGTGTTGCACAAAGTGGTAACTGATATGTCTGTCTCTATGTTATATGAGAAATGTTGTATGAAAGCTTCTGCTAGATCACCCCATGACTTAATTCCAGGTGGAAGTTGGGAGAACCATTCCATAGCTTGATCACCTAAGCTTTGTGCGAACAATCTCATCAAGTATGTTTCTTCTACTGCCACCTCAATGCAAGCTGTGAAAAATTGTCTTATATGTGCCTTAGGATCTCCTTTGCCTCTGCATTTATCAAACTTTGGTGTTACAAAATGTGTAGGAAAAGGAGGCATTGGAATGCTTTTGTCAAATGGATAGGTACATATGTCTCTCATTGTGTAAGTTGGCTTTGGTGTATTGATGTCCTCCACCTTCTTTTGTAAGTCCTTTATTCGCTATTCCAAATTGTTCTTGGGTGGAGACCGACTTCTTGGACCATATCCCATGCCTGAGCCACCAGGTGGAGGAAGAGGATATTCCATTTATGGATGGTATTGATCATAAACATGTTCATATGGAGGGGGTCTATAATGATACTGCGTATGAGAATCACCTGGTATAAAGTCATAATGAGGAATGGAATGTCTACTTTGTCCATGTATATCATATTCTACAGGCATGTCATGAGTTTGCTCTTGTGTATTGCCCCTAAATTTTACACGGGGTTTCTTTGTGTCCAAATTTTGAGCATGCCTCTAGATATCCAATTGCTTTTGAGATTGATCCTTATCATTGGTATGCGATTGAGTGTATTTTTTTGCATAAGACTTCCATAATGGTCTACATAGATGAAGTTGTTCATGAGATGCTCCTTCATGAGTATCATAAGGTTGACCATGTGTATTTGGGACCTCAGGTTTTTGAAACAAAGATGATGGTGACTCAGGCACGAAACGTGGTCCTCTAGTGCCCCCATTATTAGGCCTCCTTTGATCCATGTTGAGTTGAGTTTCTTGCATAGGTCAATTTTCCACTATTTGAGACATGTCAAAATCATGAGGTATCTTAGCTCCACTTTGTACCATAACTTGTAGGAAATATTGTCTATCTCTTCTCATGATTTCCTCAACCAATCTATTAAAATGGGTATCCATAATAGAGTCTTCCACTTCTACTGAATGTACTGTAATATTGTCCACATTGTCATTGTGTGTATCATTGTTGTGTGTGTTATCCATGTTCTCAACATTGTGAATGTTTCTATAAGTGTCCATGTTAGGTAATGTGGTATGATCAAAATTGAAAAAGATATTGTTGTCATACTCATAGCCACTCATGTTTGCAGATTCTTGAGCCTCTTTAGCTTCTCTCCTAGATTTTTGGGAACAGGTTTCAACCATGAACTAGGTCTTGACCAAGATGTGTGAGACTAGATGAAAATCGAAAGAGTATCGAAGACCAAGAGTTGGAAGGAATGTAAATGAATCTGAGGTGTACTTGCAATGTCCAAAGTGTAAGACCAAGTATGTATGTAGTATAGTAGGTGTGAATTCCAAAGAGACGATAGTTTCTCTTGATGAGGTAAGTTGACCTTGACTCTAAGCGAGACCAAATGAGACCCAAAGGTGATAGACCTTGACGAGGGACCACTTAGCAAAATGTTGTTGTATGTATTGTGTTGACAAAATAAAATGGGGACAAGCAAGTGACCTTTTGACTCAAGTTTAGACAAATGTGAATGTAATGCAAGATGTAAAGCAATGATTGACTGTGTGAAACCCAGAAATAGGTTGAATGCTAGATGAAAACCCAGAGAAATAACTTAGGAAGCTCAAGAAATCTAAAACTGATTGCTCTTGTTTGTTGGACTGTAAGTGGTTTTCAATACTAAACACAAACGTGCCTGTATACTTCACAGACGTGATTGAACACTGCACAAATGCGTTTCTGAGATTTTGTGAATGCAGTTTTGCTTATGATAACACAGACGCATTTCTGTCCTACGCATAAGCAGTTAAAAGACACAGACGTGTTTCAAAAATTTGAGTGCAATTTTTCCAATTTGTAAAGTTGTTTATTGTGACCAAAATCTGAATTTTTGACTGTTTTTTCATGACAAGAGGACATAATGTTGATGAGGACTCAATGTTTGCTAGTGTTTGGACTCAAAATGACTCAAAGAAAAGTGTGTTGTTTGATGTAAAAATGTTTTGCATACACTTGAAGACACAAAAGACACAATGTTCTGATGTTTGATCTTGAATGTTTGAATGTTTAAAAGAAGACAAGCACAATTCCTATGGTTGGCCAGGACAATAGTTGTTGATCCCACATGGGGTTTCCCCCGAGGCTACGCTATTCAAAGCGGATACTTAGATGCTTGACCCCATTGGCTCCACCCTTGACACTCACTTATCTGGGGCAGCCAAGCACCAGTCCCCACGAAAACTCCTCGTGGTGAACTTTGTATCTCTACTAAGAACCGTATGTGTGTGGGCCACTCTAGAGGTCTGATCTCCTGCCCCAACAACTAGAAAGATTTTGGCTTTCTAAAACAAAAGGTGCTAGTAGGGGAATCCGCTCGTGTGGCCATACATGCAATACTTTCAGCTCTGTAAATACAGAAGGCTCCCAGCTGGTACGGGTTACACTCAACTACTGATCAAATAAATTTGATCAAACGGGTTTATGGGGAGACATAGTGTCGGTATGAACTAATCAACACACGTTACCCATGGCTTTCAAAATTGGATACAATTATTTATAGTGGTTCGAAAAAGGTGGGTTTTCCTCACTACCACTCGGGTCGTTCTCTCCTCACTAGTAGTCCTAATGACCACATGGGGAGACATACCCTCTAGAGATTAAACAAAAAGAGCCTATTGCTCAAGACACAAAAGACACTGGTTCAATTTTAGTGCACCAATTGAAGTGTTTGGTAATCTATAAAAAAAAAGGCACACAATAAAGATAAAAAACCCTTGCCAAATTCTGCAAAAAAGATTTGTTAGTAGTTTTTGCAATAATACCCCTCCTGCAAGCACACAAGTTAGGAAAATTTTAGATCCAAAAGGCTTTGTGAAAAGGGGGGCTTCAACAAGACGTGTTGCTTCAAAGACAAGATGCACTAATTTGTTAGCTAGATCACAAGATGTTAGCCCGAATAAACCAGATTTGAAATCAAAATGATGAAACAAAGCCCTAAAAACTGGAACAAAAATCGAAAAATTGCAAAATAAAAAATGCAGACGCGATTGAATCTCACGCAGATGTGACTACTAGACACAAACGCGCCCTCAACCCTCACAGATGCGTTTCGGCAACACAAACACGGATTTGCAATGCAGACGCAGTTAAAAGGTGCACAGACGCGATTCAAGAACACAGATGCGACCTTGCAATCTGAAAAATGTAAAATAATGTCGAAGACGCAAACGCGATTTCAGGGGGCATACGCGACATAAAATAAAAAATGCAATTCCAAAATGCGTAGACGCAAAAATGTCGAAATGTTGTCGGAAATGTCAGATCTGCAACTTCAAAAGCGTAAAATCTGCAACCAAGATGTTAAGTGCAAAAGGACAAGAGTCCCACCAGGCATGCCAAAATATTTATGGTAAAAATGGAAACAACAATATTGAAAGACTAAATAGATTCAACCACAAAACCCTAGCCTAACAACAACAAAGATGCACCATAACATATGAAGATTACCTAAGACAATGCAAATCAACAAATCACAAAGATTATACCATCACATGTCTAATAGGGTTTGAATCTCCATTCTTCCTATCTCCATTGATCTTGCTTGATATATTTGCTCTCAGATTTTATGTGTGCACAAGAGCTCAACAAAGAACGGAAATGTGGTTGCAAGTAGGCTTGATCGCATATGAAAGTTCGAATGCTAGAAAATGCTTGGGAGATTGATAATGAAGGAAGTATTTCCTTATATAGAAGACACTATAAGAAAATGGAGGGATAAGATTGAGAGGTGTAAAAGATAAATGGTCGGCTAGGATTAAAGGGTAGGTAAAAGAAATAAGAAAATAATAAAAGGGTAGGTAGTGTAGGAATCAAGAGATGAATGGCACGTGTCATGGGTAGAAAAGGCTAATGAATTAATTAAATAAATAAAGATTCATTTAATTAATAGAGGAAGTGGGATCAATTAAATAAATAAAATATTTATTTAATTTGGGAAAAGACAATTTAAAGAAATAAATGTATCTATTTAAATGAGGAAAGAGGCTAGAAAAGGATAAATGAATTAATTAAATAAATAAAGATTTATTTAATTAATAGAAGAATTAGGCTAAAATAATTAAATAAATAAAAATATTTATTTAATTAGACAGGACAATTTTAGGTGTCTACAGAGACCAAATGGCATGACTTTGTAACAAAATGTTCCTCAGGGTGTGACAAAAGTTATCATATGTTGGTCTTAGATAGTGTTATCTAAATTTGATTATATCTTAAAAGTCCATCTACAAGGGACAACATCTCATGATTAGCTATCAGATCTATGATCATATCAATATTCAAAAGTGGAAAGTCATCTTTAGGGCAAGCCTTATTGATATCTAAAATATATACATACTATAGACACTTAATTTTCTCTGTACGTCCTGATTATTCCACTAAATTAGATAAATCTATTATCAAGACTTCATTCCTAATTTTCCCTAACTCCTAATTCGTTTTTCCCTAAATCCTAATCCATTTTACTATTCCTACTCCCCTTACCATGTGATTTAATTTAATCCCTCACACAACCACCTAAAATTGAATAAAAGAAATCTCAAATTTGAGAGCTTTTGGATTTGTATTTTGAATTTGATAAAAAAAAGATACACATAGTCAAATCCAAAATCTCTTAAATTCAATCAACATGGACTAAGGAAACCTAGTGTCTAAAAGAATTTTTTTTTTATTCCTCATCACTCATCTCATAACTATCTCCCAAAATCAGTTTTTTAGATTAAATAAATCCATTTTATTCTCTATCCTCCATCTTTTAACCACTCAACGAACTCAAACCAAAGCATCCATCTCTCTTCTAATCCTCACCATTAGTTACCTTCTAGAAAACCTACAAATTCACTATCCTTGGGCATTTTCAAGAATCTTCGAATTTACAAATTGTTATGATATTCGTGTGATTACCACATTCCATCTATTCATGAGAAAATCTACCTTTTGGTGCAATTAGAAACAAATATGGGTAATACTATTTTATATTATGCATATTATGTTTCAATTTCTCACTCTATCAAAGGTCATGCTTGATAAATATTAGGGTGTTAATAATTTATTTGAAATATTTTGTTTTAATCTATATTTAGTGTTGGCATCTTTGGCACAACTAGAGGGATAGCCTTGCCCCTATTAGTATTTGTTTGTAAGTTTTTTGAGCACATTTTTTTTGTTTTTTAGGTGTATTTTTAAGAATCTTAGAGGTTTAAAATTTGCAAATCAATCAATAAGTAATCTTTGGTTTTAAGTCTTTATCTTCATCAATATTTACATAGCTTTTAGCCTATAACTATTTATCTCTTTTTTAAATTTCTATATTACAGACCACATTACCAAAATAATACGATATACAGAACGCTTTAGAAAATTACGCATGTTACTCTTGGATTTGTAAATTGTTTTGCTCTACACAATGCATATTATTCGTTTAAACTGCTTGCATTCTTTAAAAATGATGTTTAATCAAATTAAAACATACCTCCATAGATCTTGAATTGTCTCTTGCATCTAAACCGAGGCATAGGTAATGATTTTGATGATCAAGATATCTTTTTCCACAAGTGGAGGTAGTCAATAAAATTTGTGTTGTGTGGTGGCTACAAAACTCTACCCACTTCTCTAGAAAGGCACTCGATCGGGACCACATGGACCACATGGTGGAAGAAAAAGCTTTTCCACAAAAAAATATGGGGATTTTTCTCTATGCCTTTCAGGGCCATCAATAGTCTACATTCGAATAGGCCATGAAAGGAACGCTGGTTTCAATTAATGGACAAAGGCCAAAATTACAGAAATCACTGTTATTGTTGTTAGCGACCACCATCGACGCCTTTTAATATGTTAAAATAATGGGTAAAATTCACAATATTTATTCAAAGTGATGTTCTTTTAAAGTCTATAATTGGGATATGATCACACTTTGGTAAAGACCTTTGGAAGTTTGAAAAAAATTACAATCTTCTTTTAATTTTTATTATTACAATCTTTCTTTTATTTTCATTATTTTTTGGTTGTTATCATATAAATTAAGTAAAGTTAGTTGCGGTACAGAAAATGAAAATTATGATGAAAGATATTGATAGTTGATACTTATAACAATTAAATTGTCGAAGTAAATCATCGAAAATTATTTGAAATTCAATTAAAATTAGTTCAAAACTATCATTAATTATTTGAAAAATCCATAGTGGTATAAAATTATGTTATTATTCTCTTTATTTGATTAAATTTATCTTTTTAATTTTATAGGTTTTTGGCTTTTGATCGCATGGGTAACTAGGAGCCCTAGTTAAACAAGCACCCAGTGCTTGTTGCTGAGCCCCTATTCATATGAGCGTTGGGTGCTAAGAGAACCCTCTAGTTTTTCTTTGCAAACACATAAAATACCAATTCAATGAAAATACGTATAAATTTTTTCTCACCAATTGGATTTTCATACTGTTATACTCATTAAAAAGTAGAATAGGAGCTTTATGCAATGATGTCAACCATTTTACTAGATTCTTCATGAATTTTGATTTATAATTATTTAAACTCAATCTTTATTTACAAACTTTGAATCCATATAACTTTTGTGTATGAAGTCAAAATTTAATGATTTTTTTAAATCATATAGAAAATCAAGAGGAATTGATTGGTAGAATTATTTTTTCTATGTTTCAAATATTTTTTAGTTTTTTCATAGGGTTAAATGATTTTGTACTAATATTTTCTTGCAATTTATCACTTACCAAAGATAAATATTTTGAAATTGCTAATCACTCACTTGATCAAAGACAATCTAAAAAATACCATCATTTTCTTGCAATATCACTTGTCAAGGATTAAAACAATCCACTAAATTAGGCACATTTTGTTTTCTAAGGGGAATTAACTTGTTTGCTATGCTTGAGAATTTTTCTAGAGTGTGTATGCTCTCTCCTCACACTGAAAAGTGAACTTGGAGATCAAATACACTCTTTTAGGTCTAATGCATTGTGTTATGCCAAGGCTCTAAGTGTGTATGCTCTCCTCTCATATTGTAATGTGATATATGAGATAGAAAACACTTAGATTCCTTTCCCTTCAAGGGGGTTGCCTAGGGATTTCATCATCTTAGGATGACCTTAACCATATTTTTTATTGGGATATATAAGGAGGAGAGCGAAATCTATACCTCAATATATTCATGTTGTGTTTAGTGAAGCCTTGGATCCCCCAATGATTCAGGACAAAAGGTGAAGGGCTAGTTTGAGCGGCTTTCTCTCAACCCATACTTGGAGACAAGATAGTGTTCACATAGTTCCCTTAGTGAGATCGTGCATAGAAGCCTAATATCTTTTGATCACAATTTAGTGTGGTGCAAGGGATATGAATCATACCATGAAGTTACTCGCAATGTACATCCATGTGATGAGATAGAGCTAACTAAGGTAAAGCCTTTAACCACCTTTCCTAAGAGATTTCACGTGTATGCAACTATCTCAAGCTATCCATTCATAGGTAGATAGTATTAACTATGGGCCCATGTGAAGTGTCAATCCTACTTGAATAATTCTAGGTCGTTCATGTATTTATGTGTCTTCTTATGCAAAAATAGTGTTATCTTTATACCCTGCCACCTAAACCAATGAATTTTCTTTAATTGTTGAGTATTTTTACATAAAAAAAATTTGAATCCTTATTGTCAAATCTTTGTGTCAAGATAATCTAATCAAAATACAAAACTTTGAAAAGATTAAAAAATATCTTGTTAGAAGGTTAAAACAAATCTTAGGTCATTTATCCAAAACCACAAGTCATAATCCACCTTACATTTCATCTTTCCAAGACTTGCCCAATTCATATCCATGTCATCCTACTTTTTTTAGTCTAAACTCAAACATGAAATCAATAAATTTATCCTTTTATCATATTCCCACCATAGCTTCTTAATAACTTAGCCTATCTTAAGTCTAGCATATCAACCTTGTCTTGCTAACATAACATGTGTATCTTTAGTATAGATATCTCTATTTATCCATCAAATGAAGCAACCTCTTGAAATTTATCTTTAGTTTAATCTCATGAATTCCAAATAAAACCTTTCATCTTTCATCATTTCACATTATCCCATTCAATCAAATCCTCCCTTTTAAACTTAGCATTTTCTCAAAATATTTTCAAGGTTATCTAATTTAATCATTTTATGTCTCCCATATCAAGATCCCAAGCTACAAAGAACATGGGTCCCCATGATAAAAATCCTTTTGGATCTAGTTTTAAGCTTACATCACACATTGAACCTTCTTCACATTAAGATCATTTTGATAATGCAAGTGATGCTAAAGGTCTTGTTAACTAACCTAAACTCTCTCCTAGATCTAAAGACTTCCTACTTGATGAAAGAACCCAAGATAATATGGTCCTCCTTATTACTTACTACAAAGATAAATTGATAGAACAATTTTTCAATGGGGGTGTCAAACTTCCCCAAGGCTTTGATAAGATAAAATTAGAACACATCATTCATCACTTGACTCCCCACCATGTAGACATGGTGATCCTTGGAGTAATACACTTGAATCCACTCAGGAGTATAGTACCTACCAAATGTATCAACAAGTGAGTGGTGGTGTTCCACCACCACCACCTCCTTATGAATATGCCTCATATTTTAATCCATACCAACAAGATCAAAAGATACATCAACCTAGACAAGAGAATTTAATCACATTACCGAAATTAATCTTTGCTAAATTCATTTCACATAATTATTCCGTCCCTAATGTCTCAACATACTCATTCTTCTCTTTCACATCCATTTCCTCAATCTTCATACCCATCCATGTCTAATCTTGTTTATTCATTTCCACCATTATCGATTCCTTAAAAAATCCCAATAGGTTAATCACTTTCATGGATGTGTGTTGTTGATTGCAGTGTTAGCACAAACAACGACATGAGTTACGAAGACGAATATCATCTCTTGAAAAGTGAAGAAAACCTCACTCCAAGGTTATGGAAGGCTAGGTCTTAGCCATGCAGGACAAATTAGTGGGAAAAAATGTGGATTATATCCAAGGTGGCTACTTGTTTTGGTATTTCAGGCTGAAAAATGTGAAATTCTCCAATTATCTTCTCATATGGTTGAAACAATCTATTTTTTGGTTAAAATCTACATTAAAAAATTAATAACAACAAATCTACTCTAACCTTCTATTCTATCCCTGAGTGAAATATATTGTAAAAGGATCAAGACTCTAGGAAAATAAAGGAAAATAACTTGGAATTTAAAACTACCAGATAATGTTAATCATATGAGCATTCAAAGCATGTGAAGATTAGACCACATCATGAGGAACCATATTAACACAAATTATATTAACAAAATTCATGAGAATATGATGTAATAATATGAGGAACAAAATAAAATAATAATTTTTAGAATCCATCTAACTATATGGCCATACCCATGCACACAGATAGAAAAAAATTCTTAACGAGCTCTTCAAAATTTGATCTAGACGAGTTATTATTTGCAATTGAATCACCAAACAATCAACAATACCATTTAATAAGTTGTTTGAATAATTAACACAAGCTGAAATATTGAAATATGAATTTAATTGATTCAAACTTCACAAGTTTTGTAGAAATTCTCACCCCAAAAATGCATAAATATTTCACTATAATGTTTGCACTAATAATCCAACCCCTTCTTAATCAAATGAAGTGTATATATAGAATATACAACACCTAATTTGCAAACTCGAAACTAGGGTTTTTGGGTCAAAATTTATCAAAAACTACAAATAAACAATATTAAACTACTCTTAGATGCCCTAAGACTCACACAAAAGGTAGATGAAGGATTTGGGTGGCCAAAACTAAAGAAAACAACTCTTTTTTTCATTGTTGGACCCCCAGTTAGTTGTTGTTTTGTTTTTGATGGGTTTCTTTTTCAAATGTGGGATTTTTTTCTCCTTTCATTGCATTTAACTAAAAGTTGCTAGAGTTTTTTGAACATGGGAACCTTGAAAAAAAATGCTCCTCATGTTACCCATTCGACCCATGTAAAAACTAGAGTTTTTGATTAAGGAAAATCAGGTTTTAAGGGACCTGAAACCCGCTTACATAACGAGAAGATAAGCATGAAAGAAACTAGAGAAAACATGACATAGAAAGAAAAGCTACAAAAGACCAACATAGAAAACAACAGCTAAGGAAAAGGACAACAAAAAGCCAGCGAGAGACTGGCAACCAAAGACTAGTATTACATTTCAGATAAAAACTTTTATAGACTCTTCCGCGTCCTTAACCGGCATCATCATAGCCTTAGCAGCTTCTCTCAGGTCTTTGTTATACTACTTCTGATGGGTGTCTTTAGTCTTCATCTCCAAATCACTGGTAGTCTGCTTAGTTCTTCGTCTGGAGGATTGAGGAACAGAGCTGGAGGTCGGCACATCGTCAATGATCACCATCTCTTTGTTCTATTGGTTCTTCTCCAGACAATCAACCAGGGCATTCATATTTTGAGACGAGACCTTCAAAACCTCAAGGCTGTGATTCATAAATTTCTTCAAGGCCTTCTCCGTTTTAGTAATCCGGTTGATAATAATTTTATTATCAACCTCAACCTTATCTTTGATGATTCTGATCACATCTTCAAGATGCTTCAAGTCTCCCTTAATTATTTCTTTTTCCGGCCAGTCCCGTATTTCAATTTCATCATCTGCCTCACTGGTGTCCACCTCTGCATCCTCTTTCCTAGTATTGGTATCCTTAATCAAATTCTGAATCTTATAATCCAAATCTCTCTGTTTGTTTTAAATACTGGAGATATTTTCAATTACCCATTTCTGGGAATTAAAAAACTCCAGAGTGCTATTTCTAGCAGCGTTCAAAATGGAGTTCGTCGTTTCCATACCCTGCGTAGAGCTCACAAAATTAGGGTTAACTTCCTCCGTGGTATGCTGAGGAACATTCCTGCTATCCGAGATAATAGGGTTTGAATCAGGCTCTTCAACATACTCTTTTATCTACACCTCCTCCTCCTCACCCGCAGCCTCTTTCTTCTCACTCTCCGATTCATCATCGGTCACCTTTCCCTGTTCCTCATCTGAACCAACATTCACATCCGTGTCCTCTTTATCTCCATCACCAACCCTCCCTTTCTTATGAAGAGGAATGTTAGACGAATCATCGTCAGACTTAGAACCATCATGACCATTTGAAATGTGGGCATTTGCCACCAAAGGATCTTCCTTGTTAACCCTAGCTTTTTTCTTCAAGTGCTCATAAATAAGCAGAATGAGACCTTGGTGAGCTATGGGATAGGATTTGGGTTTTTTTGCATGGTCGTCCAAGCTTTCATTCAGGGAAGAAGCTAAATAGAAAGGCAAAGAGATCTTAAAACCATGGCCGAAAGGGTTTAGAATAGCAAAATGATAATTGTAAACCTTCGTAAACCTACCATCAACTGTTAAGAATTCCATCAAAACCCTTAACATCTTCTGTCAGAAGGATTTTACCTGATGAGGGAGGTAGTAAGATACATTGTCCTTCTTGGCAAGCCAAACCCTCTCTTCATCACTTTTATGGAAGTTCTTGATGGCTTCCACCGCAAACTTTCGATCTCTATAAAACTTGGTACCTTCCTTATGTAAACCAGTAACTTTCGCCACCAAATCCTCATCCAGTTTCCAAGTCTCCCTGAACAGAGTGACTTTGTTATTGTTCCATCCCTTGGCGAAGCCTTGAGATACCGACTTTGTACTACCATGCAATTTTTCCATGTAGTCTATGAAACCATGTCTGGAGTTAGTTGGAGTTGCAAGTCAAACATTATTCTTTATTTTGCTAGCTATCTTCTACTTTGTTGGGTGCTCATTTTAAAATTGAAGTTTTTTTTTTAAAGGCATGTCATTGCCTCTGGAAAATATTGATTGAAGGCAATCACCATATATGCAATTCCTCAACATCTGGCATCTTTATGTATTTTAACTTAATAACAAGATTCTTAGTAAAATTTCTTAATTCTTATTTTTATCTTCAAACTAAGGAAGCTCTTATTGCATAATCTTTATATGTTGCTTCATGGCCATCATTTGTTCAATTATCTGAGGAGGGCAATCCTTGTGCAACATATCTTTAAATTCTTTTATTATGGACCGAGCAATATTAATTTTGGGTTTATCATCTAATAGTGTACATGGCAATCCTTCAATAAATTCCTCAACTCAAGAAACCAATGTATTGGTAGCATTGATTTACTCAATTACCCGATCCTTGGCTTTCTTATATTCTCTAATTACCATCTTAATTGCTCTAATATATTCCAAAATTGTGCTTTTATCTGCATCCTCAGCTAGAAAACATTTCTCAGCTAGCAATTGTTCATTTTAATTATTTATCATATAGAGGAGAGGGAGATAGTCATCCCACATAAGAATGGAGTCTTTGATACATATCTTTTCTTCCCCTTCTTCGAACAACATCCCATGAAGAACTTTTAATTGATTTTGGAGATCATCATATATAACTAGAACTTGTTGAATCACTTATTCTCCTAGTTGTTCAATCTCACGTCTCTAATTAATTGTTGCTGTAATACATGAATCTTCACTTGAACTTGCAACCCCTTGTGAAAGAATGACATGTATGCTTGTTGAAAGAGCTCCTAAATCATTTGGACCTAGGAGTTGAATAAAAGATGACAACATGACAATGTCAATTGTAAGGAAGTTAAGGTCGCAGAATAATTTTCTAGACTAATCTTGAGAGGGTAATGCAAAAACTTAACCGAATTAAATATAAATAACATGTATACCACAACACAATGATTTACGCGAGGAAAACCTTTTCGAGAGAAATACCCACCCAATATATTAATAGAAAATCAACAATAGAGTACAATATACTTGCAGAGTAAGCTTCTCATAGGAGTATCACCAACCACAGATCCAAAGGTAACTCAATATCTATAAGACCCTTACACAACCTTCATCTCACACACTTAATATATAGGAGACACAATACATGAAACCATCAAACAATATTACAAAACCATGAGCTAAAACTACCCACAAAGTGGCACCCAACTTATCTCCAATCCAAGATGCCCTATGATGTGTCAAAACACACACCAACATGTGTAACTCCCTTTTACAACTCATTTATGTGTCCAACCCATTTTTCTATTTTCTATTTCAAGAGACCCAACTTCTAGAGGTCATAACTTTTGAATTGGGTGTTCGATTGACAAATTGTTGAAAGCACTAGAAATCTCATGAAGTGTTCTTCAAGCTATAACTGGTTTCTCAAATTATAGCCACTTTGAAGCCTCTAAGGTCTTAAAAACTTTCATTCACAACTTTCAAAAACAAAAATTTAATATCTTCAAATCAATAAATCCTCTTGCAACAAAAATTTACTAACATGCTTATTTATCCAATCCGTAGTTTCGCGGAAAATTTTGGACCAATTTGTGCTTATTTGTAAACTTACTATAAATAGTAACCTTATGTAAATGTAACGGTGAGATGCCATTTTCCTAACATCAACATGTCATGTCCTTAAATATATGCTCTTAAATGCTCAACTTAAATTTTTTGACAAATGAACCAATAAGAACACAATTATATTCTAAGAAAATCAAGTTTGTGGGAAAAAATTTAAATAAGTAGATTGAGTTGTATCATGCAGTCTAGTTTAAGGATTAGGTCGTGCCTTGCAACCTAATTTCACGTGGGAAAAAGGCTCTAATTAAGGGTTTCTAGAGGTCAAGGTGATCTTTGGTGGTTATTAGCTAGTGGGCTCCAAATTGGATCATGAACAAAGCTTCCATAAATTCTTCACAAAAGAGCTAAGAAATAGCAAATGATCACAACAAAAATTTCAAAATAATATAATGCTAATTAATTTAATTAAGTACATACACACTTATTTATTTAGAGCAAGAGTCAAGCTAATAATGATATAATGAGTGGACGATAGATTTACTTTATCTTACATTTGTTTAAAATGTGGCAAATCATGTGAACAATACATAGCATGGAATGTGCACATAAATAGAATTGTCACAATAAAGGACCACTAATTATGACTTACATGCATGTGAATAAAAGATGACAACACAAACACGTCAAAATGTCATGTTGTTAAATGCTCAACTCAAATTTTTTGGCAAAGCGGCCAAGGGTAACCCTGGGCCAGCTGATTGTGGGGGAGTGTTGAGAGATCATAATGGTATGTTAATTTCAGTGGTGGCGCTCCCCTTGGGAACCCAGTCTAACCACCTTGCTGAAGCCATTGGGGCCTTCCAAGGTCTTAATCTTTCTAGGTGACATAACTTCAAACATGTATGGATTGAGAGTGATTCCAAAAATATTATACATTATCTCAAAGGTATTTCTAGGGCATCTTGGAATGTGGAAGCATGGATAAACAAAGCTAGGGAAATCATTAATTCTTTTAAAAATTGCATTATTTCTCATATTTATAGGGAGTCCAATGTTGTTGTTGACTACCTTGCTAGCAAAGGGGTCAATAGTCCTAGCAAAGTGACGTGGACCAATGAAGACATGGTGGATACTGAGCTCTACATGCTTATCCTTCACGACAGAATTCGAGGCAGTAAGGACAATGAGTAATACTGCTTTTATTACCAGTAGTGATTCTAGAAAGATTGTCCTCTTTCTCCTTTTGGCATGTGTTGGTTGTGGACGATGCAATTGTTGTGCCATTATTTCGCACGCTTTGTGGGTTGATATCTATTTTGTTCGGACCTCTTTGTTTAGAGTGATTGTGATTTCTCTGAGCATTATGAGGGGGAGCTAGGAAGTGGGTTGAGCCTCCGAGTTGTGAGTAGCTAAAGGATAACCATAAAATATGGAGGCTTCTCGTGAAAGGGGGTGTTACTCCCTTCATTGAGAAAGTGCAGGGGGTTAACAAGGATGTTATTGCTTATTTTGATAAGCATTGGAAGGATGACACCATTCCTTTGCATGGGTGCAAGGTTACAGTGGATAAGAATTTGATTGCTGAAGTTATGGGTCTTGCCTTTGACGACATGAAATACTACAGAGCTAGGAATTACATGGAAATTGCGGTGTAGAATTTTCCAAAATCTAAGAAGGAAAGGGGGAAGCTGGTGAAGAAGAGTGCCATCTTTTATGACATTAGTGTTCTCAAGGACGTTTGGGCCAAACTCCTGAAGGTACTCACGGATTACTTTACTCTTGATGGGCATTTTACCAGGGTTTATGGCCACCATTTTGTTCTGTTAAACCATTTCCGCCATAATGTTAGGGTTTCTTTTCTTTTTTTCTTGTTGTCTTCTCTTTGGGCTAGCTTCAGAGCTCATAGGAAGAATTCGGCCAAGCACTCCATCCTTCATGAAGGGTTGCTTGTGTTAATTGATAATCATTTTCGGACCCTTCCTGCCCTTTCTTCTTATATCCCCACTTCTTCGGATGATAATACTAGTGCTGGGGAGTCTGGGGATGAGGAATCCAGTTCGGATTCAGAGGATGAGACTTTCTCTCCTCCTAAAAAAGCTAAAATTGAGAATACTCCTAAAGCTAAACCTATTTTGGGCAAGGGTAAGAAGGGTTCAAAGTAGGTTGTTATCTCCTCTTCTACCTTTACTGGTAATGAGGACTCTGATTCTGGTGGCCATATGGGGAATTTTGAGGACAATGCAGTCAATAAGAGAATTAGCTCGAAGCCTGGGAGTCATAATTTTGAAATCCCCCCCTCATCTCTTCATAAGGAGAGCATTAATACCACTGGGGTTTCAGTTTAGAAGGACCTTCATGCTAAGAGTGTTGAGCTTAATGATAAAAGGGATGACTATGTGGACATTCTGGGTATGGCAAGAGACCATGCCATTTATACTTTTAGTCTTTTTAAATGGCTCTTCCATGAAATCAAAGAGGTTAAACTTAACCAGAGGGTTTTGGGTTGTAGGCTGGGAGCTATGCCCACTTCTACTTGTCAGGATAGACAGAGTGGTGACGGTCAGTGGACCGAGGATGATAATTTTTTTTTTGTGGATTGTATCAATAGAGATGTTGAAGGTATTGATCATATGAATAAAGGTTTTGAAGATAAATTCACCCACGTTGAGGAGAATTACAAGAAAATTCAGGCTACCCTCATGACCATTATGTCCAATAGTCATAGAATTGTCAAGCAGACGGTTGATGCTATGAATATCATGGTGAATAATCTTGATAGTGTTCTGTTGAAGCTGATCAATTTAGATGATGATAAAGACAAGACTCAGGGGGATTTTGGCCCTTATAAGCAGACGAGGGGGAATTTGAAAAAGAAAGCTGCTACCCAAAGTGTGGACTACAAGGAGTTGAGGTCTGTTGCTGATAATATAAGTCTTCTGGAGGCTTAGGTCGCTGAGACCCTTAAGAGCCTTATGTAGTTTATGTCCTCTGTTTCTATGGTTTTGTCTCTTTCTTGTTGTTGGTTTGTGGGTCGTTGTTGGTTTTTTGTTGCCCGTCTGGGATTTTGTTGGTTCTTTCATTGCCATATGTATTGTTCTATCTTCTGCAACCTGTTTTGTTTTGATGTTTTGATTCTAAACCTTTTAGAATATTCTATGTAAAGGGTTTCAGGGCCCCTTCAAAACCCATTTTTGTCTTAATCCAAAACAATTATACTACAAGAAAATCAAGTTTGTGGGAAAATAAAATTTTAAATAAGTAGATTGAGTTGTGCCATGTAGTCTAGTTTAAGTATTGTGTCATTCCTTGCAACCTAGTTTCATGTGGGAAAAGGCTCTAAAAAAGGGTTCCTAGAGATCATGATGATCTTTGGTAGATATCGGCTAGTGGGCTCCATATTGGATCATGACAAACCTACCATACATTCTTCACACAAGAGCTAAGAAGTAGAAAATGATCACAAGAAAAATTGCAAAATATTATTATGCTAATTAATATAATAAAAAAGTACATACAAACTTATTTATTTAGAGCAAGGGTCAAGCTAATAATGATATAATGGGTGGATGATAGCTTTACTTTATCTAACATGTGTTTAAAATGTGGCAAATTATGTGCACAATACATAGATGGAATGTGCACATAACTAGAAATGTCATAATAAAGGATTACAAATTATGACTTACACATGAATAAAAGATAACAACATGAACATGTCATCATGTCATGTCCTTAAGTACATGTTCTTAAATGTTCAACTCAAAAAATTTGGCAAATAAACCAACAAGATAATAATTAAATTTTAAGAAAATCAAGTTTGTGGGAAAAATTAAAATTTGAAATAAGTAGATTAAGTCATGTCATGCAATTTAGTTTAAGGATTGGCCCATGCCATGCAACCTAGTTTCATGTGGGAAAAGGCTTTGAATAAGGGTTTCTAGAGGTCAAGGTGATCTCTAGTGGTTATCAGCTAGTGGGCTCCAAATTGTATCATTTCTTGTAACCTAGTCTCATGTGGAAAAAAGGGTTGTAAATACGGATTTCTAGAGGTTAGGGTGATCTTGTTGGCAATATGATGGAACTGATTATGTGTTGCATTGATGTTTTGTCATTGATGTCAACACTAGCTATTATGGTTGTTTACTGGCTTCTGGTAGAAGGATTGGATTGGGAAGATTATCGGTTGATTGTCACCGATATGATTTGGATGATGGAATAAGTTTGTATGGATGGTTCATATGCTTCTGAGGTATGTTTCAGTTAGTTGGTATTGCCTTGATGATCAAATGCTATCTCATGTTATAGTAAGCTTGCTTTGTAGGTCTGGTAAGGGTTTCACCGACAGAGCTTTATTGAAGATCTTTGATGTAACGCATAAGTGGTGTTGGTGCAACTTCTAGAAAGATTCAGGATGTTGATGGTGATTGTGTTCATGCCTTGTCTGATTGGTGTCATTTCTTTGGTGTGTGTGGATCTAATTTAGGTCTGGTGCTATCTAGGTTATGGACCAGTTTTCATGTAACGTGTTGATGGATCCTCCGATGCGCTTCCAGGATGTTTTATTGATTGGATGATGTTTGTTTGGCCTTAGGCCGACATGCTTTATGGTTTTGTTTCAGGATTATGTAATGGATCTATTGAATTATCATTTGGGTGGCCAACCTAATTGGTTAGGTCCCGAGTTGGTATAAATATATGTAAGATCTCATTGTAGATCATGTATGAATGGGCAAGGAGCGAATAATGTAATAATCATTTGTGTAGAGGATTTGGTTGATCATAGGTGATCGAGTTGGGTTTATGTAACAGGTTTTAGACCTCAGGAATTGACCTTAACCGAAACTGTAATCTGACATGTTTGATGCTATCACTGACAGTTCTTCTTTCTGGATTATTGTCCAAATATCTTGAGGTGGTTGATATCTCTGTAGTCAGTGAGACTCCATTGTGATGAGAAGTGCACTCTAGGCAGTGTGCCTTCCTACATGTGCAGACCCTTATTGTAATCATATACTTTTTGCAGAAGTATCATCTGACTATGGGTAGGGTTTCCCATCGTGGTTTTTCTCGTTACCGGGTTTTCCACCTACAAATCATGGTGTTATGTGTTATGGTTGCATGGTATTGATTCTCTGGTTTTCAATTATGCTTTAATGCTTTATCAGTTATTCCAGTAAAAGGTTTTAAGTGCTTTAATTCACATAATCTGTTAACAACTGATTCAACCCCCCCCCCCTCTCAGTTGTTCACCGATTATCCTAACAATTGGTATCAGAGCTTGGTCCTCTTTTTGCAGAAGCTTAACTACTTGAGGAAGATCCTATGGCAACTAATTGTTCAACTACTATTTTTCAGAAGGACAACCCTAGGCTTGATGGAACAAACTATGGAGTATGGAAGATTCAGATGGAGACTCATTTAAGATGCATTGGAAAGGAAATTTGGGAAATAACTCAGAAAGGTTACACTCCTCATGATCCGACATTTGGCAATCTTGCACCAACAGACTTGGAAAAGAACATTGAAAATGACTGCAGAGCTAGAGAATCCCTCTTAAGCGCCTTATTAGATCAACAAATCATTGGACTATCACACAAATCATTGGCAAAAGCTATATGGGATAAGTTGGAGACTCTGAATGAAGGTGATCCCACTGTTAAAATTGCAAAACTTGAATGTTATCGGGTAAGATATGAAAACTTGAATATGGAGGAAGATGAAAGAATTTCTGCATTCATGAAAAGAGTAAATGAAATTGTATTAGGAATTCAGTGATGTGGTGGATCTCTGAGCGAGGAAGAAATCTTTTCAAAAGTATTAAGGGTTTTGCCACCAGCATATAAGATGAAGCTAAGTGCAATTAATGAGCTAAGAACCATGCCCAATTCTTCTGTCAATAGAGATACTCTTGTTGGGAATATATCTGCTTTTGAGCTTGAGGAATTTGGTCCTCCTGGAGCTACAAAGATTGATACTACATTTAAGGCATCTACATCATCAACCGACAAGCAAGATTGGAAAGTTTTGTATGCAAAAGAATTGGAAGATATTAGGAAAGAAGATGAAGAGCTTGAGCAACTTGAAGCCCTATTTGCTAGAAGGATACCAAAAGGTCTGTCAGTTTGTAAGTATGAAGGAAAATTTCCTTTCAAATGTTTTGCATGTAACAAGATAGGTCATTTTGCATCTAGATATCCTGAAAGGAATTCAAAATTGGAAGAAAGAGCAAGAAGATCTTTTAAGGCTAACCTTGAATATCAGATCAGGCACAAGTATAGGAGAAACAAAAACATATCATGCTACTATGTTGATGAAGAAGGAGTAATTGATAACTCAAAGGAAGAACCGATAGGAGATTCAACTAGTGGATCCGGCAATGAAAAGACAGGCTATTTTATGCTATGAAGGAAGATGATCCGAAACCAGTTATCATAAATGACGAAAAGGCCATTGCAGCAAAAGTTGAAGACAAAAATGAATGGGTAACAAACAATGGATGTTCTCATCATATGACAGGTGACAAAAGAAAGTTTCTAACCCTGCAAGAATTTGATGGTGGTCAAGTCAAATTTGGTAATAAGAAGGCATGCATGATCAAACAAAGAGGAACCATTTCATTGGATGGTAAGCATAACACTGATAATGTTTATTATGTTGAAGTTCTAAACCATAATCGTTTGAGTGTAGGACAGTTGGTAGATAGAGGATTTCGATTACAATTCAAGGATCGAAAGTGCAAAATCATTAGCAAATCAGGATTGGAGATTGCAACCAGTACACAAACAAAAGGTGAACATCTTTCATTTGAACTCCGGTGAAAAGACATGTTTGATTGCACATATTGATGAAAGTTGGCCATGGCATAAGAGGTTGTGTCATGTAAATTCTGATTGCATTGTAAAGATCAGTTCAATTAAGTCAGTTAGAGACTTACCTAAGATTGTGAACCTTCATAATCCGGTATGTAAGGAATGTCAAATGGGTAAGCAAATCAGAACTTCTTTTAAGAGCATACCTGATAAATCTAATGATATTCTCGATTTGATTCATACTGACCTATATGGTCCTGCTAATACAAGAAGCTTTTAAGGAGATAGTTATTTCATGTTAATCATTGATGACTATTCTAGAATGATGTGGGTTGCTTTTCTAAGGGAGAAATATGAAGCCTTTGAGAAATTCAAGATCTTTAAAGCTATGGTTGAGACAAAGACAAGAATGAAAATCAAGTATCTGTGATCAGATCAAGGTGGTGAATTCACATCCGGTGAGTTCAACAACTATTGTGAGAAAAATGGCATTAGGAGACATTTATCTGCTCCCCGGACACCTCAGCAAAATGGCATAGTGGAAAGAAAGAACATAACAATTTTGGATGCAGCTAGAAGAATGATGATGGAAGCTAATTTGCCTCATATCTACTAGAGAGAAACAGTAAGTACAACGGTTTATACATTCAACAAAGTTCATATCAAAGGAGATACCAGTAAGACACCTTATGAATTATGGTTTGGTCATTTTCCCACTCTTAAGTATTTCAAAATATTTGGAAGTAAGTGTTATATCAAAATAGATGATTCTATTGGAAAGTTTGACTCTAGACGTGATGAAGGAATATTTCTTGGTTATTCAACTATAAGAAAAACATATAGATGTTATAACAAAAGATTGCAGAGAATTGTGGAGAGCGCTAATGTGAATGTGGATGAGCAGTACAAAGACCAAGCTAAATCTTATGACAGTGAACAGACGGTGGAAATGATCATAATTGATCTGGTAATGCCTGTATCGGAACAAAATATTGAACCAGTTACCCCGACATCATCAAAAAACTCAACTGTAACTCAAGAGCAGCACAAAGAACCTGAAAATAAAAAAAAACCAAGGTATGTAAGGCTAAATCATTCTGAAAATCAGATCATTGGAGACAAAAACAAGGGAGTTATGACAAGGAGAAGATTAGCAAATCAAGAGGTATGTTTCATTTCTCAGATTGAATTGACATCGGTAATTGAAACTTGTAAAGATGAATGTTGGATGAAAGCTATGGAAGATGAATTAGATCAGATTGAAAAGAACAATACTTGGACTTTAGTTCCCCGACCTAAAAATAAGAATGTTATTGGAACTAAATGGGTTTTGAAACAAATTGAATGAGGATGGACAAGTTGTAAGAAACAAGGCTAGATTGGCCTGTAAAGGATATTCTCAGAAGGAAGGAATTGATTATGGTGAAACTTTTGCACCAGTCACTAGAATTGAAGCTGTTAGACTATTTCTTTCTTATGTAGCCTATAAGAACTACAAGGTCTATCAAATGGATGTTAAGTGTGCAATTCTGAATGGAGAACTTGAAGAGGAAGTCTTTATTGAGCAACCTAATAGATTTTTACTGATAGATGACAAAAATATGGTTTGCAGATTAAGGAAAACACTATATGGACTAACACAAGCTCCTAGAGTTTGGTATGCAAGGTTGGATAAGTATCTTTTGAAGCTTGATTTTATAAAAGGTAATGCTGACAATAACCTATATTATAAGATCACTAACAATGATATTCTGATTATCGAACTATTTGTTGATGATATCATTTTTGGAGGTGAAGAAAAATTATGCACGAAATTCTCTGATAATATGCAGAGTGAATTTGAAATGTCTATGACTGGAGAAATTAGATTTTTTTTAGGTTTGCAGATTACTTAGACTGACAAATGCATCTTTATCTGTCAAACTAAGTATCTAAGGGAATTATTGAAGAAATTTGGTATGGAAAATTCCAAACCGGTTAGTACTCCTATGGTTACAAGTGAAAAACTGTCAATTAAAGATGTATCCCCTCTAGTAAATTCTACAAGATATAAATCCATGATTGGTAGTTTGCTATATTTAACTCAAACTAGACTGGATACAATGAATGCAATCAGTATTGTATCAAGATTTCAAAGTAATCCAAGAGAAAATCATGAAAGTGCAATAACAAGGATAATCTAGTATTTGCAAGGAACAATTGAATATGGTTTATGGTACCCTAAAGATGATGACTTTACTTTATGTGCATATACAGATGTAGATTGGGCATGTGATGTTGATGACTGGAAGAGCACATTCGATGGAGCATTCTTTCTTGGGAAAAAGTTGGTTTCATGGATCAACAAGAAGCAGTCATGCATTTCTTTATCTATTGCTGAAGTTGAATATGTTGCAGCCGCAACCAATTGTACTCAAGTTCTATGGATGAAACAGATTTTGAAGGATATACTTGAGTGAGTTGTAATGATCCGGTAGTTATTCATTGTGATAACTCTGCAGCTATTGACATATCCAAGAATCCGATATTTCACTCCAAGACTAAGCACATATCAATCAAGTATAACTTTTTGAAGGAAAAGGTGGAAACAAAAGAAGTCAGATTGGTTTATGTGAACACTAAAGAACAGATAGCAGACATCTTCACTAAACCTTTGTCTCAAGAATCATTTGAGTATTTGAGAGATAGATTGGGGGTTTCTACTCCTCCGGTAGAGACTTAAATGATGCAGATGTGCATCAGTCTGGTATGCATTATCAGTGCTATTTTTTGTTCCGGATTGATGAAGTAATGCTACTACTCAGGGGGATTAGTCAGCCTTGAGATTTAGAGTTTTTTTATTCTGTTTGATTCTTTGGCATTGCTGTCAAAGGGGGAGGAATATATGTGAAAAACCATTGCTATTTATTTTTCAGATTGATTGCACTCCTTAGGGGGAGTTTGGCGGTATTTGGTCTTTTGATTCATATTTGGTTCAAAGCTTCATTGCTATATCATTTTATGGGAGGTTGTTGGTTGTCTTCCACTGGGGGAGACTTGTTTGACATTTCTTGGCACTTGGATGTTTTTCACATCTAGTGTTGCCATCAATGCCAAAGGGGGAGATTGTTGGCAATATGATGGAATTGATTATGTGTTGCATTGATGTTTTGTCATTGATGCCAACACTAGCTGTTATGGTTGTTAACTAGCTTCTGGTAGAAAGATTGGATTGGGAAGATTATCAGTTGATTGTCACCGGTATGATCTGGATGATGGAATAAGTTTGTACGGATGGTTCATATGCTTCTGAAGTATGTTTCAATCAATTGGTATTGACTTGATGATCGGATGCTATCTCATGTTCTGGTAAGCTTGCTTTGTAGGTCCGATAAGGGTTTCACCAGCAAAGCTTTATTGAAGATCTTTGATGTAATGCATAAGTGGTGTTGGTGCAACTTTTAGAAGGATTCAGGATGTTGATGGTGATTGTGTTCGTGCCTCAACTGATTGGTGTCATTGCTTTGGCATGTGGATCTAATTTAGGTCCGATGCTATCTAGGTTATGGACCGGTTTTCATGTAATGTGTTGATGGATCCTTCGATGCGCTTCCAGGATGTTTTATTGATTGGATGATGTTTGTTTGGCCTTAGGCCGACATGCTTTATGATTTTATTTCAAGATTATGTAATGGATCTATTGAATTATCATTTGGGTGGCCGACCTAATTGGTTAGGTCCCGAGTTGGTATAAATATATGTAAGATCTCATTGTAGATCATGTATGAATGGGCAAGGAGCGAATAATATAATAATCATTTGTGTAGAGGATTTGGTTGATCATAAGTGATCGAGCTGGGTTTATGTAAGAAGTTATAGACCTCAGGTATTGAGCTTAACCAAAACTGTAATCTAACATGTTTGATGCTATCACCAACAATTCTTCTTTCAGGATTATTGTCGAAATATCTTTAGGTGGTTGATATCTTTGTAATCAGTGACACTCCATCGTGATGAGCAGTGCGCTCTAGGCAGTGTGCCTTCCTGCATGTGCAAACCCCTATTGTAATCATATACTTTCTGCAAAAGTATCATCTAGCTGTGGGTAGGGTTTCTCACTGTGATTTTTCCTGTTACCGAGTTTTCCACGTACAAATCATGATGTTATGTGTTATGGTTGCATGGTATTGATTCTCTGGTTTTCAATTATACCTTAATGCTTTATTAGTTATTCTTGTAAAAGGTTTTAAGTGCTTTAATGCTTGATCATGTTCAGTATAGAGTTATAAACTAGCAAATGGTAACTCTATTTTGGTCATGTTCAATATAGAGTTATAAACTAGCAAATGGTTAGAAGGAAAAATATTGCAAAATAATATATGCTAATCAATTTAATTAAAACATATACAAACTCTTATTTAAAAAGAGTTAAACGAACTATGATATAATGAGTAAATAATATCTTTACATTAGCTAATGCGCTTAGAAGTGATAATCATATGTACAATACATGCCATGTAACATGCACATAACTAACACATTTTAATGGCCTTGGTAATGTCCTTAGACACTGAATGATTTTGATACACCTATAAACAAGATACCAATTATATTTTAAGAAAGTCAACAACAAAAAAATATGGTTTAAATTAGCAATATGAAATTCCCCCATGTACTTTAATCTAAGCATCTAGATAATATCTGCAACTTGTCTTATGTAATAAAGAGACCTCAAAGAATGATATTTGCAGCCTAAGATAATCTATGCTAGCTTTTCTATAGTAGATTTAAAAGTACACATCAACATATGAACAAAATGAGTCAATTTAATTGCTAAAATTCTATTCACTTTATATGTCATATAATTTAAATTAAATGCTAACTATATATATCTATAACATATAACATATATAGATATTAACTAAATTCATATCTAACACATCTTTTTAAAAATAAAAGTTATATAAAGATTCTTGACAAATCTTCCATCCCTCAAATCTTAACATATTTTTTAAATTATATTACTTTTAAATCTTTTTAAAATTGATGGGTAAAGGATCTTTTCAAATTTATAATAGTATTATAAGTATCACTTTTAAATAATATTAATGAAATATTATTTCCATTTCTTCCGAATCTTTTAATTCTTGTTGAGATAAATCTCATATATTCACATTTCTTTTAAGAATTCTACTCGGATAAACTCATAGTTGCATGTTACATGTGGTAAAATAATACTTCATTAGCATTTTATATAAACTCATTGAATTCGCGTAAGCATCAACATTTAACAACCCTATCTTAACAAAAACGATGTGAACCTACCTTAACAGTATCTCTATAAATTTCTGTTTAAATGCATAAGGATTGCACTGTAGACAATAGGGAAAGCACAATTAAATCCTGGAGAATGTATATAATGTATATGATACTGTCTATTGAAATCGAATCACTATGAACAGATCAAATAATTGGGGTCTACCTATTACAAAATCTATAACAAACCCTCCTCAAATGCAAAATGAAACAGAAGCCAATCATCAGTAGCCAAAATTATATACAAAAAATATCAGTAAATGACATGAACAAACAAATTGAACTAACTCGCCCTTGCCCTAAACACTAAGAAAGAGTCTAAACAATCCATCTAGAGAAATCTCTCCTACAATTTAAATCTCATGTAATGAAATTGATTCCCTCAGAAGAGAATGAAAGCGAAGAATGCAATGACAGCAGTGAGAAAGGATGAAGCAACGGCCATGGAGGCCGCGCCTTTCTCAGGCATAGGAGTCGGCGCCGAAGCGTCCGCTGCAATCGCAACCCCAAAGTAAACAAAGGTAAGCATTACCACGTATGTGACAGCAACGGCAAATCTGGATGCTTCCATTTCTTGCAAGAATATATTGCTATAACAGTAAATCTCAACAATAAAACCCTGGATTGAAGCTCGAAGTTAGGATCCAAGACATCTACTTCAGAATTAAAGCCTAGACGAAATTACTGAACTCCCTTAAGCATTAAAGGCCTCTAAAATTATATCAGAGAGGTCACAAACCTAAAGTGTATACCGATCACGAGCAAATCCTGGTTGCAATAGCGATTAGCTTCAAACCCTGTGCAACAACCAAAAAGAAATTACTAAATTACTCAGTCGCGAGTTAAAATATAAAACTGCTTCCCATATACAAAGAGATGAATCTCATCACTGCAAATGCAACAGATCCAAAACCAACTCCATTAAACAGAAAACTAAACAACAAAGACAGTACATTCAGTACTCTCTGCTCAACTTTCGCTAAAATGATGAGTACTAAAAGCCTCCGAAATAGACAAACCATAAAAATTTATATAGTTTTCACCAGGACTGAAGAATCCCATCGCTCATTCAAAATAAAACTGATCTAAACTTAAAAAAGGCCCAGATATAAGCCATATTTAAAGGACAAAGGCACAGAAAGCTTATGAAAACTGAGAAAAAAAACGAACACATAGCTCAGATTTCCATCACACTGAGAAGAACAAAGATAGGCCATACTTCAATGATAAGGTTACAGAGAGCCTTTCAAATAAAAAACCTGTTCCGACAAAATAAAGTTGCTTCATGGAAGTCCTTGATTAGACTGCGAAACCCTAAAAATACTCCACAGATAAGGAAAGGAAATACCTGAATAAACTCCGGCGAAACCCTTGGTGAAGTCACCAAGTTAGAGGAAGAGGAAGAGGAAGATGAAGATGCAGAGCAAAGAAAAAGTGTGTGTCAGGGCACCCTCAAATAATGGACATAGGTAGTGCTGCCCGCTGCCCGTGGACCTCTCTTTGCCCGAGGTCATCCATCAGTCAATTATATCGTGCCACGCGTAAGTATGACGAAAGGCTACGTGGATCCAGTTGTAATGGTTCAAATATCAAATTGTGGGCCCCACCAGCAATTCTGTCGTTTCTATTGGTGGAGATATTTGGTAGCCCAGTGCCGGCCGGCTCTTTGTTTTTGAGTGGCCGGCCGTCATTTTCTTTCTTTTTAAACGCGTGTTAGAGTCAACATTAATTAGAGCTAGTTTTAAAATTGATGATGAGTATGTACAAATATATTGTTTTTTAAAGTTTAATGATTTTAGTATATTAGATGTCAAAGTCATGTATTGAAACTTTATGAAGATCAATAGGGGAAGCTTATCACTAGCTGTTATAGCTAATTTCGTGAACTCACATATTCTAAATGATACATTAGATTTTAACCAAAAAAATTTGGTTGTCTTGCATGTGATTTAGCTACTTAGCTATTGTTTTGCCCTTTTGGTAGTAATGATGCATGTTGTGGGACCCGTCATGCGCACACGGGTCAAAAAGTACACATTTCAAAGTGTTGCCTAATACCTGCTTAAAGATGTCCTAATAATCATCCTGCACTTAAAATTGTCAATACATATGCATAAATGCCCTAGTAGTGGGTACTAATAAAGGTGCACAAATGGATCAATTATGGTCCAAAAAAACTTTAAAATGAGATACTATGGGTACATGTAAAATTTATTCATGGACTTTTGCTTTTTTTTTTTTTAAGTTAGTAATTGAGGGATTGGGTGTGCAAGGAGTGAACGGTTATTGGAACGTGAATGGTAACTAGTGCTCTTCCCCTAGTAGTTTTTTGGATTAGGGGAAGCATACCAGTAGTGGATATAGCTAACTTCTCACACCTAAAACCCATAAACGGTACATCAGATTTTGATGGTTTTTTTTTGTCGTCTTCGTATGCGACTTTACTGCTTATAACTAAGGTTCTAGCTTTTGGGTAGTACTGATGCACACAATGGAATTCGTTATGCACAAAAGAGTCAAAAAGTGGTCATTTCAAAGTGTGGCCCGATACATAATGATCTTTGCGTCAATAGTAGTTCGGGAGACCACCAAAATAAAATTTAAAAATATCCAATTAAAAATTAAAATTAAAATTAAATAACACCTAATTCTAAGTGTTTATCTGTACATGGGCTTACTCACATTTTTCACTTTAATGTTATGAGTGTGGGGTAATTTAATCGTGGGTACACATTTTATGTCTACCCTTGGCCACGTACATAGCTTAGTTGGCACACATCTCGAATATTAATTGAACCCTAAAAACATCTCATTTTGGCGAATTTGGGGATTATTTTCCCCGTTATTTTCCTCCCACCATGGCCTTTGTGATGAACAAAGCTTCCTCACCGCATCCGCCTAAGTAACGCCCGCACATCCTTCCTCGGAATTTTCGGTTCAATGATGGATTTATGCTCCTTTGTACTTGCATTTTGCCTCTTTTTTTTCGTCATTTCTGTCAATAGTGTTGAGGATTTCATTTCAATGATCTCTGTCACTTTATAATGCGAAAAAGATAGATTAATGCCTTCTTTTATTCAAAACCCTTGACTTTTAATCATGAAATTTAATGGGAATATTGTTATGGTGATGAGGGTTTCATTTCAATGATCTCTTTCACTTTATAATTTGAAAATCATTACATAGAATGCAAAAAAGATAGATTATCGTTTGTTTTTATTTGAAATCGCTAATTTTTAATCATGAAATTTAAGGGGAATATTGTTATGGCGTTGAGGATTTCATGTCAACGATCTCTCTCACTTTATATTTTTAATATCATTACATAGAATGCAAAAAATATTAAATATTATATGCTTTTATTTGAAACGTCTGATTTTTAATCATGAAATTTAATGAGTATGTAGTTATTTTTTGTCATTTCTGACTTATCATTGTTGGCAATTTGGCATTAAGTTGTCATTGATGTCAACCGGTTTGGCAAGATTAAGAAGTGATGACCGATATGATGGCAATACACATGAGAGTGAGCAAACAGAAAGAAGGCTTATCGGTAAGGCATAAACCGTGATGAAGATTGGTCATGTATTATGAAGGCACAACAACTGGTGAACAAAACAGAAATGATAGTTGATAGTCATACCGATAATATAGGGTAAACCGGTAGTCAACCTGTGTCGACTAAGTATGTCAAACCAACATAGGAATCCAAGCAGAGGTGGATGTCGACAAGCTAACAATTGGATGCTAGGTGGAGGTACCACACAGGTCGATGGAGTGTGCAACAATATGTGAGCAAGTTGACTTTAATGAGGAACTTGCAAGTCACAGAGGTTGCCAGAAGATTGCGGCTCGAGGAAGGCAAGATGGAAAAGCAATTGCACTGATCTTGCAAGAAGATTTGATCTTCGTACCTGTTAGGTCAAGTAAACAGCAAAGCCATTAATGGTGAGTGATAGAAAAATGCAGAAAAGCATGGTGCAGACCTCCAGATTTAGAAAACGCACATTGGAATGTGAAGTTCGGCTGGTGATTGATCAATGTCATAAAGACCATATCCCTGAAAAGCAGATCGAATAAAAAGAGGATTTGGATTGAGATGGAAAAGGAAAACCTAACACGACAATGTTTGAATACATTCTTAGCGGGAATCCATGATGATAAATATAGAAGCTCGAAACAGAAGAGATTGATGCTTGTTGTATACACATTAAAATTGGCTATGAGCGATTAAATAAATATTATATATTTATTTAATATTTATTATTCTATTAAATAGTTAATTTGAAAAGATTAATTTATTTAATTCATTTCGTGTCTTTCTATTAATTAATTTAATTGAAATACTTTATTAATTAGTTCATCTATCCTATTCCTCTGATTAATTAAATATCTAATATTTAATTATCCTTCTAATCAAGTTAATTGAATATCTAAATATTTAATTATATCCTTCAATCAATTAAATATCTAATATTTAATCGTTATTCTCCTATCCTATAGTCTCAAATATAAAATGATTTCTTATATTATTTAATCCCTCTTATCCAACTCATCCTCCATCTCCACTTCATCTTCCCTTTGCCAACTCATCAAACATGTGGCTAAGTAAATTAATATTTCTTAAATATTAATTCATCATTTATCTCCAACCTCCAAATTTAATGAATATCGTGTACGTACACATATTTCATAACCTCCTTCTATATTCTCTCCAACACCCCTATATCTTAGGAAGGACTTGAGTCCACTTGTCCTCTCATGCCTAAATCTTCTCCAACCATCCCTAGATTCCCTTAGCCAACAACCCAGTCAAGGTGAGATGAGTGACACTTGTCTTCTCCTTCCCCCTTTCTCTCAACCTTCACCTTTGCTCACAACCATCAAAATTTGCAAATCTGATAATGACCATTGATCCGAGCCACATAATCTTATCCTCTCAAGGTCTATAAAATCAAGAGCTTCAGTTGAGAGAGAGTTAGTCTTCAAGTTGCTTTTCAAAGCCAGTCATTTGTAAAACTTATGCATCCGTGAGTTTTAATCTTGAAGCAAATAGCAATTATCATTTTAGCATAATCATATAGCATAATCATTTTAGCATAATCATGTAGAATTGCATATCATAGCATTTGTGAACTATCAGTTATCAACCCATTCTTCATATGCCATCTTGGAAGCTATCAGTGCTTATCTGAGAGCACACCATCTACAACCAGGAACAGTGGAGTTAGGACACAATGAGACATAAACCATGAAGGTAATATTAGTATTTTTATTTCATATGTATTTCATGTAGTTTCATTGGTTGAGTTTGGATTTCTTGTAGCATTTCCATTGGTATTTTGTGAAACTAACTTGTTGCAGGTAGCATTCTGAGGATGAAATTCAAGTCGACACATTTTGGCGCCCACTGTGGGGCTCATGGACCTCGCATATACTTTTAAAAATCTCGCAAAAGTAAAATTAATGCATTTGTAATGCAGATTCACACATGTGTGAATTCTGACAACGCTTTTGTTCAATAGGTTAGCGCATTTGCATCTCAGGTTAGTGCATTTGCGTTGTAGGTTAACGCATATGTCATGTAGGTTAGCACTTTTATCTAAAAATCTGCGCATTTGCATTACAGGTTAACACTTTTGTCCTCTAGGTTAACACACTTGTTAAAGAAGTCACACTTTTGAGTCCACAGAGCAACGCTTTTGTAGTGTATATTAGCGCTTTTGCTCTGCAGATTAGCGCTTGAGGTGAAAGACAACACATGTGTTAGAATAGCGCTTTTGTTTGCAACTGACATAATTTTCTTGCAGGTCCGAATGTCCCAGAACTAAAAATTTTCAAACTACTAACATGCATGTGCAGGATTGTGTTTAAGGCAAATTTTATGCATTTCCTCACCTGGTTAATTAAAAGCCTTACTTTGGAAAGTAATATATCATGTCTTGCTCATTTAGTCTAACTAAGGGGATAAATTGACATCATGCAACTTGCATTTTCAGTAACTTCTCTAAAATAGTTGCACGTAGACTTTTAAAAAGGCTAAAATAAACACCATGCTTTTTGGAGCGACATCTCCAAATAGAGGATAGATCACAATTGCTATGGAAAGTTAAACCGAACACTTATATTCTGTGTCTTGAAAGTGGTAGGTATATGCTCTCCCCTTAATTGGGTGATCAAAAAGCCAAACCCACTCGTTTATGCTTTCTTTACTTTCAAGCAATTAAAATCTTTTAGAGGGCTTGCCTTCTCGAGCTCCCTTGAAGGGGCCAGTGAGAAGGGAATGACCCAAAGTGGAAACGAGCTAATACCGAGTCCTTCCAATCCACTCTAAATAAATCATGTTTGTGACGAAAGTCACAAGCAATATGTGCTGATAAGTTCATACCGACACTATGTTTCCCCATAAACCCTATGGAGTGTAACCTCTATAGGTTGGGAACCTTCTGTATTTATAGAGATGAAAGTGCCACATGACAGGAAGCCTTTATTAAGAACCACTTGTACTAGTTGCCAAAATCCTTCTAATTGTTGGCACAGGAGGTCGGACCTCTGAAGCGGCTCACACACATACAGTTCTTAGTAGAGATATAAAGTTTGCCATGGGGAATTTTCATGGAAACTGGTGCTTGGCTGACCCGAAGAAGTGAGTGTCGAGGGTGGACACAGTGGGGTCAAGCATCTAAATATCCCCTTTGAATAGCGTAGCCTCGGGGGAAACCCCATGTGAGATTCAACAATTATTGTCTCAGCCTGCCATAGGATTTGTACTTGCTTGTGTATTTTGTTTATTAAACATTGTGTCTTCTATGTCTGTAACATGTTCCAAATGGTCAAAAATTGAAGAAAAATTATCATCTACGAGTGAGCAAATATCCACCAAATTGCTGAAAAAATTGATCAAAAGGGTAATACAAAGGCTTTCCAACATTTGAAACACCAAATCAAACTAAAGTGTCAAAACATCAGTATCAAAATACTTCTTGAGTAGATTTGTCTCCAAACCATCACGTATTTTCAAACTAGCTCAACAACTGGGTCACTAATCCAACAGGGTATTCCCAAAAGGTTTCTATAAGCATAAACATTCAACAAGCTATTGATTCAAACATCTTAAGTGCAAAAAAACCAACATCATTGTCAAGTTTCTCATCAGGATATATCAAATCCTCTATCACGAAGCTTGGTCAATCCATCTTGTGTTCATAATCCTGGATATATCTTTCCTATTTTGAACCTAGATTATATCAAAATCAGAATTGCACCAACATTGGAATCAAATAAACTTGTGAACTATCATATGCTTATATGACTTTTAAGTATCACCTTAAGAAAAGAAAACCTAGTTATAAAGCTACTCAGAAAAGAATAAGATTCTTGTATATCAATCACAAGATCTTATTAAAACATAGGACATTCCTACACTGTTTTCGTCACTACTTACATGGCTGCGGTACAGAGTTTGACGAAGAAATTTTACAAGGACGTACTTTTCAACAAAGAGACACTTTATCACAACGAATAAACAATAGCGGTAAAATCAACAAAGCATATCTTCCTAAACCAATAATCACCTATTGACTTTGTCCTTTGGAAATTTCAATTTTTTTGAAATAATCACATGCCAGTTTGGACTAGAGCTCAATACAAACAACTGAGAAAACAACAAAAATAAATGGAGGAAGAAGATAATCCTACATTCCAAACTTTTGGGTATACCGCTATTGATGAAGAAGCAGTCAATAGCACCATTAGAGACCTTGAGCAAGATTTCAAATTTGATAGGCTAATGGAAAAAATGTTGGCAAAGCAAAAAGAGAAATATCTCTTGATTTTGGCAAAATCTGGAGCTAAACTACCACAAGACTTTAACATAGAAAGCTTGAAACAAGATGTGGAGGCAAGTAACACCCAAAACATAAATGATCCAAAAAACAAAGATATGAACAAAGAAAGTCATGAAGAGACAAGAAAAGAAAGGGATGACACAAGAAAAGAGCGTAGTGATAAAAGAACGTACGAAGAAACAAGGAGAAACTATGTGGATAATCTGTTGTTAAACCTTACTCAACAAATGCAAAATCTACAACAACAGATACAAGATATGCAGAATGGAACAAGCTCCAAGAAATATTCATTGGAAGATATCTGCCCGTATCCTTTTGATAAAAGCCTGAATATGATACCATTTCCACAACATTGCGAGATCCCTAAATATGACAAATACGATGGAAAATTTGATCCTCAGGATCACATTAGGGAGTTTTGTACTATGAGCATGGAATTTGCACACGATGAGACTTACTTGATGCGTTTTTTCCCTAGGAGTTTAAATGGACAATCAATGGAATGGTTTTCAAGATTACCATCCAGAATCAAATCTTTTGAAGAACTTGTGAATAGATTTATTTCACAATACTCCTACAATATAAGGAATGAGATAACAATGTTGGATCTATACAATGTTAAACAAAAGAATGGTGAATCTTTTATGGTCTTCTTACAACGATGGAAATGCATGTTTAATAGGTATCCAAGAGATGTACCTGATCAAGAAAAGATGGACATATTCATTGATAATATTATCAGTGAAATGAGTTATCGCCTAAAAATGCAATGTCCTCCCTCTTTCGCCAAGATGATTGAGAATGGTCTGAAAATAGAAGACGCGATGGTAAAGAAAGGAGAGCTAAAACTTTACAATAATTCCTACAACAACAACAACAATCACAACAACAACAACAACAACAACAACAACAACAACAACAAACCCAAGTTCTGGTCAAAGAATAGGAATGTCATCAATGGAGGAAATAACGACAATAGTGCTATGAAACAACAACCAATCTTTAATATATCATGTCAAATCTCAAACAATAACAATCAAGAAAGCAATAAAACCAAGTCTTTCTTCTCCAATCCTCGCAGGAAATTCACAAACATTGGAGAACCATTGGAATAAGCTTTAAAAACTCTTCTCACAAACAAACTGATTGTTTTACCAGAAGCAAGAAGTTATGAACCACAAGTCAAACCTAATTGGTGGAATGAAAATCATTTTTGCAATTACCATCGGAATAAAGGACACCAAACAAATGATTGTCAGAGATTGAAACACCTTATCCAAGATCTAATTGATAATGGAACTATCACAGTGGATAGCCATAAGACAAATGAATCACACCTGGCTTTCAAAACTCCACTTCTGAATTATGACAAAGGCGAACAATCCCAATTAAAAGATGACAAAGGAAAAGCCAAAGTAAAATACACTTATACATATGGTGATGTGGTAAATGTCATCATTGTTAAAGATAATCCACCTTCAGAGCCAATCAATGTCATTACGAGAAGCAAAGTATAGGTCACCTTTCTAGGTATAACAAAGGATTCAACATCCTCTTCACAACAATACAATTTAGTAGAGAAATTACAAAGAATACCTTCTCAAATATCAGGTTTAGAACTTCTCAAAGTTTCACCTATGCATAAGGAAATTTTGGAGAAATATTTAGTGGGAAAAACAGTTTCAAAAGACTTGGATGTGGATCAGTTCCAAAACATGGTGGGACACCTTATAGCTCCTCATTGCTTATCATTTTCTGAAAATGATGATGCGTCCTTTCAACATCCTCACAATGCTCCCTTACATGTTGAAGTCACCATTAATAAAATTCGTATCAAACGTGTACTCATAGATAGTGGAGCAGGCTTAAACATTTGTGCTTTAAGTTTGCTAAAAGCTTTGGGATATTCAGAAAATGCAGTGGACCCAAAGAAGAAAATAACCATTAAGGCTTATGATGAAGCAAAACGTTCTTCTAAAGGAACTGTTGTGTTACGAATAAAAATAGGACCAATGGAAATGAATACATTATGTCAGGTTTTGGATTTGAACCTCTCTTATAATATTCTTCTGGGAAGACCATGGATTCACAACATGCAAGCAGTTCCTTCTACATATCATCAATATGCAAAATTTCCTCATGAAGGACAAGAGGTCACTATAATTGCAGACTCTAGCCAATACTGCAATAATCTGAAGCCAACACAAGATGCGAGAGTTCCACATAACAGAGAATTAGTATATCCTACCAAAGAAATTCAAGAAAAGTTATGGGAAACCTTTGAGAAAAAACTCAAATTGAATGATGAAGGAATGGGGAAATATTCTTTGCATAATTTTCCACTTTCACCTAAGTCATATGGAAAGCCTACAAATATCCAATCAAAGACCTCAGAGAAATCAAAGGACATGTTTAACAGAGCATTTGTTAGAGCTGGAACACTTGAAGAAGAAACCGAAGACATAGACATTCTTGGTTGGTTGTACAAAGATGAAAATGAAACTATAGCAACAGTTGCAGAAGTCAACATTCCCATAGAGCAATATGGCAATGGTTATAAAATCATGCAAAATGGGATATGAAGGCAAAGGACCAATTGGTAAGCGACATCAAGGTTTTTCAGAACCTATTTGTCCTCACTCGCAATCTAAAGAAGATAAATTAGGACTTGGATATTCAAAACCAAATCAAAAGAACCAACAACCAAAGTGGAGAAAGAAATCAGTCTCTAAAGATGAACAATGGCAAGAAAAGCTACATCAAGCAGCAGAAATAGTAGCCAACAAGCAGAAACGAGAAGAACATGATAAACAAGAAGAGGAGATTGCAATCAAAAGAAAAGAAGAATCTTGTCAACAAGTTCAAGGAATACGAGCAAGTGCCAAATTTGAACAAGATATCCCATAAGCAGTAAAAATTGAGATGGCAGAAATCAGGGAACTTTTTGCACCATACAACATTCTTGTGTGGTATAGTGGTATAGTCATAGACAATGGTTCAGAGATAGATTCAAGTGAATATGAATGGGGTTCAGATGTCTCATCTAGTATATCAATTGAAGAAAAGAACGAAGAGCAAGCAATTATCACAAAGGAAGACTTGTCTATTACAAAAAAAAAGATGGAGTTAGAGAGAAGACAAGAAGAATTCAGAATTCAAAGAAAAGAGGCGTATGCAAAAAGGAAAGAGAATGAAAAAGACTAAGAAATAACGCCACAAGAAGCAAACATAGATATGAATCAAGCATCTAGAAATATCAGATCCCTACCAAATGAGGAGAAAGATGTACCAAGGTATGGTAGAACCATAGAAGAACTAAGAGGTAGTCAAGTAGGATTGACTATTAGTCCAGAAGAAGCTGAATTTGAAAGAAAACAAAAGCTAGCAAAAAATCCTCTATATCATGTACACAAGTATGTCAACTTCAAAATGCAAATGAATCTATTGAAATTAATCAAAAGGAAACTTGTAGTACTAAAGACGCGTGTGTTGATATAATCCATTCGTTTAAGGGACAAACGTCAAATGAAGAGCCACTGGAGTGTGAACTACAAAATGCCAACACTAATTTTGTTAGAACTAATTGGAGAACACTTGGGAGAGACTGCCCTCAATATTATTCTATCTATGACATCACCTATGCTATGCCAAATTATGACTATTATGTCATGAACCTTGAAGCACCTAACAATGACGATGACTATGACTTACCTCTTCTTTATCCATAACTGATTGATTGGGATAATCTAGAAAACCTTGAATTAGATGTCTTTTCCAATGACCATGACTTAGCTATGTATATTAATGCTGCCGAACCCATAACACCTAAGATATCTTCCAATGAGGGATCAAGTAACATTTCTTGCAGTCATGAGAATGCCAAACTTTCCAATCGCAAAATTGAAATAAAAAAAGGAAAAAGACCTACTGTTGAAAACCATTTCATGGCAACACTAGATCAATCAAAAGAAAAAATAAAGGACATATCTGATGGTGAAAACCTCTTGGAGGTGCCAGAAGATGGAAAGTTTGACATCCTCTCTGCATATTTTCAAGAGAGATCTGCTATTCTAATAGAACCAATAGAAGAAATAAACATCGGTACATCAAAGGATCCCAAGATACTTCATTCTACTGCCTCATTATCAAAAAAAGAGAGGAAAGAATACATAGAATTCTTCAGACAAAGACAAATAATTTTTTCTTGGTCCTATACAAACATGCCAGGACTTAATCTAGATCTTATAATGCATCATCTCAATGTAGATTCAAAAGCAAAACCAGTCAAGCAAAAGCTAAGGAGGACGCATCCACACATCGCGCTTCTCGTCAAAGCTGAGCTAAAGAAACCTTTAGAGGCGGGTTTCATAAGACCTGTTGCCTATCCAGAATGGGTTTCAAGAATTGTACATGTCAAAGCCAGATAAAAGCATAAGAGTCTACACTGATTTCAGAGATTTGAACAAAGCATGCCCCAAAGATGATTTCCCACTACCCAATATTGATATAATTGTGGACTTATCAGCAAGGCATGAAATGTTTTCATTAATGGATGGCTTCTCAGGATACAATCAAATAAGAATCACCCTTGAAGATCAAGAAAATACAATATTCACCTATGCATGGGGTACTTATTGCTGGAATGTTATGCCATTTGGGCTTAAGAATGCATGAGCAACTTATCAAAGAGCTATGACAACAATTTTCCATGATATGATGCATACATTTATGGAAGATTATGTAGATGACATACTTGCAAAATCTCATACAAGACAAGAACATTTCAATATCTTGTGCAAGATCTTTGATAGGCTAGAAAGATATTAGTTGAGATTAAATCCAAAGAAATGTGCATTTGGAGTAACCTCTAGAAAACTTATTGGGTACATTATATCAACTCGTGGAATTGAAGTAGATCCTGAAAAGGTCAAAGCCATCATGGAAATGGAGTCACCCAGGAACATAAGTCAATTGTGATCGTTACAAGGAAGATTGCAATCAATTAGAAGATTTGTATCTCAATTAGTAGATAGATGTCATCCATTCACTCATCTTTTACATAAGAATGTTCCATTCAAATGGGATCAGAAATGTGAAGAGGCTTTTATGTAAATTAAAGAATATCTCATGAATCCTCCAGTACTGGTATCACCAATCAAAGGGAAACCATTGTTACTCTATATCTCGACTACAAATGTATCATTGGGTTCTCTCTTAGCACAACATGATGAAGAAGGAAAAGAAAGAGCAGTGTATTATGTCAGTAGAACACTTGTTGGATATGAATTGAATTATACATCAATAGAGAAGACATGTCTAGAAGTTGTCTTTGCAACTCCAAAGATGCAACATTATATGCTGACTCATTCTGTGAAGCTAATAGCAAAGATAGATCCACTAAAGTATTTACTGAACAAGTCAACTTTGACAGGAAGACTGGCCAAATGGGTTATGATATTGAGTGAATTTGATATAGAGTATGTTGATCGAAAGGCTATCAAAGGATAGGTCATAGTTGATCAATTAGTTGAAGCACCTTTACAAAATGACATGCCTTTGCACATTGAATTTCCTGATGCAGATATTTTGATAGTAAGTACAAACTTTTGGGAATTGTACTTTGATGGTTCTTATACACAATATGGACCAAGCGCATGAATTTTATTCATCACCCTTCCAGGACATACAATTCTAAAATCATATAGACTAGGTTTCCATGCACAAACAATACTACAAAATATGAAGCATTAACTATTGGGCTCAACATGGCTATTGAATGGAGAATCAAGGAATTACATGTCTATGGTGATTCACGACTTATCATCAACCAAATAAATGATGATTATCAAACTAAGGATGACAAGCTCATGCCCTACAAACAACTGATAGAAAATTTTAAAGAACACTTTGAAGCAATATCATTCATTCAAATCCTAAGAAATGAAAACAAAGTAGCAGATGTAATGACTACAATAGCATCTCTCTTATAGAATCAGGAGAATCAACAACATTATGAATTCCTCATGGAAGATATCTTAACCCCTAATATTCAATCCCAACATGCCTACATGATTTTCCATATATCGAGAACCAACCAATCCTTATGCAACCAAACCTATTAGTACTTAAAAGAGAATATCCTTCCTCCTGATCTATCCCGCAATCAAAGAAGAAATTTTATCCGCCAGTCATCCCGTTATACTATTATTGCTGATACCTTATATAGGCGAGGTCTAGATAGCACTTTATTGAGATGTCTTGAACAAGATGAATCTAAGAAAGTTCTTAACGAAGTTCCCGCGAGTATTTGTGGCACACACTCAAGTGGATTAACACTGGCTAAGAAACTTCTTCGTATGGGTTACTATTGGCCTTCTATGGAGAGAGATTCATTCACATATGCTAAGAAATGCAAACAATGTCAGATCCATGATAATCTCATCCACACACCAACATAAGAATTGTATCCTATGGCAGGATCATGGCCATTTTCTCAATGGGGCCTTGATTTGGTAGGTAAGATAAATCCTTCATCCTCTAATGGACATAAGTTATTTTTGACTGCTACTGAATATTTCACTAAATGGATTGAAGTAGCACCTCTAACAAAAGTGACAGGAAAACAAATATCATCATTCATTTTAAATTATATAATCTGTCGCTATGGAGTTCCTATGACCATTATCACTGATAATGGAAGACCATTCAAAAATCAAGATGTGAAGGAGCTATGTGAACAATTTTATATCCAACATAGGTTTTCTACTCCATATTATCCACAAGGAAATGGTCAAGCTGAGGCATCAAACAAGACTATCTTGAAAATCTTAAAGAAAACAGTCAATGAAGTTGGAAAAGATTGGCACGTTCAGCTAAATCCCGCTCTTTGGACATACCGAACCAGCATCCAAACACCAATAGGGGCAACTCCATATTGCTTAGTCTATGGATCAGAAGCCATATTACCCATCGAAGTAGAGATACCTTCTCTACAGGTTTCCTTGAAAGGTCTTATACCAGAAGAAGAAGAACACGTCTCTAGACTCCAAGAACTTGAGCTGATTCAGGAATGTTGCCAAAATGCAATAGATCATTTGAAAGTATATCAACAGAGGATGGCAAGAAGTTATAATCACAGGGTCAAACCACACATTTTTCAAATTGGAGATATAGTTCTAAGGGAGAATCCAAGAAATCAACAAGACTGAGAAAAGAATGGTAAAGTTGAACTAAATTGGCTAGGACCTTTTGTCATAGTAGTAGTATTTGGATTAGGAGCATACAGGTTATCTACCCCTGAAGGTGATTGGTTTGATGAACCTATCAATTCTATTCATCTCAAGAAGTTATATGCTTGAGATATAGAGTCCTGAAAAAAATCAATAAAAAGTATAAAAAGTCCTGAAAAAAATAATAAAAAGCATATAAAGTCCTGAAAAAATCAATAAAAAGCACAAAAAGTCCTGAAGAAATCAGTAACGAAAAAAATCAGAAAAGCAAGAAAATCCCTAAAAAGTATAAAACAACAAAAATGCAATAAATTTAGATAGTGAAAACCTGGTAAACATGTGCTATCTAAAAAGTGAGTTCTTCCATCTATGAGATCGCTTTTCCCACCAATCCACTCCATCCTATCGCATCTATCGCTGCCATCTATCTTATCTCATCCATTCCATCTTTCGCATCCATTGCTCTGAACCATTAGCAGAAAATATGCATCTTACCAACAGTTATCAATCTTTGACATACTTGTCGTAGTCACTATATAATCAGAATCGATCAATCTGCATTTGTATCCCGCCATGGTTTGGATCTTGATCAATTCATACATCCATAATAAATTTTTGTTTCCATTGTGGGCAAAATCCTAAATCCTTTTGCTAAGGTGATCTTTTGAATCTTTAAAAATCTAAAACATTTGGAAACTTAGAAAAACCAAAAACACCTAGGATTTTGAAACAGATAACGAGCAACAAAGCAACAAAAATCAAGGCATCTCATCAACAACTGAATCGTGAAACTCAGAAAAGGAAGAATCAATCAGAGAGTAATAAAGGATTATCAAAGATCATTCATCAAGATGATTATATCAGTTAATGACCATAAGAACATGTGAATGACATACAAGATCCAGTGTTTATATCTTGATTTTATTGCTAATCATGTACTCTATGTGACTCAAAGATGTCCATGACTAGAGAAGCTATGATAGGGAATGATTATTTTTCTTTGATTCCTATCTGTGGTTTATCTCTTATTAAGGTATGTACTTGTCTCAAGATATGATCGACAAAAGATCAAGGAGGACGTTCCAAGTCATGCATGAAAGGAGATAATCCATGTCTATTTTGCAAGCAATACTTAGGTCAACTTGGTCCATTATATCAAGTTGCTTGTATTAACTTGCTATATCAAAATCCATGTAAGAAATACTCAGGTAATCTTGAATCTTTATGTCAAGTTGCTTGTATTTTCTTACAACATTTTAAAGCTCAATGATGAAATCAAGCACTGTTACAAGATAACATATGAAGAATGGCAATATGATTTTTAGTTAGATCATTTTAGCTCATCATTCGTTTGCATTATAAGCATTCATTGTCAGTTGCATTATAAGTATTTCATTTCATTCACGGATCAACGGTATAAATAAAGATTGAGTATGCTTGGACAAACAAAAACAATTTGCATTTGATCATCATATGTGCATTCAGTTGCATTTCAACAATTGCATTAATTTGCATTCAATTAAGTGCATTTCATTAATCATGTAGTGTATCATCGTTATGATTTGCATTATCATTTCAGTTCATTTAGTTGCATCTTTGCACTTAGATTCATAATCATTATAAGCACCAAATAAAAAACATAAAAAATATTTAAATAAAATATTGCATAATCATTCATTTGCATTTCCATATAGATCATTGCATTATTTAAGTTAGTAATCATTTTCATTTGCATCCAAGGTCATCAAAAATAAAAAATAAAAAATAAAAAAAAACATTTATCATTGCATCATATAAATCATAATCATAAGGCAAGGAAAGACAATCATCATCATATTATCATTCATCTAATCGTTGCATCCATATAATCAATGCATATAGATCATCATAAAATAGAGTAACATGTATAATAAAGATCATCATCATATAGAGTCCATGTCTGCATATAGATCATCATAAAATGATAAAAGTCCAAGTATACAATGATATCACATCAAAAGTACAAGTGCCTCATCAATACAAAGTCAAGTCACAATTGTCCTGTACCACTACCACCTGACTCTATCTGTCTCTGTGGTTATGGGCGAGAAGATCCTGTAGATGCTTGTCTCACACAATCACCACTCCTCTAAGGAGGTCCCATGACTCCACCACTGCTAGTATCCATCAAAATGGTGGTATGATAACTACCTTCTCTCTGGCTCTCTGCGACTACCTCCTCATATAGTCATCGCCAATGGGAAGTCTCCTTCCCGGCCCGAACTAGTGCTCTAATAGTGTCAGCTGAAAGAGTACCCGATCCAACCTGCTGAATATGATCAAGAAGGCCCTAAGTATCCTGCTGTCTCCTAACAACTCTATCCCTCTCAGCCATGAAATTCTGTACCTGTGCTTGAAGCTGATCAATTTGTGCTCTAAGACTATCAATGGTATCCTGCTCTGGTATATCATGCTCTGGTGCATCCTACTCTGGTGCATCCTGTTATGGCACATGAACCCCAATCCCCTCATCTCCACCTCCCTGTCCACCTGCTAGAATCTCAGTCTGAGTAGCTCTCAAAACCCATCATCTAATAAGTGGAACATGATCCTCTGGATCCTCATCATCTCCACCATGAGCTGCGATAACCCTAGGGTCTGGCTGAATCTACCCAAAATCAATGCCTCTTCCACAACCCCCATCTAGTCTAGTCACCATGCCTCCTCCTGTCGATGGCAACCCTCTCGATGATCTCATCCCTGCCCTACTAGTATCCCTCCCAATCCATCCAACATCTCTCTCACCCATAGGACATGGTCTCCCAATCCTACCGACTGATCCAAACGGTCCTCCACGGACTCTCAAATGACCTCCTCTCCGTCCCAGTCTCCTACCACCACCACCACCATCCCCACCCTCATCTCCATCTCCATCGACCTCCTAAGCAACTCTAAGCTCTCGTTTCTGTCTCTATCTCCTGACACCTGGATCATGTGAATCATCATCCTCATCTCCTGAGTTGGGAGGAGGATTTGCTAGATCAGTAATACGAGGACATGGATGTGCTAGTATATACTGAGCATACTTTGCAGTAACACCAGGGTCAAGAATGTGCAATCTCATATCATAAGCCACTCTCGGAGTAGCAAGAAAATCTGTGTGAGCAATCTCAAATGACAAAGAAGGTCCCTAATCTCAGCTATCTCTTTACCACCGAGCATATATTGTGACACCAGTAGGCAGAGGCTGAATGATACCAAACTATCTAAGAATGTGACTAATCAACTGTCACTCAATAATGTAAGGAGTCTGACCAATGAGATATCTACTCCGCATAATAAATGGTAATGTCCATGCATCATCCATCCATGGCTCACAATCAACATATGGTCTCTAAGTAATATTATCCAATGAATCAAGCATCCAACGCCAATACTCCATCTTACCCAACTTATGCTGAGTAAGGATACCTGCATATAGATACACATATGGCTGCCTCTCTCCACAAATTCTATGATGAATAGGTCGAGTGATAGAAATGTGCTCCCAACACCAGATCTGCAAAAGTGTGCATCCTGTAGACAAACTAGCACTCTCATCATACACCACCTAATGAATATCATGATATAAATGTGCAAGCATACAAATACCCCAAGCATATCGAGTTCATTGCTGCATCATACTCTGAAGAATCTCACCCCATCCAATAGCAAAACCTCACGATCACCTATTAGGACAAATGAATCCTCCAATCAAACCAACAAGAATCACAGGGAGAGTCTCGTAATACATAACCATATCCTCCTATCAAATCTCTCCTCTAGAGATGCTCTCATCAACAAAAACAACTCTACAAGCCTCTGTCCCAACATGATCCTGAAAATCATATTGCACTAACTCGTCGATCACTGGGATGTGCAGAATCCTATAGACATCCTCGAGCGTCACACTAATCTCACTCGTGGGCAAGTGGAAAGTATTATGCTCACTGTGCCATCTCTCGGCTAACACCGTCAACAATCCTCTATTATGGATAATCTCAGGCATCTATATGTCTCACCTCTTCTTGTGTCAGCTCTGACACTAAATGACGTACCGTCGGGAATTTCTCCCGATACTGGAGAACATCAAGTTTCTCCTAATACTGGAGAACATCAAGTTTCTCCTGATACTGGAGAACATCAAGTTTCTCCTATTTACCAAGATAATTAGATCAATAATCACTTATCTATCTATCAAATCAAAGCGATTGCTAATCTATCGAATCAATCAAATTAAATTGAAGCAACTTAAGCTATCAAATCATTTTCAAACCTATCAATCATGGTTTTCTATCAATCACTGAGTTAAATCAAAACTCTGCTAAGCTCTTACATCAAAAACTAAATCAGTTTCTTTGAGATAATCTAACCAATCAAATCAAATCGATCTATCAAATGACATCAATCAATCAATCAAATCCCTATTCATCATACATGTGCATCAAACACGTTAAATGTAATCAACAAAGTAATTTTTTGCTTTTGCATCTATCAAAGACATTCATTTAAAGCATATGTGCTAACCTTTTCAACAAACACACTAACCCTAAGCACGTATGCATGAAACATGCAAAAGCGCTACCACACAATGCATATGCGCTAACAAACAAAACATAAGCGCTGACCGATGTGTTGACAGGTGTTTTGACACACTCACCAACAGTTAGGTAGTTTATGCAAACACTCACCACCTCTCCTAAAAAGTAACGACTCTGGAAGAACTCACTACTCCAAGGTCTCTATAGTCGGGTCTTGATGGTGATGGGCAACTTAATGGTTGATGTGGTTATACCTATAAAGGGGCTTGCTGGTTAGAACTAAATCTCACTGGTTATGGATAACTGTACTTCCTCTCTTTTTGTATTTTATGGTTTAAGATTCTCTGGGAAATAAAATGCGAAGCGT